>NC_044031.1:451071472-451402901 GCF_901765095.1 Microcaecilia unicolor | reverse complement strand
TGGCTCCAATCCAGACTTTTGGTTCTCCTGAGGACGCAAACACCTTGCGAAACATAGCTTGTGCTGAGAACAAGAGAGACTGAACACAAGAGAATGTGGATGAGACAAGGACTCATTTAATGATTTTATTCACAACATGCTGAGCACATTTGCACGTTAAACAGTTACTCCGGAGGCATAGTTACAGCAATATCTGCACTAGCATGAAGCAAGAACGACTTTAAGATAAGTGCCTGATTGATTTATTAATTACACAAGAACAGTGCAATTATTAACTATACCATTGCGAAAAAGATATAAATTAAGGAAACATCAGGAGGAAGGAAGGGATATAGTGCAGTGATGTTGTTTTCTATATATTACCAAGAGCATTTTATGTCGGGAGTAAGGGAAAATTAGGTTCTTACCTTGGTAATTTTCTTTCCTTTAGTCATAGCAGATGAAGCCATTACGTATGGGTTATGTCCATCAACCAGCAGGGGAGATAGAGAGCACTCAAACTTTCACAGTGCTCTCTTGGCCAGCTAAGCTCCACTGCCTCTTCAGTATTTGAAGCTTCCAAAGCAGTACGGCAAACCGCAATGGGAATCACAAGAGCTTTCCTCACAGCGAACGATGGCCCATCACAAGGGCATGAACTCATAAAGGAGGGAATGCATATCCTCCTGGAGGGAATAAACTCATCCTCCTTATTGTATAAGTGGAGGGGAACACACGCGCCTCCTGGAGGGAATCACACATCCTCCCAACACACTGGAGGGAATGAACTCATCCTCCTATTTATAGAACTGGAGGGGAACACACGCGCCTCCTGGAGAGAATCAACACATTCTCCAAAACATGCTGGAGGGAATGAACACATCCTCCTAAATTTAAACTGAACATGAATCCTGAAGATTGTTTTCCAACTTTCTCCCAAGGAAGGAACTTCAGGAAATTAGAACAGAACCTGAAAAACAGATTCACAACATACAGACAATCATACAGGGAGGGCTCATGGCTTCATCTGCTATGACTAAAGGAAAGAAAATTACCAAGGTAAGAACCTAATTTTCCCTTCCTTGTCATCAAGCAGATGAAGCCATTACGTATGGGATGTAACAAAGCAATCCCTAGATAGGGTGGGAACAAGCCACACCACGCGCTAGCACCTGTGCACCAAAACGCGCATCCCTCCTGGCAGCCACATCCAGCCTGTAATGTCGGGCAAAGCAGAGCTTAGAAGCCCATGTTGCTGCACTGCATATCTCTTGAAGAGAGAGTGCTCCAGTTTCAGCCCAAGAGGAAGAAATTGCTCTAGTAGAATGTGCCTTAAAGGCTATAGGCGGAACCCTGCCGGCCAGCAGATAAGCTGAAAAGATAGTTTCTTTGAGCCAGCGGGCAATAGTGGCCTTAGACGCTGGAGACCCTCTGCGAGAACCGGATAGCAAAACAAACAGATGATCAGAAGTCCTGAAAGAGTTAGTAACTCGCAGATACTGCAGCAGAGTCCTGCGCACATCCAAAAGGTGCAGCTGCCCAAAGATTCTGGAAACTCTTCCTCTGAAAAAGAGGACAAGAAAATAGGCTGGTTTAAGTGAAAGGCTGAAACCACCTTAGGCATAAAGGAAGGCACGGTCCGAACCGTGACTCCGGACTCTGAAAATTGCAGAAATGGGTCTCTACAGGACAGCGCCTGGAGCTCTGACACCCGTCTCGCCGAGGTTATGGCCACCAGAAAAACGGCCTTCAGTGTCAAGTCTTTCTCCGATGCTCGCCGAAGCGGCTCAAAAGGAGATGCCTGCAGGGTTTTCAAAACTAGCCCCAGGTTCCAAGCTGGACAGGGTGCTCGCACTGGAGGTCGGAGCCGAAGCACCCCTCTAAGAAACCGTGCCACATCTGGGTGAGCAGCCAAAGACACGCCTTCCACCTTACCACGAAGGGAGGCCAACGCTGCCACCTGCACCCGCATGGAATTATAGGCCAAGCCTTTTTGTACACCTTCCTGCAAAAAGTCCAGAATCGGCGAGACAGGAGCCCGCATTGGAACAATGGCTCTGGAAGCACACCAAGACTCAAACAGGCACCAAATCCTGGCATAAGCCACGGAAGTGGACCGCTTGCGGGCTTGCAGGAGAGTGGAAATAACTTTATTGGAATAACCTTTATCCCTCAATTGCGCCCTCTCAATAGCCATGCCGTAAGACCAAAGCGGCCGGCGTCCTCCATGGCTACCGGTCCCTGAGTCAACAGGTTCGGTACCAGAGGTAACGGCAGAGAAGCCTCCAGGAGCATCTGTCGGAGGTCTGCATACCAAGGTCTCCTTGGCCAATCCGGGGCGATGAGGACCACTTCTCCTGGATGCAGCCGAATCCGCAAGAGCAGGCGCCCTATCAAGGGCCATGGGGGAAACACATAAAGTAGACCCGGAGGCCAGGGTTGAGCCAAGGCATCCAACCCCGCCGAGCGAGGATCTCTCCGTCTGCTGAAGAAGCACGGGACTTTGGGATTGGCACTTGTCGCCATTAGATCCATCACGGGCTTGCCCCATTTGGCACAGATCTGCAGGAATACTTCGTCTGCCAGATTCCATTCTGCTGGATCGATCTGATGCCTGCTCAGATAATCGGCCTGCACATTGCTCTGACCTGCAATATGAGCTGCCGACAGACACTGAAGATGCAGCTCGGCCCAGTGGCAAATCAGTTCGGCCTGCGCGGCTAGTGCTCTGCACCTTGTTCCGCCTTGTCGATTTATATAGGCCACCGTTGTCGTGTTGTCCGACATCACTCTGACAGCCAATCCTTCCGGGGTCACTTGAAAGGCCAGAAGCGCCTGAAACACCGCTTTCAACTCTAGGCGGTTGATGGACCACTCCGACTCCTCGGGTGTCCATAGACCCTGGGCATGCTTCCCCTTGCAGTGTGCGCCCCAGCCCTTCAGGCTGGCATCTGTTACCACTAGGCACCAAACGGGGAGCGTCAGCGGCATTTCTCGCCGCAGCATGCTGTCCGAGAGCCACCACTCCATGCTGAGACGGGCCGCAGGGAGCCAAGAAAGTCTGCATTGGTAATCCTGAGAAATAGGAGACCATCTCCGGAGTAGGGAATACTGTAGAGGTCTCAGGTGCACTCTCGCCCAGGGTACCACTTCCATCGTGGCTGTCATCGATCCCAGCAGCTGGACAATGTCCCAAGCTCGCGGGCGGGGCATCCTCAGGAGCAGACGGACCTGATTCTGAAGCTTGCACCGCCTTGGCTCGGGTAGGAACACATAGCCCGAGACTGTGTCGAACCTGGCCCCCAAAAACTCTAGAGATTGTGAAGGGGACAGGTGACTTTTGGCCATATTGACGACCCAGCCTAGAGATTGCAGTACTGAGACCACTCTGGCTGTAGCTTGTAAGCTCTCTGTTGCAGAGTCTGCTCTGATGAGCCAGTCGTCTAGGTACGGGTGAACCCTGATACCTTCTCGCCTGAGAAAAGCAGCTACTACCACCATTACCTTCGAAAAGGTTCGGGGAGCTGTGGCGAGGCCAAAAGGCAAGGCCCTGAACTGGAAATGTTTTCCCAACACCGCAAACCTCAGAAACTTCTGGTGCGGGGGCCAAATCGGTATGTGCAAGTAAGCTTCTTTCAGGTCTAAAGACGTGAGAAACTCTCCTGGCTGAACCGCCGCAATGACGGAGCGCAGGGATTCCATGTGGAAATGCCGCACTCTCAGGGACTTGTTCACTTCTTTTAAGTCCAGAATAGGGCGAAAGGACCCACCTTTTCGCGGCACCACAAAGTAGATGGAGTATCGGCCGCAGCCTTGCTCGGCGGGAGGCACCGGGGTCACTGCCCCTAACTGAATCAGACCTAGTAAAGTCTCCTCCACCACCGCCCGTTTGACGGCAGAACCGCATCGGGACTCCACAAACACGTCTCTTACTGGGGCGTTGAATTCTATTCTGTATCCATCTCTGATCAGGTCCAGAACCCACTGATCTGAGGAAATCTTGGCCCACTCCTCGACAAAGAGGGAAAGCCGTCCTCCGATGACAGGCATCGAGGAGAGGGCCGGCGCACCATCATTGAGAGGGTCGTCCCTGAACTCCTGGTCTTGAGCCACCGGCTGCGGAACGCTTGTCCGAGCGAAAGGAGTTCCTCTGCTGACCACGAGCACGTGAAGTGAACCCAGCAGAACGCCCCGGGCGGTACCTTCTAGCTTCACGGAAGCGAGGTCTGTACGAGGAGTGGACCGCCTGGCCCTTAGAGGAAGGCCTCTGCCTATCTTCGGGCAAGCGCTGGGGTTTTGGATCACCCAGGCCTTTCACAATTTTCTCTAACTCCTCACCAAATAGGAGAAGTCCTTGAAAAGGCAACTTCACCAACCTTTGCTTAGAGGCCATGTCCGCTGCCCAGTGTCGTAGCCACAGACGACGGCGAGCCGCCACTGCTACTGCCATTTGTTTAGCCGAAGCTCTGACAAGGTCATAAAGGGCATCAGCCAGAAAGGACAAGGCCACCTCCATCCGCGGAGCCACATCCAAGAAGGGCTCCGCTCCATCTCCGGGCTGAGCCACTGCCTGTTGCAGCCAAGCTAGGCAGGCTCTCACAGCATAACAGCTGCATGCAGACGCCCGAACAGTGAGACCTGCAATTTCTAAGGACCGTTTCAACGCTGTTTCCAGCCTACGGTCTTGAAAGTCCTTCAGGGCAACACCTCCTTCAACAGGGAGGGTAGTTCTCTTTGTCACCGCAGTGACTAGGGCATCCACTGTAGGCATTTGAAAACGAGCCATATGTCCCTCACGCAGAGGGTATAACTGCTCCATAGCCCTGGAAACTCTCAAAGGTCCCTCGGGGTCAGCCCACTGAGCCGAAACAAGCTCTAGGATGGAGTTATGCAAAGGGAAGGCCCGAGCAGCTTTCTTGGTACTAGCCATCCTGGGATTACCCGAGGAGGCCATGCCACTGTCAGGATCTTCAATCGAGAGGGCAGCTCATCACGGTGGAAAATCCTCACCACGGAGGGATCATCCAGATCCTGTGGTAAATCCGCACCTGACTCTGGTTCCTCAGACCAAGAACGTCTGTCAGAGTTCTCCGAATCCTCACACCCCGACCACGGGGGGGGGGGGGGGGGGGGAGGTGCACCACAATCTGAAGGGGAATTAACCCTTCTGTGTTTATCTTTAGGCCAAGCATCCGGGAAAAAAGCCTCACTGGGCAGTCCCAGGCCAGAATCCATCGGGGGGGGCAATCAGAGGAGCCTCAGGCGACCCTTGAGGAAGGGCTCTTTTCATCATGTATGCTTTATGCAGCAAAAGCACAAAATCCGGGGAGAAAATCTCACCCTGGGCACCCAAATCTGAAATAACCTCATCTCGAGGTGCCCCACCCGGCTCAGGTCTCTCCGTGTCCACAAAGGCCGCGCCATGCGGTGTAAGCAAAATGGCGCCCGCTGCCAGCTCAGAGCGGGAAGAAACATCGCTCGCCATACTCGGGCCGGCTCCTACGCCAATACAGCACGATTTACAGAGACCTGCTGCTGATTTGCGCTTGCCACAAGTGGAACAGCGCTTTACATTGTCTGCAGCCATCGCCGAAAAACGGCGGTAAAATCCAAAATGGCGGTTCACGCCAAAATCGCCCCGATCGTGGGCCCACCCCGGAGGAGTTGGAAAACACTCTTACCTCAAAGGATCTAGTGTACAACTATGATCCTGCTGAAAATCAGGTCAAAAACCTCTGTTCCAGTGTCTCTGCGTTTAAAAACGCGACGCAACTTTTTTTTTTTTTTTTTAAGCTGTGAGGAAAGCAGAGGTATTGAAGACTCCGGAGGCTCAGATGAGTGGGAAAGGCAGGGAAAGGGCGAACCTATATGCCTGCATCCACTGTTGGTGGGTAAGGACAGGGAAAGCAAGGCAATATGTCCACATCCACAGAGGTATGGGTAAGGCAGGGAAAGGGCTAACCTATGTGCCTTTAAAGTGAAGCTGCTATAGCCTCCAACACCCCGGTTAACAACTGGCAAGCCAGGAACCACCTCCCGGCAGATTTTTCTGGAGCTCGAACAAGCTGCAGCCACCCTGCTAAGGGAGATAGAGAATACTGAAGAGGCAGTGGAGCTAGCTGGCCAAGAGGGCACTGTGAAAGTTTGAGTGCTCTCTATCTCCCCTGCTGGTTGATGGACATAACCCATACGTAATGGCTTCATCTGCTTGATGACAAGGAACCTAATTTTCATAAATCTACAAACCACACCTCAGAAATGGGTGCATCCTCAAAGGGCCTACCAGCTTTCTGTTGCTCTCTGGAGCTGGTGGACACATGGAGGCTTTCCACCCTTTAGAGAGTAATTATACTCATCTACATTGTGTTCTTCATTGTTCAAAACCGATTACATACCTATCTTTTTTCTCAAGTCAGAGGTGCAGTGTTAAGGCCCTCTGGAGGTTTCATATCATACCCATTTGGATAGACCTGGAAAGGATTTTGATCCCCACATGAAAACACTCTGGAATATACCTGCACAGTTATATATGCTAATGTTTGGACCCTGGTTATTTGATATTGTTTTCACAGTATAACAGATTTAAGAAGCACATTAATTCACCTATCTATATTGGGAAACGGCTGAGATGCAAGGTGATTTCTTATGAGGGAGATTATTAAAAAGGCCATGTGAAAAAAATATTTTCAGATTAGAGAGAACAGTTATGCAAGATAAATGGAAATATGCACAATATCCTACAGTAGCCAACAGGAATCTTTTCCAAGCAACCCAGGTAACACTGAACTCCCTTATACACAAGCATACAAAAAAAACAAAACAAAAAAAGATGTATTGTATTACAAGTTCAGATTTCAAAAATTTGGTAATAAAGCTAGGAAAATGTTATCGTGTTTGCTGAAATCCTAACTGGGTTCAATCTCATTCACAGTGTTGACAGACCAAAATGGAACATTTATTTATTTATTTATTTATTGCATTTGTATCCCACATTTTCCCACCTCTTTGCAGGCTCAATGTGGCTTGCAATACATCATGGATAATGGAAGTGTAATAGAAAAATAGGCATTTAGTGTTACAGAAAATTTTTGGTAACATGATAATGATAAGACATGATAGTAGTATGACAAACAGATATTATAAGACATTTCTAACTACGTGTGGAGGATTTATGTATATTCACATTGGCTGATCTTTGTGGTAAGCCTTGCTGAAGAGATGGGTCTTCAGTAGTTTGCAGAAGTTCGTTAGTTCATAGGTCATTTTTAAGTTGCGCGGCAGTGCGTTCCATAACTGTGTGCTTAAGTAGGTGAAGTTTGACGTGTGCATTACTTTGTATTTTAGACCTTTGCAGTTAGGAAAGTGCAGATCAAGGAATGTGCGGGATGATCTTTTGGCATTCCTGGGTGGTAAATCTATCAGGTCTGACATGTAGGCTGTTGCATCTCCATGAATGATTTTGTGAACTAGGGAGCAAATTTTGAATGTGATGCGTTCTTTGAGTGGGAGCCAGTGTAGTTTTTCTCGTAGGGGCTTGGCACTTTCATATTTTGTTTTGCCGAATATGAGTCTAGCTGCAGTGTTCTGGGCTGTCTGAAGTTTCTTGATTATTTGCTCTTTACAGCCGGAATAGAGTGCGTTGCAGTAATCTAGATGACTGAGCACCATTGATTGTACTAGATTACGAAAAACATTCCTTAGGAAGAAAGGTCTTAGTCTTTTTAATTTCCACATTGAGTGGGTGTTTTTCGCATGGCTTTCGAGTGTTAGGTGTCGATTGATGGTAACTCCAAGAATTTTTAGGGTGTCCGAAATAGGAAGGTTCAGATTTGGTGTGTTAATGGCTGTGAATTTGTTCTTGTTATGTTGAGATGTATTAGGCATTGGGTTTTTTCTGCATTAAGTTTCAATCTAAAAGCATCCGCCCATGAATGCATGATATGGAGACTTAGGTTGATGTCGTTGTAACGATTTACATCCCATTTAAACAAGATTTAAAGGAAATTTCCATCGTCTGCGTAACAGAAGCATTAATATAGATATTTTATTACATTTTTTAATTTCTATATTGTCCTCATTCTCTCTAGCGTCCACTGAAGATCTGGCCACTGTATACTGACAATAGGGCTAAGTAAACTAAGCACACCTATCACAACAAGCCATACACAAAAAGTGTTCAGGGGAACCAAACTTCTAAAAAAAACCCTAGTCCTGATGGCCTAAGCAGTGAATTTTATGAATTGCTGCTGTATCTTATTTGTAGCCTTATGGAAGTGTATTATTCATAAATTTTATACGAATTAGTCACAAATTTGTATCAATTTGGAATTGAAATTCTCAAACCAAGCAAAGAACCCTTTTCTCCCCGAATCATATCATCCAATTTCAATATTAAACTTAGAAATGAAGCTCCTACCAAACATCTGAGCAGATAAGCTGGCTGCCTTCATTCTTAACTTAGGGGCATTTTACTAAGCTGTGTTAGGCGCTAACACACATCTACTGCAGCTTAAAATGGAATATCACAGGATGTGCTCATGCGTCCTGTGTAAGGGCCAAATCTGTGCACGCCAATATTAATTTTTTGGAGGGGCATGTCTGGTGGTGGAGAGTAGGCGTTCCTGCACTAACCTGTTAGTGCTGCTACATTGGTTAGTATACGTATACCATGTGAACCCTTATTACTGACATCCATTCTGCAGGCAACTGCTCACATGCTAATTTTTTTTTAATGGCCATGTGCTAATGGCAACGTTAGCGCACAGTCATTAATACAAAAAAATATAAAAAGGGCGCTTTTATGGCTGTAAAAAAAGTGGATTTAGCACCCGGGAAATGCCACTTTTTGCCGCAGATTAGTAAAAGTACCCCTTAATTGTTAGTGAGCTGATTGGGTTTGTGAAAGGTAAACATGTAGAAGTTAACTTTAGGTTGCTTGCCTCAACTGAGTAACCCAGCCTTATTGGTTTATTTTGATTCTGAAAACACACTTAATAAGGTTAATTTGTAATACCAAGTATGTAGCGTTTGCTGTTGATATTTTGATGGCTCTTTGTACTGACCCAGTTTAGTTGCTTAAAGTAGCCTTGTTGAAATTTGAGAATTTTGCTAGACTCTTGAATCTAAAGCTTAATTTGTCATTGTCAGCCTAATATGGCGTGCTCAAAAAAAGCTCTGGGATGAATATTTCTCCTTCAAGTGGAAGGCAATAAACCATGCTATTTAGGCATAATGATCACTAGTAATATCCAGAATTTATAATCATGCCAATATGCACACTTTATTAATGTAGTAACATAGTAAATCACAGTACATAAAGATCTGTACGGTCTATTTAGTATGCCCAACAGTCACATTCGCTATCAATTTGTGATTACAGAAACAACTGGACAATATTACTAACAACATTTTACTCGCTAAATTCAACCTTAAGATGTCTTCCCCTCTCTCAGTGAGATACACAGAACCTGCACCCATAACATAAGTACATAAATACATAAGTATTGCCACACGGGGACAGATCAAAGGTCCATCAAACCCAGCATCCTGTTTCCAACAGTGGCCAATCCAGGTCACAAATACCTGGCAAGATCCCCAAATAGTTCAATATATTTTATGATGCATATCCAAGAAATAAGCAGTGGATTTTCCCCAAGTCATTTTAATAATGGTCTATAGACTTTTCCTTTAGGAAGCCATCCAACCCTTTTTTAAACCCTGCTAAGCTAATCGCCCTTACCACATTCTCTGGCAACGAATTCCAGAGTTTAATTACACGTTGAGTGAATTAAAATTTTCTCTGATTCGTTTTAAATTTACTACTTTGTAGCTTCATCACATGCCCCCCTAGTCCTTGTATTTTTGGAAAGAGTAAACAAATGATTCACGTCTACTCGTTAGATTCCACTCACTATTTTATAGACCTCTATCATATCTCCCCTCAGCTGTCTTTTCTCCAAGCTGAAGAGCCCTAGCCACTTTAGCCTTTCCTCATAGGGAAGTCGTCCCATCCTCTTTATCATTTTCGTCACCTTTCTCTGTACCTTTTCTAATATCTCTTTTGAGATGCGGCGACCAGAATTAAACACAATATTCGAGATGCGATCGCACCATGGAGCGATACAAAGGCATTATAACGTCCTCATTTTTGTTTGCCATTCCTTTCCTAATAATACCTAACATTCTATTTGCTTTCTTAGCCACCACCGCACACTGACCAGAGGGTTTCAACGTATCAACGACGATGCCTAGATCCCTTTCCTGGTCAGTGATTCCTAACGTGGAACCTTGCATTGCATAGCTATAATTTGGGATTCTCTTTCCCAAATGCATCACTTTGCACTTGCTCACATTAAATGTCATCTGCCATTTAGACGCCCAGTCTCGTAAGGTCCTCTTGTAATTTTTCACAATCCTCTCGCGATTTAACAACTTTGAATAACTTTCAGGCTTATTTTCGAAAGAGAAGGGCACCCATCTTTTCACACAAATCACAAGATGGGCATCCTTCTCCCAGGGTCGTCCAAATCGGCATAATGGAAAGCTGATTTTGGGCGTCCTCAACTGCTTTCCCTCACGGGGACGACCAAAGTTCACGGGGGCGTGTCGGAAGCATAGCGAAGGTGGGACTGGGGCATGCTTAACACATGGGTGTCCTCGGCCAATAATGGAAAAAAGAAGGGGGTCCCTAACGAGCACTTGGCCAACTTTACTTGGTCCATTTTATCTTGCGACCAAGTCTCAAAAATGTGCTCGAACCAACCAGATGACCACCGGAGGGAATCGGGGATGACCTCCCCTTACTCCCCCAGTGGTCACTAACCCCCTCCCACTCTAAAAAATAAAAAAAATTAAAAAAAACTTTAAAAATATTATTTGCCAGCCTCTCTCTATGCCAGCCTCAAATGTCATACCCAGCTCCCTGACAGAAGTATGCAGGCCCCTGGAACAGTTTTAGTGGGTACTGCAGTGCACTTCAGGGAGGCGGACCCAGGCCCATCCCCCCCCTACCTGTTACAGTTGTGGTGGTAAATGTGAGCCCTTCAAAACCCACCAGAAACCCACTGTACCCACATGTAGGTGCCCCCTTTCACCCCTTAGGGCTATGGTAGTGTTATACAGTTGTGGGTAGTGGGTTTTGGGGGGCTCAGCACCCAAGGTAAGGGAGCTATGCACCTGGGAGCAATTTCTGAATTCCACTGCAGTACCAGGGGGACCAGTGCACTATGAATGCTGGCTCCTTCCATGACCAAATGGCTTGGATTTGGTCGTTTCTGAGATGAGCGTCCTCGGTTTCCATTATCGCTGAAAACCGGGGATGACCATCTCTAAGGTCGACCTAAATGTGGAGATGTGGGCATCCCCAACCATATTATCGAAACAAAAGATGGCCACCCATCTTGTTTCGATACTACGGGTTTCCCTGCTCTTTCGCGAGGATGCCCTCAAGAAAACTTGACAGCCCCGTTCGATTATGCCCCTCTTTGTGTCGTCAGCAAATTTAATTACCTCACTAGTTATTTCCATCTCCAGATCATTTATAAATATGTTAAAAAGCAGCAGTCCCAGCACACACCCCTACAGAACCCCACTATCTACCCTTCCCCACTGAGAATACTGACCATTTAACCCTACTCTTTGTTTTCTATCTTTTAACCAGTTTTTAATCCACAATAGGACACTACCTCCTACCCCATGACTCTCCAATGTCTTCTGGAGTCTTTCATGACGTACTTTGTCAAACGCCTTTTGAAAATCCAGATACACAATATCAACCGGCTCACCTATATCCACATGTTTGCTCACCCCTTCAAACAAATGTAATAGATTGGTGAGGTAAGATTTCCGTTTACTAAATCCACGTTGGTGTTCTCTCATTAATCCCATGCCTTTGAATATGCTCTGTAATTTTTTCTTTATAATTGTCTGCACCATTTTGCCCGGCACCGACGTCAGGCTCACCGGTCTATAATTTCCCAGATCTTCTCGAACCTTTTTTAAAAATCAGCGTTATATTGGCCACCCTCCAATCTTCTGGTACCACGCTTGATTTTAAAGATAAATTACATATTACTAATAGGTCCGCAAGTTCCTTTTTCAATTTTATCAGTACTCAGGGATGAATACTACTACTACTACTACTATTTAGCATTTCTATAGCGCTACAAGGCATACGCAGCGCTGCACAAACATAGAAGAAAGACAGTCCCTGCTCAAAGAGCTTACAATCTAATAGACAAAAAATAAAGTAAGCAAATCAAATGAATTATTGTGTACAGGAAGGAGGAGGGTAGGTGGAGGCAGGTGGTTACAAGTGGTTACGAGTCAAAAGCAATGTTAAAGAGGTGGGCTTTCAGTCTAGATTTAAAGGTGGCCAAGGAAGGGGCAAGACGTAGGGGCAAGTCCAGGAGATTTGCTACTCTTCAATTTGTCAAATTGCCCTATTACAGCCTTCAGGTTTATAGAGCTTGTCAGCTTTGAATACCATTTCTGGCACCGGTATCTCTCTCAAATCTTCCTCGGTGTAGACCGAAACAAAGAATTCATTTAATCTCTCCGCTATGGCTTTGTCTTCCCTGATTGCCCCTTTTACCCCTCGGACATCTAGCAGTCCAGCCAATTCTTTTGCCGACTTCTTGCTTTTAATATACCTAAAAAAAAAATTTACTATGTGTTTTTGCCTCCAACGCAATCTTTATTTCAAAGTCCCTCTTAGCCTTCCTTATCAGCGCTTTGCATTTGACTTGACATTCCTTATGCTGTTTCTCATTATTTTCAGTTGGTTCCTTCTTCCATTTTCTGAAGGATTTCTTTTAGCTCTAATTAGCTTCCTTCACCTCACTTTTTAACCATGCTGGCTGTCATTTGGTCTTTCTCCCTCCTTTTTTAATACACGAAATATATTTGGCCTGGGCTTCCAGGATGGCATTTTTGAACAGCGTCCACGACTGATGTAAATTTTTGACCCTTGTAGCTGCTCCTGTAAGTTTTTTTTCACCATTCTTCTCATTTTATCAAAGTCTGCTTTTTGAAAGTTAAACGCTAACATATTGAATTTCCTGTTTATACTTACTTCAAAGCTAATATCAAATTTGATCATATTAGGATCACTGTTATCAAGCTGCCCCATCAATATTACCTCCCACACCAGATCATGCAATCCACTAAGGACTAGGTCTAGAATTTTTCCTTCTCTTGTCAGCTCCTGTACCAGTTGCTTCATAAAGCACCTACTGACTACTTTGCTTACGCTCAACTGGATCACTGTGTCTCTGGATTAGGATGGATTAATCTTAGCGAGGATGTCCAAGATACCATTAATAGATTAAGCTCTCAATTTGGGATCCCAGAATTTGGTGCTGTTCAGCTATCATCATTGTTAACTCCAGGATACTACTGAAGATCTGGACTACAATAAACTAGCTGTTAAGTGGTCTTTTGATCTGCCTGTGACCCCAGCTCAGATAAAGAACTGTGTCCTAGGAGTTCAGCATTTTTCTCCTTCTCTGGGAACTACAAGTTTGTCCTTCAGCTTTATATTTCTCCCTCTCGGGCATTTCGAGCCTCTTTCAGCCTCTCTAGGGCTTGCCCTAAATGTGTTCATGATTAAGTCACATGTTTTGGACTTGCCCTCTGATTGCCCATTTCTGGTCTCGCCTTTTGACTTTCATATCCATGCAATAGGCTCATTCGATAGCCATTGGTGCTGTTTATTGAGTTCCAATATTCCACCGGGACTACAACATTTTTAATGGGCTATTGTAATTGGGGGAAAAAAGTTATCCTGTTGTGTTGGCATGAGTCTCTAGCCCCAAAACTTGCAATGTGGTGGAACCATTTGATTGACCGATTAAAGAGGAAACATTTTGATATAACGAACATATCTTCATCCAGGTGAACATTTTCAACAAACCTGGACACATGTTTGGGCTACATTACCACCAACTGCACACAGTAGAATTCTTAATCAGCCTTAGCTCCTCATAAGTACATAAGTACATAAGTAGTGCCATACTGGGAAAGACCAAAGGTCCATCTAGCCCAGCATCCTGTCACCGACAGTGGCCAATCCAGGTCAAGGGCACCTGGCACGCTCCCCAAACGTAAAAACATTCCAGACAAGTTATACCTAAAAATGCGGAATTTTTCCAAGTCCATTTAATAGCGGTCTATGGACTTGTCCTTTAGGAATCTATCTAACCCCTTTTTAAACTCCGTCAAGGTAACCGCCCGTACCACGTTCTCCGGCAACGAATTCCAGAGTCTAATTACACGTTGGGTGAAGAAAAATTTTCTCCGATTCGTTTTAAATTTACCACACTGTAGCTTCAACTCATGCCCTCTAGTCCTAGTATTTTGGATAGCGTGAACAGTCGCTTCACATCCACCCGATCCATTCCACTCATCATTTTATACACTTCTATCATATCTCCCCTCAGCCGTCTCTTCTCCAAGCTGAAAAGCCCTAGCCTTCTCAGCCTCTCTTCATAGGAAAGTCGTCCCATCCCCACTATCATTTTCGTCGCCCTTCGCTGTACCTTTTCCAATTCTACTATATCTTTTTTTGAGATACGGAGACCAGTACTGAACACAATACTCCAGGTGCGGTCGCACCATGGAGCGATACAACGGCATTATAACATCCGCACACCTGGACTCCATACCCTTCCTAATAACACCCAACATTCTATTCGCTTTCCTAGCCGCAGCAGCACACTGAGCAGAAGGTTTCAGCGTATCATCGACGACGACACCCAGACCCCTTTCTTGATCCGTAACTCCTAACGCGGAACCTTGCAAGACGTAGCTATAATTCGGGTTCCTCTTACCCACATGCACTGTCTTTGGTTGTTGTTTATGGACCCTATCAGAAGTGACCATCTGACCTATGAGGGGGGGGGGGATTGGGTATTCGGGGTAGGGGATCGGGAACAGTTACTATTTGTTGTGGAGTGACTTGTGTCAAACTTTGCTGTCTTGTTACTTTGAGCATGCGTTTGACTTGGTACTGTTGTGTTCAATAAAGATGATTTAAACATATTTAATATGTAGAAAATATAGACAATAATAGCTAATAACATTTTTGTATGGTAATCAAAGCGTTTTTTTTTTTAATTAAGGTATTTTTGTAGAGAGCCCATGAGCTTTGACACGTGAAGGTGCAGACTTGAAACAGCTGTGCGCTGCAAGAGGTCCTAAGACTTGAGCTATGTTATGTTTGATAATAAGCTCTTGAGGCTCACACGTATTAGCAGCTGTGTTTGGAGACTTTTTGTTAGCTTGTAGGTTAAATTTTTAATTTTCCCATCTTTATGTTTTTGTGTTTTGAGTAGGGTAAGGTAGTGTATATCCCTTGTTTCTTGTCAAGAAAAAAATGACAACATAAACACTGGTCTGATATACAAATGCTGCTAAGTAACATCAGAGGATTTTTTTTTCCCTCTAACCTCCAAGTCAAAATGGCTAAAATTGAAAAGAAACAAAGAACTTGGAAACTTGCAAAAAAAAAATCCTGACTGGGAAAGTAGGAAACTAAAGATAAAATCTCTCAACATGGCTCTAGTCACGTTCATAGACAAAAATGAATGAAAGCCCACACAGAATTGCCTGTCCAGAAAATACATCTCGGTTTTTCTATACAAGGCAAGAATCATTCTGCTTTAATAGCATCAGACATCATCTGTATATGTGGCTGCCACATCATATCAGTGGAGAAACTAAATTAATGGAATCACTGCTAAAACAGGTGATAGGGCAATAGGATCTAGTGGATCAGAGAACCTGTGGAAACAGTTACACCAGAGGTCTGTCAAACAAGTCCAATCGATTTCTTAATAGACTGAAGGTTTACATAAGAGGACAGTCCTAGATGTTGAATACATGGATTTCAGCAAGCCCTTTGAAATGGTTCCACATAAATGACTTATTCATAAAACTGAGTTCCCTTGTTACAGGCCCTAAAGCAATTAACTGGGTTAGAAACTGGATGGGTGGAAGGTTAACAAATAGTAATGGTAAATGGATTTCACCAGAGACACGCCACAGAGATCAACCCTCAATATGATTCTTTTCAAAAGTTTTGTAACAACAACAGAAGAGCTATTGGGACAAATATGCATTTCTGCAGACTATACTAGTATCTTCAATAGGGTAGACACCCTAGAAAGTGTGGAAAATGTGAGGAGATCTAGTGAAGCTGCAGCTCTCTAGACAAATCCTCAAGCGAAGGTATTATGTTAAAAATGTTGGGTTATGCACTTGAGCTACAAAAACTTAAAACAAGAACTGGGCAGTTTGTGAGGGATCATATCTGCTGATGGCCAAACAGGAAAATAAACAGCAAAAACCAAAAAAAAAATGTTCTGGTTCATTGAAGAGGGACAGAAATCCAACTTGTCCCCCGCCTGTTCCCATCAGAATCTATCCCATCCCTGCCAGAATCTAATCCATCCCTGCCCGTCCCCACGAGTAATCTCCTCTGTCCCTGCCCATCCCTGAGTAATCTCCTCCGTCCCCATGAAAAAAAAAAGAGAGGCTAGTTTTTCAGTTTTAATGAAAATACAAAACACAAACATCTACCAAGTAAGAGGACAATAACCAGTCAGGAATATTGGGCAATTATTTCTTTAGTTCGTTCAGAAACAGAAGTCTGTCCACAGTACGTGGTCCTAGCTATGATTGTCTAGCCTCAAGAACACACCCAGTCAATGAAAATGACCGTTCCGATGATGTGCTGACAGCAGGCACTCCAAGGACTCGTCTGGCAATTCCAGAAAGATTTTTCCACTTAGTTGATTTTAACTTCCATTAAGAAAAGATGTCACCAGTAATTTTGTAACAGGTAGTCATGTATGCATCCACCAGGGAAAAAGCAGATGGTATAGTTTTAAATGTGAAAGTATATTTTGCAAGTAGTATTGTCATTACAAATAGATATAACATATTGTAATGCTAACAAAAGAAAATATATACATACCTCAGATATATTAGAAGATGAATTAAAGTAGTAGAGGTCTCCCAAGAAATTGTCCTCTAGTTTCATCTTGTTATTGGGTTGCTGCAAGACAGATGAGTTACCTGGAAAGTCTGCTGCTGCTAGTCTATCGACCATCTCTTTCAAGCAAGACAGTGCTTGTGCATATTCAGTTGGAGCTAATATTCCAAAGTTGTTTTTAAACCATGGATCCAGCAAAGCAGCAGTAGAATGCAACTGATGAATTATGAAATATTTATTCAGCATGTTAAGTAGATGTTTTTTTTTAAAGCAGTGGTGTAGCTACATGGGGCCAAGGGGGCCTGGGCCCCCCAAATTTCATCTGGGCCCCTGGTTTTGCTGGCGGGGGTCCTCAACCCCCGCCAGCTGAAGCCTTGTCCAGCACCAGTGTCCGGCGCTGCCACATTGCCTTCCTCCTCACGTCCTGCACGTTTCTTTAAGTGAAACTGACCATGCTCAGTTTCACTTAAAGAATCGTGTAGGGCATGAGGAAGAGACAACAGGGCAGGGAAAGTGGCAGCGCCGGAAACCAGCGCTGGAGAAGGCTTCAGCTGGCATCAAAGGTATTTACTGCAGTGGGGTGCAGCAGGGCGGCAAGGCAGAGGGGGCGATGGGATGGCAGACTAAAATGTGCCTCCCCACCGCGAGATCTGGCTACGCCCCTGGTTGTAAGATGATGCCACTGTCAGAAGCCTTTTCATGAAGTGTTATTGCAGCTTTATTTTGGTTGATAACACCAGATGCAATGAAGGGCTCTTGTCAATAGAGAGGCATTTGTGGCCACATCAACTAATTCCAAAACTTGAATGACATCAGTCAACAAGTCTTCATTGATATGAGCCAGCAGATGAAAAAAATTTCTATTAAACCCTGGCACTTAATGTATGGAGATCTAAAAGGTTTGCTGCCACTGATTTCAGTGTTAATAGGACACTGTTCTGTTATTACACATTGTTTAAGTGTTGTTACCAGCTGATTGTTAATTTTTGTTCTTTTGGCCAATGTCACTAGTTCTTTCGAGGTGTCAATAAGTTGGGCTATTTCAGGAAGCAAACCAGTGCCATACAAACTTGTCTGCTGCAGTCCGTGTGACAAAACAAGATTTAGATTAGGACATGAACATCCAATCTACATGTTTTCTCGAAAGGCAGCCTTCATATTACTGACATTGTCTGTAATGAACACATTTGTCTTGACGCTGTACACAAAACTCATCCAAAATCGACTTCACTGTCAACGTTATATTTTCTGAGGTATGATTTTCATTGAGTAATCAAGCAGACAAGACACATGATTCAGTTTGCCAGTTATCAATACACTGTAAAGTCACAGTTACGTAGCTGTGGTTGCTTTGTTTGTGTTGTCACTCCGACCTGTGGCACTGAAGTTAGCTTGTTGATGAGTGTGATCTTCTCTTTCTCCACAACACCATCAAGATGACGAGAGATAGCTGACCCACAGGGCATGACCCTGGTCCAGGTCAATATTCCCATATTTAGCAACAATGGAGATGAGCTTTGATGCTAAATTCCTGAATCTGTCCCCTTCAACAATAGAAAAAGACATCTGTTGCACACTTGGCAACCACAATGTTTGCCACTTCAGATTTGATTCTCCCAGGTACTTTGTTGGTATTATTAGAGAAAAGCCTGGTATAGCTGTAATCTTTGTTGCTGGCATAGGGTTTACGCAATAGTCCTTGTGAGCCCATAAGCTATTTGTCCTATCATGTGATCTCCAAGAGAAAATTGTCTTGCATCTGGAGAAAAGCACAAAAGGTACTTCATTGTCATCGATCAATACCAATTTAAAGAAATTCCATACTTCACTCTTACCCTTATTTTTCATATATGAAACACAGTCGCTGGTTGAATCAATAAGTTTTTGAATGTCGGCTTTCTTTTCCATTGCCATAACAAAATTACAAAGGACTAAAGTACCAAATCAGTCTCTGTAAAAAACACAGGAAAAATAAAATTTTTAAATTTTACGGTACTGAACAAAATGCCAACAATGGCACTAAAAACTTGACCAAAGAAACAAGGTATGCTTTAGCTGCAGCTCTGATACAAACAGCCAGCTGATCAAGAGAAACAAACAAAATCACTTCCTAATTCCCCACTTCAGAAGCATAGCCAGGGTTGAAGGCACGGGGGGAGAGGAGCGCAGACTGCCAATATCGTAGCTACGTATTTCAAACGCGACAAATCATGTGAAAAATAGGCATGGGACCATCGGAAGTCCATTAGTCGCTCAGCTGGCAACCCTCCTAGCTACGCCTCTGCTCCACTTCCCACCACTCTAGAGAGAAAAAAAACTGCCTGTGTACAGTACACACTGCATATAAAAAAAAATAAAAATAATCAGCTGACTCACCTCTGGTGCAGTTTTCTGCTGGTCAGGGCAAGAGAACTCAGTCACTACTCACTGTCTCCTCTGCTCTGGTCAAGTATACTCTGGTGCTACTACACAGCTGCTCAGCTCCTATTGCCTTCCTCTCTCCTCCAGTGCCAGCCACACAGCTAATCAGCTCTTGCTGCCTCCTTCTCTCCTCTGGTGCCAGCCACACAGCTGCTCAGTGCTCAGCTCCTGCTACCTCCCTGTCTCCTACATGCCAGCCACACAAGTTCTCAACTTCTGCTGTCTCCCTCTCTCCTTCAGTGCGGTGTGCTGCTCAGCTGAGCTCGTGCCACTCTGCTGACTCCTTGGCTCCTCCAGCGCTGCTGCCCCGGATGTGCTTGCTCCTCAAATCAGCTGCTTCTTCCCCTCTAAGAGACTCCAGCAGATATCACTTCTGAATCGTATATATTCACTGGTAGCTGACCTTAATGGAGCCTGCTGCATTCACTCAGCAGCATGACTCATCCATTACTACTCTCCCATTGGAACCCTTAGAGAAAGCGGCTAGAGCGGTAGAGCCCCATCTGACTGATGGAGTCACACACTGGACAATCAAGTATGCTCTTCATGGTAAACGTGTCCATCTGTGTGTGTGTGCACGCACTTCTGTTTCTTGCTCCAGTTCGGAGTCGGACATCGGAGTTCAAATTTGTGAAGGGTCTCGGCACCAAAGACCGTCGGCACTGCACTGGGCAGCACAGACCACTAGAAGCAGCAGGATCAAAGATATGCCTGACCCCCACAGGATCCCCTCAGGAAAGTCTTCCATCCCCACGGGAACCCCGTAAACCTACTTCCGTCCCCACAGTACTCCCGCCAGGCTGAAGAGGATTCCCGCAGGATCCCCGCTAACCCCGTTCCCATGCAGGTCTCTAGTTCACAGGGAGAGGTGTGGCAACAAGAAAAAGGAAGTGATAGTGCCTCTGTTTAAGTGTGTAGAAAGACTTCATGTGGGGATCACATGTTCCAAAGGACATTAACTGAAAAGAGTAGGTCCAGGGGACAGCTAGCAAAATAGTAAGTGGCTTTCCCCAAGGCATATGGGAACAGATAAAAGTCTAAATATGTATCCCCAAGAGGAAAAGGGGAAATAGGATAAAAACATGAAACAAACATTTAAATTTCTCCAAGGTATAAATGCTCATGAGGCTCTGAAACAAGGGGTCATAAGATAAGAGCGAAAGGAAACACACTCATAATTTAAAGAAATATTTCTTTACAGAAAAGGGTAGCAGATCTGTGTACAACCTCCTACTGGACAAGCCTAGGGCAATATCTGGATTCAAGAAAGCATGCGACAAAGGATTTCTGGGGGAGATGTAGGGACTGTACAACTGAACAATCACTTTGGATGGGCAGGTGGGATAGACCGTATAATTCTTCTACCATCATGTTCTATATTTCCATTATGCTACAGTTGCAGCAATAGGGAGAAGTGTGAGCTATCATTTCCTTAATCTTATATACATCTTGCTTCCTATGATTGTGTCCCCAACTCCATTTCCTCAAGATTTAATGTGAAAGAGCTTACAAGTTACATTTCAAACATTGTTTCAATTTACTAAACCCTAAATTCTTATTTTATAGTACTATATTAGAAATAACCTACCAACTGAACTTCACCAAAAGCACCTCTACCAATCACTTTCACAACTTCATAATCTTCTGCCTTCATGCGCAGATCTCGGACTTTACTTACTGTATCTTTATCTGTGTCAAAATGAGAAACAAAAGTTTTAACATGTTTATCCATGAAACAAACATCAATATATACCCAAGTAATATCAGAGACATTTAACAAAAGTCAATATAAAAGGGTATGAGAGAGTTAAAATGGTTAAGGAAGTGGCAAGTTGCAGTATTTTTTTATTACATTTCCATATTTAAAATTGCACTTTAATTTGAAACAAGCAGTGGGAATCACAGTAAGTATTTATATAAACCTGTCATTCTATAAACTACAATAATTTACAAAATCCCAGTGGGCAGATATTCTAATTCCAAATTTGGTCATGGATAAAAACAAGGCTATTTTAATTCACATGGGTCAACACTGGCATGAGATTACATGGAAAGATTTCAAATTTTAGTGCTCTGCAAACAAGGAACAACTATTAAACCAAAATTCCAGTGTCTCACATTATTAGAATGTTTCTGTGTAACTTTTTCTAAGCTGAGTGTTTGGACAAAAAAAAAAAAAAAAAAAAAAAAAGAGAGATTTCAAAGACAGTTTGCAACAAAGTCATTGTTGTATCTACAATTACATTTTGTTCAATGTTGATTTTAGCAACTAAAGTAAAGTTGTGCTTTACTTGATAACTGTCATTCCTGGAAGACTGCCAGACTAGTCCAGACGAGTGGGAGTTACCCTCCTGCCAGAAGGTGGAGACGGAGAAAATCTGCTCATCTTCCCTATACGTGCTAATGCAGCTGGAAAACCAATTTGTATGCTATTGTCAAACATTCCTTCAATTTGTAAGCTCATAATTAACGTAATAATATGCCACTTGTCTACTTGTCCATTTCCTCTCTCTCTTTTAGACACACACCAAATACTATACCATGACTTAAAAAACACAAATCAGATGCTGCATAGAAGTGCAAGTTCAGATTCTCCATCCATCTCACACGTCTCTGATTGGTCTGGAAAGACTCAAGGAACAGCAATCAGGTACGTTAACCATAGTTTCCTTTTTGTCCTTGCCAAACCAGTTCAGACCAGTGTGATACAGCTGCCTTTTACAGTACTGGATCAAGCACACCTTCTCTGCTACCTGAACCATCTTTTCAATCCCAGGTAACACGATTTGCTAACAGACACCTTATCAGTGTGCTCTTGAAGGTCTTTTCAGATATATAACTATGTTTCTCTGTTTCACTATTTCTGCTCAAAAGTCTCCTATCCTTTTGGTAATACAGGTGCAAACACCAATTGCCTTAGCAGATCTAGAAACAGAGTATCCAACACCTTTTTTCCTTTCTGGTTAACCTGGACCAGCAAGGATCCCTTATCTAAGCTAAGAAGAAGCACTATCTCCCTACTTGTCTATACTTTAGCCAAAGTGAGCTATCCTTAGCAGCAGCCCCAATTCCTTAATAGCAAGAAGCAGATTAATACCTGAAATACCACAGAACAAGCACCAAGAAGTGGTGGAAGCTAGCCTCATGACTTCATCTTCTTTCAGGACTTCCACCACTATACCTCATAGAAGTAGACTTACTGGTCCCAAAATGGCCCAGGCTGAGTTTATAGCCATGACCAAAAAACCCAGCCAACAGTATATGTGCCAGAATTCCAAGACAACAATACACTATGAATAGCTCCTTAGACCCTAGATTCCAAGGTCTATGCAGTCCTCATTGAGAGGTAACCTGCTGAGGGCTAGCTACCACCACTGCCTAACCTTACATAGTAGAGCTATACTGGGAAAAGAATAGACAGGTTTTAAGGTGATGTGATTGAGCTCACACCAGAATGACACAAGTTTCCCAACCCTCTGCCCTCAGGAAAGGGAGTTGCAGTTGTGCTTCATGCCATCCAGGACCAGTTAGACTCTATTAGCAGGCAGAAAGGTGGGTCTTATAGTGTGCATAGTTTCTGGAACTCAAGACAAACCATAGACAACCTTCATCTGTGAGAAAGATGCCAGAATTCAGAAAAACCTAATAGAGACTCCTGTGTTCTGAACAGTTTGATTATCCCATGTTATGTATATGTTCAATCTGAAGCATCCAAATTGGCACTAGAAATGCCCTAGAATAGCAGCAATTCCCACCAAGGTAGTTAAAGTGTAGCTCCTCTACCGGACTAGAGAGGGTAGCCAAATTTGCAGCTTTTACTAGAGCTACAGATAAGTTATTGCTGTTATGAATCTTTACAAAGAAGTCAATGGGAAGATATAATGATAAAATGAAAAAAAAATTGTAGTTCTATTTATTTAATATTATTGGACACTATGAGGCTCATTTTCAAAGCACTTAGCCTCCCAAAGTTCCATAGAAACCTATGGAACTTAGCCTCCCAAAGTGCTTTGAAAATATGCCTCTATATAGCACTTTTGAAATGACATGTAAAATGAACCAATGAAGAAGTATGGTATTTGTATCATTTTGGATTATTTCTCAACAAGTTCAAAGTGTTACCTTCTGATGCTCCTAATTTCTTTTCTTTTGACACTAAGAATACTATGTAGCTGAGTATTTATAAGATATGTTGAAAATTACTACCTCCTATTGTTAAAAACAGCTATTAATAGTTGATTATTACCCCATATCATGTTAGACATGGTAAATAAAAATAATAATTTATAAAAAAGGACTGATGCACCTAAAATTTATTTATTCTTTTGACACTGAGAAAACATAGTAGTTGGATACTTATAAGGTGCGTAACACAATATGGGAGTATCCCTCCAAGCCTGAATCCAGATTAGGTTTTTTGCTGAGCCAGGTTCCATTTCTATGCACATGCAATTTTCAGGTGAAACCACCAAGTATCTGGACACAACTGGGGAGCTGCTATGGAAGGAGCCATTACAGCTGAGCCTGCCTGCATCCATTAAGGTGTATCAACAAACAACTTTCCTGCCTGATAAAGATTCTGAATCCCAGCTAAGAAGACCTGGAAATAAACGGGGGAAAAAAAGACTGGTGGCATGAAACAAATGGGGAGGAAGACCCTGGTTAAGCACATGGAAAGAATCTTACCTGTAGTCTTACCTTACAAGCCAGTGAGTTTTACCTCCAGATCTAGGATCCACTGAGGCCCTTTTTAGTAGATAGGCTCCAATTGCTATCAAGCAGAAGGCCAAGAACTTCATCACCTATTTGTGGGGCTCCTGCTATTTCATTTTCTCTGCAAGCATACCCTGCTGCCACAAAACATCAACAACAAACTGAGTCCCATGCACTGTCAAGGGAGCCTCAACACTGGAAGTAGGCGCACAGGCCTCACCCAGCTCCATGTTTTGTTCTTTGCCGAGTGTCCTAAGCCAGTCAAATTGGTCAGTGTCTGACATGCACCAATAGCCCACCAACTCTTTCAGAAGCTCCTGCCTCTGGGGTCACCTCTGGTCTGTAATATCACAAGGTCATATTCTACTAACTTCTCTCCAGGTATTCCAAATTAAGTACTTGAATACTGCCACAGTATATATTTTTTAAATGGTATATGTACCAAATACTAATCCTGTGGCAAGTCATATGCAACTGAAGCACCTAAGCTTTCTGAAAACTGACTTACCTTTACAGAATTCTCTGAGACATATACTTCTTATAAGATTACATCTAAATCTTTATGGCTCTAAGGGACTGATACACAAAAGTCCCCAGACAACCGCTCGCTATTTCCACCTCGGTAAAAATAGCTCTGTAAAGAAAATCGCATGCAAATGAGCTGTACGGACTTTTACCATGCAGTTCAGTAGTGAAAGCACTAGGGCATGCACAGAGCATCCACCCACTAAGAATGGCTGCTCTGCACATGCTCAGAACAGCATGTGATACACACAGCTTTCATACACGACTACCAGCTGCATGTATGAAAGCAGCATGTATTGTCATCACAGGCTAGCTGCAAGAATTTATCTTCTAAAAACCATTACAGGTTGGCAAACAATACTCCAGAGAGAGGCTTGAAATGTATTCCTCCTTCATCTTGTGGTTGGCGAGCACTAGCCAATCTTGAAATGAAAAGTGTCAGCAGGGATGACGCAGTTGCTAGGGAGTGGAGACAAGGAAGGTGCACGCTAAAGTGGTGGTACTTGGGGGCCCAATACATATCAGAATGAAGCCTGGGTCAGCATGTGTGGCTTTTCCTGTATCTCAGGAGGGAGAGAGCACACTGCAGAGATGAAGCAAAACAGGGTGCAAGAGGTAGCAACGAGTGGTGTCATCTCCAGTGATCACAGATCGAGATCGTGGGTTTAGACAAGAATTCAGAGCTTTTTCTACCGGCCAGCAGTCTAAAGAGAATGAGAGGAGTCATGCATCTCCACGAGCGCTGAGATAAAGCGGCCAGTAGCAGTTAGGGAAGGAGAGAGAGCTGCAACTGCAAGGCACACAGGGAGGAAAACGCAGCAGTGAACTGTAGCATCTGCTTATTATCACCAAAATGTTGGGATTTTATTTTACAGAAATCAGAATTGGGCAATTTCTTTAACCAGCATAGCACTACAACTGCTCCTAACCGTCTGTTAAAATAAACAATTGGGGAAGCATTCTATGCATCGCTCAGGAACAGATGACCATTAGTAGGAATGCACAACTACATACTAATCGGTGAATCTCTTCATAAAGACAGTTAATAAATCACAATAAATAAAATAATCAGCTCATTTAAACAGTTTTGCACACGACTCTCGTTGGCTACTACTGCGAACGGAAAAGGGATCACAGAACCCTTTTGTGCAATTCTCACTGAAGACTGTGCTCACTAGACCAACTGGAACCGGTCAAAAACACACACTGCTGGCCCGTTAAGTTTTGTGCATTAGGGCCTAAACTAGTATCAGGCATCCAAGCTGTAATCTCTCACTCATCAGTTTACAAAAGTAGATTTACTGCACTGTCTTTTCCCTATGGCAAATACTATGGAGGCTTTATTCTAACAGCAGCATATATTTTATAGCAACCTTATTAAGCAAATGATAATTCCATGATAGCAAAGCTTTCAGTTCAGATAAATTTAAACCATAATTTAAAAGAGATTGCCTCAGATGATTTTCAGACATGACCGTGGCTTGACGTCAGACTCAGAGCCAGAAATAGCACACGTGTTACCAACTTTGATTCTTTAAAGAATCTCCTTATTCTGACAGGTCCCTTCTCTCCTGCTTCATTTTTTCCAACACTAAAAGCAAGTCAAGTAAAGCAGAAAAAAATATTTTCAAGTTAACTGACATCTGTGATTATTGAGAGAGAACAAAGACAGGATAACCTTAAAATAGCAAAGTCAATTTATACCTGTACTGAGCTGTGAATCTATTGTCCCTATTTCCCAAATTATATCCCAAATTATCCAAATGGCATTCGGTTCAATGTGGCTTACAATATAACAAGAGAAAAGAACAGTTACATGCTGATAAAGGAAGTACTACTAGAGACCTAACAATTAAAACAGTACAATTGTACAGTGATAAATAGTACAGTGTAGCATTTGTTTAGTGTATTAAATAGTATTGAGAAAAACTATTTTGGTGCTAGTGCTTCCTAGTGCATCCGTGGTGTTCGAGTAAACTACTAAACAGATAGCAGTGGGGAATCATTATGGATAGAAATTCCATGTGTGAAGGGAAGAAGTATTCTTGTAGGGCTGTACTACCGTCCGCCGGGACAGAACGAACAGATCAAGAAATGTTTGCAGATATTAGGAAAGCTGACAAACTAGGCAACGCCATAATAACGGGCAATTTCAATTACCCCAATATTGACTGGATATATGCTACATTAGGAAGTGTCAGGGAGAAAAAACTTCTAGATGTAATAAACGACTGCTTCTTGGAGCAACTGGTCCAGGAACCGATGAGAGGGGGAGCCATTTTGGATCTGGAATGGTGGCATGCAGGGCATAGTGCAAGAGGTAGCAGTGTTGGGTCCCCTGGGAAACAGTGATCATAACATGATCAAACTTGAGCTACTATCTGGGATGAACCCGCAAAGGAAATCTACTGTAGATGCATTTAATTTTCAAACAAGTAAATATAATAAAATGAGGAAAATGGTCAAAAAGAAATTAAGAAGATCAGCTGCTAAGGTTAGGGCACTAAATCGGGCATGGGCCTTATTCAAAAATACCATCTTGGAAGCCCTGTCCAGATGCATTCCACGTATTTGCAAAGGTGGAAAGAAGGGAAAATGGCAGCCAGCATGGTTAAAAGGTGAAATAAAAGAAGTGATTACAGCTAAAAGATTGTCCTTCAAAGAATGGAAAAAGGATCCAAATGAAGAAAATAAAAAGCAACATAAGCACTGGCAAGTCAGATGCAAAGCATTAATAAAGAAGGCTAAAACAGAATATGAAGAGAAACTTGCCACAGAGGCTAAAACTCACTCACACATCAAAAGCAGAAAGCCTGTGAGGGAATCCATGGGACGGTTAGATCACTAAGGAGCGCTCAGAGAGGACTACTACTACTACTATTTAGCATTTCTATAGCGCTACAAGGAATACGCAGCGCTGCACAAACATAGAAGAAAGACAGTCCCTGCTTAAAGAGCTTACAATCTAATAGACAAAAAATAAATAAAGTAAGCAAATCAAATCAATTAATGTGAACGGGAAGGAAGAGAGGAGGGTAGGTGGAGGCGAGTGGTTACAAGTGGTTACGAGTCAAAAGCAATGTTAAAGAGGTGGGCTTTCAGTCTAGATTTAAAGGTGGCCAAGGATGGGGCAAGACGTAGGGGCTCAGGAAGTTTATTCCAGGTGTAGGGTGCAGCGAGACAGAAGGCGCGAAGTCTGGAGTTGGCAGTAGTGGAGAAGGGAACAGATAAGAAGGATTTATCCATGGAGCGGAGTGCACGGGAAGGGGTGTAGGGAAGGACGAGTGTGGAGAGATACTGGGGAGCAGCTGAGTGAGTACATTTATAGGTTAGTAGAAGAAGTTTGAACAGGATGCGAAAACGGATAGGGAGCCAGTGAAGGGTCTTGAGGAGAGGGGTAGTATGAGTAAAGCGACCCTGGCGGAAGATGAGACGGGCAGCAGAGTTTTGAACCGACTGGAGAGGGGAGAGGTGACTAAGTGGGAGGCCAGCAAGAAGCAGATTGCAGTAGTCTAAACGAGAGGTGACAAGGGTGTGGATGAGGGTTTTGGTAGAGTGCTCGGAAAGAAAGGGGCGGATTTTACGGATGTTGTAAAGAAAGAAACGACAGGTCTTGGCAATCTGCTGGATATGAGCAGAGAAGGAGAGAGAAGCATCAAAGATGACCCCAAGGTTTCGAGCTGAGGAGACAGGGAGAATGAGAGCGCCATCAACAGAAATAGAAAACAGGGGGAGCGGGGAGGTGGGTTTGGGGGGGAAAATGAGAAGCTCGGTTTTGGTCATATTTAATTTCAGGTGGCGTTGAGACATCCAGACAGCAATGTCAGACAAGCACGCTGAAACTTTGGATGCAAGGTGAGATATCAGGGGTAGAAAGGTAGATTTGGGAGTCATCAGCATAGAGATGGTAGGAAAAGCCATGGGATGAGATTAATGAACCAAGGGAAGAAGTGTAGATAGAAAAGAGGAGGGGACCACGAACCCTGAGGTATGCCGACAGGCAGAGGGATAGAAGTAGAAGAGAATCCACCAGAGTGAACACTGAAGGTGCGGAGGGAGAGGTAGGAAGAGAACCAGGAAAGGACAGAGCCCTGGAATCCAAGTGAGGACAGGGTATCGAGAAGTATGCTGTGATCGACAGTGTCAAAAGCAGCGGAAAGATCAAGAAGAATGAGGATGGAATATTGACCTCTGGATTTAGCCAGTAATAGGTCATTGGAGACTTTAGTAGCCATATCAGAGAAACTGAATGAATTCTTTGCTTTTGTCTTTACAGAATAAGATATAAAAGATCTGCCTATACCAGAAATATTTTTCAAAGAGTGATGTGATGCAGAGGAGCTTAAAGAAATATTGGTGAACCTAGAAGATTTAATGAGCCAAACTTACAAACTAAAGAGTAGTAAGCTACCTAGACCAGGTGGCATACATCCAAGGGTACTCAAAGAACTCAAGCATGAAATTGCTCATCTGCTGTTAGTATGTAACCTGTAATTAAAATCGTCTGTGGTACCTGATGATTGGAGGGAGGCCAATGTGACTCCAATTTTTTAAAAGGGCTATAGGGGTGATCCCAGAAATTACAGACTGGTAAGCCCGACTTTGGTGCCGGGCAAAATAGTAGAAACTATTATAAAGAATAAAATTACAGAATAGACAAACATGGTTTAATGGGCCAGAGTCAGAATGGGTTAAGCAGAGGGAAGTCTTGCCTCACCAATTTGCTTCAATTCTTTGAAGGCATGAATAAACATGTGGATAAAGGTGAGCCAGTTAATGTAGTGTATCTAGATTTTCAGAAAGCTTTTGATAAAGTTCCTCATGAGAGATTCCTAAGAAAATTAAAGAATCATGGGATAGGAGGCAAGGTTCTGGTGTGGATTAGGAATTGGTTCTTAGACAGAAAACAGAGGGTAGGGTTAAATGATCATTTCTCTCAATGGGGGGGGGGGGGGGGTGAACAGTGGAGTGCCGCTGGGACCTGTATTGGGACGGGTGCTATTTAACGTTTATAAATGACCTGAAAATCGGAACCATGAGTGAAGTGATTTAAATTTGCAGATGATACAAAACTATTCAAGGTTGTTAAAACATGAGTGGACTGTGAACTATTGCAGAATATTGCAGGAAGACCTTAGGAAACTGGAAGAATGGGCATCCAAATGAAAGATGAAATTTAATGTGGACAAATGCAAGGTGATGCACATTGGAAAGAATATTCCGAATCATAGTTACCTGATGCTAGGGGGTCACTGTAGATAATAAGCTGAAATCTGCTCAGTGTGCGGCGGTGGCCAAAAAAGAAAACAGGATACTAGGAATTATTAGGAAAAGGATGAAGAATAAGACCAAAAATATAATGCCTTTGTATTGCTAAATGGTGCAAAGGCACCTTGAGTCCTGCGTTCAGTTCTGGTCGCCATATCTCAAAAAAGATATAGATGAATTAGAAAAGGTTCAAAGAACGACCAAAATGATAAAAGGGATGGAACTCCTCTCGTATGAGGAAAAGCTAAAGAGGTTAGGGCTTTTCAGCTTAGAAAAGAGACGGATGAGGGGAGATATGATTGAGGTTACAAAATCCTGAATGGTGTAGAACAAGTAGAAGTAAATCGATTTTTCAGTCGTTTCAAAAGTACAAAGACTAGGGGACACTCGAGGAAGTTACATGGAAATACTTTTAAAACAAATAGGAGGAAATATTTTTCCACTCAACGAATAGTTAAGCTCTAGAACTCTTTACTGGAGCATGTAGTAACAGTGGTTAGCATATCTGGGTTTAAAAAAAGTTTAGACCAATTCCAGGAGGAAAAATCCACAGTCTGCTACTGAGACAGATATGGGGAAGCAACTGCTAGCCCCGGGATTGGTAGAATGGAATGTTGTTGCTAAATTGGGTTTCTGCCAAGTACTTGTAACCTGGCTTGGCCACCGTTTGAAAACAGGGTACTGGGCTAGACAAGCCATTGGTCTGACCCAATATGGCTATTCTTATGATCTAGTATGTAGGTGAGTGGAAACATATGATCATTAGACACAGAGTGGTTCATTTTCCTTAGTCTGCCTCTGTTAGAAAAGGGTTGAAGGGTAGACATGTGATGCTGTGACCAGCTCCCGGTGCAATGCCTGACAGCTCCTCAGGCACCCTTCCCTAATCGGGCCGAATCGACGCTTCCAGTCTCTCTTTAGAACCCTCTTTTATTCACTGTGCATCCTCTTTTGGTATAGTGACAAATATCTCAGTCCATGGCGATGGCCTCAAAGCCGCCAGAACGAAAGGATGAGATGAGTCGTGTGCCCAATGCCATAATGACAGCCTCCCCACCCTCATCGCAACTGGGTTCAAACACTAATTGCATACCTGATGGACTCTGTTGTGTATGCCCTGGACTCCAGATTTACGCAGCTCTCCAAGTAGCTTTTGGGTCTCTTATATCGGAACTCAGACTGCACACTGGGGAGCTGAAGACCAGGGTACCAGGGTGTAGTATATCAGGCTGCAAAATTGGCTAAGCTGGAACAGCTCACTTGGTCACAGCAGCAGAAGCTTGATTATCTAGAAAATTGCTCGTGGGATAACCTCAGGTTGGGTGGGGTTTCCCAAATCCATTCCAGATCATACGTTTTGCCAAAAATTGTAAACCTTGTAGAAGAAGGGGTGTGACGGATTCATCTAGATCGGGCCCACTACATGGGCCAACAACACGCCTGCAACCAGAAGGTCAATGTAGGGCTGCCGAGAGGATACAAAATTCGATGGTTGAGTTGGACAGAATATTTTAGGACTATTCCGCGGCACTTACAGAGCGGCACAGCACTTTTTCCTCTGCACGTGCAAAACTTATGGAAAAACAATACCGCTTCATGTTGCAACATCATGCAACGTTAAAAGTGTATTGTGATGGCCGGTGGATCTCCCACTGTTCTCCTGAGACCATACTTGACCGGCTTTATCAAGCAAACTCTACCTGACTGGATCCAGGACCTTGTATTCAGCACCAAGGTCTAACAGCTGTTGTATTTCCTTTAGAATTCTGGCCATGCATTTGACGGGGCTATTCATTTCTTGTTCTCTACATAGGACTTTCACTGCATATGTAATGTTGTGTTCTATGGACCTTGTCAGTGGGAAGTGTATAAACTTTTCTTCTATAATAGAGTTATCTTGCCCCTTTGGGGAAAGGATGCCCAGTAGTATTGTTGAAGTGATTCACCGTCTTGTCCACTTACGGTAGAAAGGTGCAGTGTGTGAATGGGGGGGGGGGGGGGCTCATTTTGCTGCAACACTGAGGTGTGCTATGCCGTACTATCCCTGACCCCTCCCTTTGTAGGGGTGGCCTTCTCTGTCCCACCTCTGATGCTTTATCTTCTCCCTCTTTACGCTGCTTTGTGTACAGGTTGAAGCTAGGCAACTTGGGTCTTTTTGGTGCTGTCAGTTCCAATGCATCTTTTTCTAAGCAGGCCCCATGGCTAATGATTTGTGCCTCGCATTATTTCTTGTAATGTTTCCGGGATTACGTATCACAAGGTTTCTATTGCCTGCTTGCAGGAGATGAAGCTTTCTTATGAGGAGCATCTCAAATTGCATCAGCAGTGGATAGAGGGATAGAGGGAGTGGATAGACGACTTCCCTATGAAGAAAGACTAAGGAGGCTAGGGCTTTTCAGCTTGGAGAAGAGACGGCTGAGGGGAGACATGATAGAGGTATATAAAATAATGAGTGGAGTGGAACAGGTGGATGTGAAGCGTCTGTTCACTCTTTCCAAAAATACTAGGACTAGGGGGGCATGCGATGAAACTACAATGTAGTAAATTTAATATAAATCGGAGAAAATGTTTCTTCACCCAACGCGTAATTAAACTCTGGAATTCGTTGCCGGAGAACGTGGTGAAGGCGGTTAGCTTGGCAGAGTTTAAAAAGGGGTTAGATGGTTTCCTAAAGGACAAGTCCATAAACCGCTACTAAATGGACTTGGGAAAAATCCACAATCCAGGAATAACATGTATAGAATGTTTGTACGTTTGGAAAGCTTGCCAGGTGCCCTTGGCCTGGATTGGCCGCTGTCGTGGACAGGATGCTGGGCTCGATGGACCCTTGGTCTTTTCCCAGTGTGGCATTACTTATGTACTTATTAAGTCAGTTAGGTCACCTTGAGCTGTAGTCCAGGTTCCAGGGGGTCCATAAAACAAGACACTAGAAACTTGACCTGATAGGGTAGTATTGTTATTGATGCAAGCCAAAATTTCTAAGGATAGGGCCTATATGCTTTGATATCAGTTTCAGTTTGAAGAAAGATTTGTACAGGACAGCTATCCCTCCCCCTTTTTTCTGTCCTTGGTAGGAGTATGATTTTGTAGCCTGGTGGGCATAGGTCATTTAGTACAGGGTCATCTATACTTTGTAACCAAGTCTCTACTATATATATCACACCTAGTTGTTATTCCTCTATCCACTCCCTTATTAGGTCTGACTTATTAACCACTGAATGGATATTTACATATCCTACCAATATTGGTACATATGATTCGGTTCTTACAGCTAATAGGTTGTAGTTGCCTTTTGCCTTTATGGTGTTATAGTGTGCCTGTTGTGCACCTTTTACTGATTAGGTAGTGTCATGCAGTACTCCGCGAATGTTTTCTATCCTATAAACTTTATCGGAATGAAGACCGCTTGGTCTGTGTTCAGTAGTTAGAATGACTGGTATCTTGAATTGTGTGACCTAATACCATGCTTGTGAATGTAATGACCAACCTAGTAATAGCAAAAGAATGGGGATCACGTACCTCTTTGGGGAAGCTATTACGGAAGGTAATACGGGTGAGGCTTGAGTTGTAACAGAGCCTATGGTGCTACGATACTTCATTACTCCGAAGTTCCACATGAAGGGGCGCACAAAGGGCCAAGGTCAATGAAGATAAGCTATTTGATGAGTTTCAATTCATTAGTTTCACACTGGACTGACCCTCTGAAGTTCCTTTGCAGGAGTATGGCAATGCCAGGATTTGCATATTCAACCACTGGCTAGTATTATTAGAATATATAAATTAACACCATATATTTATGCAGATAACATTCAGATTCTTATTCCTTTTGCATAAGATTTAGGAAACATGATAATTTGAAAATTGTGTCCATGCTTTAAGATGATGTTGGATCGTGAGTTTCGCTTAACATTGAAAATACATTCTGTGGGTTGGTTATTCTCTGCCTCTGAAGGACTTTGCAAAGCTGGTTCTAGAAGGAGTCTTTTGTCTCTGTAGTAAATGGAAGTTAGAAGCTATTTTTCATTCACCACTAAAAATGAAACACCAGGTAGTTACAGACTCAAAGAAGGCATAAGGGAAATTGTATCTAGTTTGCCAGTTTTTGTCCTTTCTTGACACTGCCAGATTTTTGGACCACTATGCAAGTAATGATCTCATAAATTGCAAAAAAAGTTTCAAAATATGACAACAAAAATTCTAACATCTACTGGGACAAGGTATTAACCACTTTTAAATTTTTTGCAATGGTTGCCTTTTGAACAAAGAGTTCTTTCTCCATTACTGGGTTTAACATTGTGCTCTTCATAAGTTATCTCAAAGGAAAAATAAATAGATGTGCTCCTGACATGAAATACATTTAAGCTAGTCACATCAACTGACCACTGCTGGTCCTCAAGAATTACAGCTGACAAAAACCAAGATCTAGATAATGATTTTTCTCAGGATTAACTCATAATAGGGCCTCCACTCTAGGTGCCCAGTACTCCCACCAGGTGCTGTGGAGGACTTGTAGCTCATCTGCATATCCTCACAGCCTTCTCCTGGATGACTCCCAGGTCCACTCCGATCCACTCAGGGCATCCGCTCTAGGTGTCGCATGCGGGCATTTTCTCTTTACATTTATATTTTCTCCCAGTCACTACTTATGGCTCCAGTACACTTCCTGGTACTGTCCCTTCCTAATCTATTTCTCCATCTGAAACCACTTTACACTGCACGAACACATTGCCCACCCTCTGCTTTCATCATCTCACCATCTCTTTTGTCCCCTTCCTTCTTCTCAGCTCTCAACCTTCAACATTTCCTTCCTTCCATTCATCCATCTCCTTTCTATCTGAGCACATCTCGCCTTCGCCGCTGTCGTCATACCTCTCCAACTCTTCTACGTTCTCTCTTGCTCCTTCTCCTACTCTCCGCTGGGGACATCAATCCCAATCCTGGTCCTCCACATCAGCTCTCATCCTATTTGTGCAGGTCGCACCGTGATGTCTCCAATCTAATTTCTGTTCCTCTCCTCCCCCCTTCTTGCTGCCTTTCTCGTGTGCTCTGTGGAATGCCCGTTCCGTCTATAACAAAATTTCCTACATCAATGACCTGTTTATCTCGCATTCTCTCCATCTGCTTGCCCTAATTGAAACTTGGCTTTGCCCTGAAGACTGCTTCAGTCGCGGCCCTATGCCATGGAGGTTATCTTTTCTCCCATATTCCTCGTCCAGTTGGCCGTGGAGGTGGTATCGGACTACTACTTTCACCCTCTTATAGATTTCAACCTCTTCTTCCACCTCAGTCTCACTGCTTTTCTTCCTTCGAAGTCCACTCCATTCATCTATTGACTCCCCTGCCTCTCCAAGTAGCAGTCATTTATCGACCCCCTGATAAGTCCCTTTCTTCCTTTCTCACTGACTTTGATGCCTGGCTTTCCTTCTTTCTTGAACCTTCATCTCCTTCCCTCATTCTTGGGGATTTTAACATTCATGCTAATGATCCCTCTGACTCTTATGCTTCTTAGTTTCTTGCTTTAACATCCTCTTTCAATCTTCAACTGTGCTCCACTGCCCCTACTCACCAGAATGGCCGCTGTCTTGATCTTATCCTCTTCTCAAACTGCTCACTCTCCAGTTTCTGTGCCTCAACTCTTCCCTTCTCTGACCATCATCTGATAACTTTCACACTTAAACACCCTCCTCTCCAGTTCCATCCAATCTTAACGAATACATTTAGGAATCTTCAGGCTATTGACCCTTCTACTCTGTCCTCCAGTGTTTCAAATCTCTTCTCTACCACTATGTTATCCAAGTATGTCAATGAGGCTGTCTCTTCCTATAATACTATTCTCTCCTCTGCTCTGGATACACTTGCTCCTCCCATTCCCCGTCCTGTAAAGCGTACCAAACCCTAGCCTTGGCTAACCTCTAGAATCCGCTACATACGTTCCTGTGCCCGCTCTGCTGAACGCCTTTGGCTGAAAACCAGTGCCCATGCTGACTTCATACATTTCAAATTCTTGCTGACCTCCTTCCAGTCTGCTCTTTTACTTGCCAAACAGGACTATTACATCCAGTTGACAAATGCTCTTGGCTCAAACCTTCAACGTCTCTTTGCCACACTGAACTCTCTCCTCAAAGTGCCTTCACCTCCAACTCCCTCTTCACTTTCTCCCCAGACTCTGGCTGAGTACTTTCATGATTAAGTTCACAAGATTAAACTGCCTTGTTTTACCAATATGAGTTTACAAAGTGGATTATGATAAATCATGAAAAATACATTTTCACAATAAAACAAGTAGAAAACAGTTGTAAAGAGTACAATTGTATTACAATAACACAATAATCAAGGATATAAATTAAAAGAAAAACATTCTCCAGTCTTCATGAATTTTTTCCTTTGCCCAGCCTGCATGAATATGTAGCATAGCTAGGTGTGATTCACAGGTTTTTCCACTTTCTATAACTAACACTTGAATAGGCACGTTGGAATTAAAGGAACCAGATGACTAACCAAGTTTTTAATTCACCAAGGAATTGTAAATATTCCTATGAAGGCTTCAGATCATCTGGTAACTGATTCCAAATATTACTACTACTACTACTGCTACCTATAACATAGTAACATAGTAGATGACGGCAGAAAAAGACCTGCACGGTCCATCCAGTCTGTCCAACAAGATAATTCATATGTGCTACTTTTTGTGTATACCTTACCTTGATTTATATCTGTCTTTTTCAGGGCACAGACCATATAATTCTGCCCAGCACTAGCCCCGCCTCCCAACCACCAGCCCCTTGATTTGTATCTGTCTTTTTCACGGCACAGACCGTAAAGCGAATGATACATACCTGTAGCAGGTGTTCTCCGAGGACAGCAGGCTGATTGTTCTCACGACTGGGTTGACGTCCACGGCAGCCCCCATCAACCGGAAGAAAACTTCGCGGGCGGTCCCGCACGTAGGGCACGCCCACCGCGCATGCGCGGCCGTCTTCCCGCCCGTGCGCGACCGTTCCCGCTCAGTTGAATGACAAGCAAAAATTATGAAATGCAACTCCAAAGGGGAGGAGGGAGGGTAGGTGAGAACAATCAGCCTGCTGTCCTCGGAGAACACCTGCTACAGGTATGTATCATTCGCTTTCTCCGAGGACAAGCAGGCTGCTTGTTCTCACGACTGGGGTATCCCTAGCTCTCAGGCTCACTCAAAACAAGAACCCAGGTCAATTGAACCTCGCAACGGCGAGGGTATAACAGAAATTGACCTACGAAGAACAACTAACTGAGAGTGCAGCCTGACCAGAATAAATTCAGGTCCTGGAGGGTGGAGTTGGATTTAAACCCCAAACAGATTCTGCAGCACCGACTGCCCGAACCGACTGTCGCGTCGGGTATCCTGCTGGAGGCAGTAATGTGATGTGAATGTGTGGACGGATGACCACGTCGCAGCCTTGCAAATCTCTTCAATAGTGGCTGACTTCAAGTGAGCCACCGACGCTGCCATGGCTCTGACACTATGAGCCGTGACATGACCCTCAAGAGTCAGCCCAGCCTGGGCGTAAGTGAAGGAAATGCCATCTGCTAGCCAATTGGAGATGGTGCGTTTCCCGACAGCGACCCCTATCCTGTTAGGGTCGAAAGAAACAAACAATTGGGCGGACTGTCTGTGGGGCTGTGTCCGCTCCAAATAGAAGGCCAATGCTCTCTTGCAGTCCAATGTGTGCAACTGACGTTCAGCAGGGCGGGTATGCAGTCTGGGAAAGAATGTTGGCAGGACAATTGACTGGTTAAGATGGAACTCCGACACCACCTTTGGCAGGAACTTAGGGTGAGTGCGGAGCACTACTCTGTTATGATGAAATTTAGTATACGGAGCATGAGCTACCAGGGCTTGAAGCTCACTGACCCTACGAGCTGAAGTAACTGCCACCAAGAAAATGACCTTCCAGGTCAAGTACTTCAGATGGCAGGAATTCAGTGGCTCAAAAGGAGGTTTCATCAGCTGGGTGAGGACGACGTTGAGATCCCATGACACTGCAGGAGGCTTGATAGGGGGCTTTGACAAAAGCAAGCCTCTCATGAATCGAACCACTAAAGGCTCTCCAGAGATGGCTTTACCTTCTACACGATAATGGTAAGCACTAATCGCACTAAGGTGATTCCTTACTGAGTTGGTCTTGAGGCCAGACTCTGATAAGTGCAGAAGGTATTCAAGCAGGTTCTGTGCAGGACAAGAACGAGGTTCTAGGGCCTTGCTCTCACACCAAACGACAAACCTCCTCCACTTAAAAAAGTAACTCTTTTTAGTGGAATCCTTCCTAGAGGCAAGCAGGACACGGGAGACACCCTCAGACAGACCCAATGAAGCGAAGTCTACGCCCTCAACATCCAGGCCGTGAGAGCCAGAGACTGAAGGTTGCGAAATGAGAGTCGGAAAACACTCCAATCTCCACGGTTCTTCGGAGGACAACTCCAGAAGAAGAGGGAACCAGATCTGACGGGGCCAAAAGGGCGATATCAGAATCATGGTGCCGTGGTCCTGCTTGAGCTTCAGTAAGGTCTTCCCCACCAAAGGTATGGGAGGATAAGCATACAGGAGGCCAGTCCCCCAATGGAGGAGAAAGGCATCCGACGCTAGCCTGCCATGTGCCTGTAGTCTGGAACAGAACAGAGGCAGCTTGTGGTTGGTCTGAGAAGTGAAAAGGTCCACCGAGGGGGTGCCCCACTCTCAGAAGATCTTGCGTACCACTCTGGAATGGAGCGACCACTCGTGCGGTTGCATGACTCTGCTCAGTCTGTCGGCCAGACTGTTGTTTACGCCTGCCAGGTATGTGGCTTGGAGGAGCATGCCGAACTGGCAGGCCCAACGCCACATCCCGACGGCTTCCTGACACAGGGGGCGAGATCCGGTGCCCCCCTGCTTGTTGATGTAATACATTGCAACCTGATTGTCTGTCCGGATTTGGATAATTTGACAGGACAGCCGATCTCTGAAAGCCTTCAGTGCGTTCCAGACCGCTCGGATCTCCAGGAGGTTGATCTGAAGATCCTTTTCCTTGAGGGACCACAGTCCTTGGATGTGAAGCCCATCGACATGAGCCCCCCAGCCCAGGAGAGATGCATCCATCGTTAGCACTTTCGTGGGCTGTGGAATTTGGAATGGGCGTCCCAAGGTCAAATTGGTCCGAATGGTCCATCAGTGCAGTGAATTGCGGCAGCTGGTGGAGAGGCGGATGACATCTTCTAGATTCCCGGTGGCTTGATACCACCAGGAAGCTAGGGTCCATTGAGCAGATCTCATGTGAAGACGAGCCATGGGAGTCACATGAACTGTAGAGGCCATATGACCCAGAAGTCTCAACACTTGCCGAGCTGTGATCTGCTGAGACGCTCTGGTCTGGGAAGCGAGGGACAGGAGGTTGTTGGCCCTTGCTTCTGGAAGGAAGGCCTGAGCCGTGTGAGAATTCAGCAGAGCTCCTATGAATTCCAGAGATTGGACAGGCTGGAGATGGGACTTTGGGTAATTTATCACAAACCCCAGCAGCTCCAGGAGGCGAATAGTGCACTGCATGGACCGGAGAGCTCCCGCCTCCGAGGTGTTCTTGACCAGCCAATCGTCGAGATATGGGAACACGTGCACTCCCAGCCTGCGTAGATACGCCGCCACCACCACGAGGCACTTTGTAAACACCCGTGGGGCAGAGGCGAGCCCAAAGGGCAGCACACAATACTGAAAGTGCCGTGTGCCCAGGCGGAATCTGAGATACTGTCTGTGAGCTGGCAGTATCGGGATGTGAGTGTATGCGTCCTTTAAATCCAGGGAACATAGCCAATCGTTTTTCTGAATCATTGGCAGAAGGGTGCCCAAGGAAAGCATCCTGAACTTTTCTTTGACCAGGAATTTGTTCAGGCCTCTCAGGTCTAGGATGGGACGCATCCCTCCTGTCTTCTTTTCCACAAGGAAGTACCTGGAATAGAATCCCTGCCCTTCCTGCCCGGGTGGTACGGGCTCAACCGCATTGGCGCTGAGAAAAGCGGAGAGTTCCTCTGCAAGTACCTGCTTGTGATGGGAGCTGAAGGACTGAGCTCCCGGAGGACAATTTGGTGGAAGGGAGGCCAAATTCAGGGCGTATCCGCACCGCACTATTTGGAGAACCCACTGGTCGGAGGTTATAAGAGGCCACCTTTGGTGAAAAAATTTTAACCTCCCTCCGACCAGCAGATCGTCCGGTACGGACACTTTGAGGGCGGCTATGTTCCCATGGATCCAGTCAAAAACCCGTCCCCGGTTTTTGCTGTGGAGGCGCAGGAGGCTGCTTAGGCGCATGCTGTTGACGGGAACGAGCGCGCTGGGACTGTCCCTGTGCCTGACGAGGCCTTCGGGCCGGCTGGGTGTACCTACGCTTGGTATAGGCGTAGGGCGCAGCCTGCCTGGCCCGGGAAAAACGTCCACCTGCTGAGGTGGATGCTGAAGGCGCCCGGTGGGAGAGCTTGTCGAGGGCGGTTTCCCGCTGATGCAGTTGGTCCACCAGCTGCTCGACCTTCTCGCCAAAAATGTTATCCCCCCGGCAAGGGACGTCGGCCAGTCTCTGCTGGGTGCGGTTGTCCAGGTCAGAGGCACGCAGCCATGAGAGCCTGTGCATCGCTATCCCTTGGGCCGCAGCACGAGAAGCCACGTCACAGGTGTCATATATACCCCTGGACAGGAACTTTCTGCACGCCTTCAGCTGCCTGACCACCTCCTGAAAAGGCCTGGACTGCTCCGGGGGGAGCTTGTCAACCAGGTCCGCCAGTTGCTTCACATTATTCCGCATGTGGATGCTCGTGTAGAGCTGGTAAGACTGGATGCGGGTCACGAGCATGGAAGATTGGTAGGCCTTCCTCCCAAACGAGTCCAGAGTGCGAGACTCCCGCCCCGGGGGCGCCGAGGCGGTATCCCTCGAACTCCGTGCCCTCTTGAGAGCAGAGTCCACGACCGCCGAGTCATGAGGCAATTGGGGCCGCATTAAATCTGGGTCCGAATGGATTCTGTATTGGGACTCTGCTTTCTTGGGGATGGTGGGATTAGATAGTGGTCTCAACCAGTTCCGAAGCAGTGTCTCTTTGAGGACATTGTGCAACGGCACCGTGGAGGACTCTCTAGGTGGTGATGGATAGTCGATGACCTCGAGCATCTCAGCCCTCGGCTCATCCACAGAGACCACGGGAAAGGGAATGCAAATAGACATATCCCTGACGAAGGAGGCAAAGGAGAGGCTCTCAGGTGGCGAGAGCTTTCTCTCTGGTGAAGGAGTGGGGTCGGAGGGAAGGCCCACAGACTCCTCTGAGGAGAAATATCTGGGGTCCTCCTCCTCCCCCCATGAGGCCTCTTCCTCGGTGTCGGACATGAGCTCGTGCAGCTCAGTCCTCAACCGGGCCCGGCTCGACGTCGAGGCACAGAGGCCTCGATGGCGTCATCGAGCGGTGGACTCCCGCGCCGGCGGGGATGAAGCTCCCTCCATCGACGGGGACTCCACCTGCGTGGCGCTCGAGACCGGCGCCACAAGCGGCGTCGGCGTCGAAGGCCTCGGCACCGGGCTAGAGCACGCCGGCGCCACAGTCAACGGCGCAGAGGGCGCAAGCACCCCCGGCGCCGGCACAGTCTGGCGCATCAGCCCTTCCAGAATCCCCGGAAGGATGGCTCGGAGGCACTCGTCCAGGCCCGCTGTCGGGAAAGGCGAGGGGGCCGGTAGAGGTGTCGGTGCCGGAAGCTGTTCGGGTCCAGGAGACTGCACCGAAGTGCTGGCACCCTGACGTGGCGGTACCTCTACTACAGAGGGGGACCTCTCCTCTCGATGCTGCCGCTTCCTCAGCATCGACTCATCCCCGGCGCCGGGAGCCAGATGCGTCGTGGGCGACCGATGACGGTGCTTCTTCGCCTTTTAGCGGTGCCCGTCATCGGCGCTTGGTGGAACTGAGGAGGAAGTCGATCCCCCTTGGCCTCGAGGGATCGGGTCCGACAGGGTTCGGTCCCGAAGGGCCCTGGGTAGAGGGAGTGACCGGGGCCAATTGCCCACGCGGCCTCTCACCCCTGCCTTCACCGGGGGACCGGCGGGCCGACGGGACCTGTGCTCCTGGGGTCGATGCCATCGGTGCCGATTTCGTGGACATCGATACCAGTACCGAAGAACCGGCCGTCGATACCGATGCCGTCGAAGTCAACGTCGAGGGGCCGGCGCAAGTTCCAAAAAGACGGTCCCGAAGAACTTGCCTCGCTACCTGTGTTCGTTTCCGGAGACCGAGACACAAAGTACACGTCTTGGTATCGTGCTCCGGCCCGAGGCACTGGAGGCACCAAGCGTGAGTGTCGGTCTGTGAGATATGCCGGCCGCACCAACCACACTTTTTAAATCCACTCGGGACCTTCGAGGACATCGACGGAAAAATCGCGTCAGCGAAGTCATAGTCGTCGATGGTGGCGGTAAAATGCACACCTCGAAAATAAATCGACCGCGCGGCCACAAGGCCGCAACGCGACGCCCCCGCTAAGAGACGAGGGAAAACAAAGTTCAGCGGTTTTTTTTTTTTTTTTAAAGTAAATAGAAAAACGGAGAACAACGAAGAGAAAAAGAGAAAATTCGCAGCGAAAGCACGATCCGGTTTCCGGGGCTGACAGAGAGAGAGAGACTAACACGGCTCTCTCCAGCGCGGAAAAGAAAAGACTGAGCGGGAACGGTCGCGCACAGGCGGGAAGACGGCCGCAAGTTTTCTTCCGGTTGGTGGGGGCTGCCATGGACGTCAACCCAGTCGTGAGAACAAGCAGCCTGCTTGTCCTCGGAGAAAAATTAATACAATTAGCATAACAAATATATATTCAAGTATTTAGCAGCAACAAACACTTGGGAGGGCAATTCAATAGCAGGGCATCCAATACAGGCACTGATTATGGTGCTTATTTTAAGCCTACTTTTCTTTATAGAATACCAGCACAAATGACCAAAAAACGCACATACGTTAAGGCACAACCACTTACTGCATGTGCCTAGAGATTAGCACACGCATGCATAAATGATAGCAATGCCGGCCCAAGGCAAGATGCCGCCTGAGGTGGAGCTAAAATGCCACCCCCCCCCCCATGCCGAGATGCCGCTCCACATCCCATGGCGAGATGCTTCCCCTTCCAGAGCCGAGATGCTGCTCCCCTTCCTACCTCCAGCCCGTTCGCGGCATTCACCTGTTTTGTCATGTTCCTTTAATTCCAACGTGCCTATTCAAGTGTTTGTTATAGAAAGTGGAAAAACCTGTGAATCACACCTAGCTATGCTACATATTCATGCAGGCTGGGCAAAGGAAAAAATTCATGAAGACTGGAGAATGTTTTTCTTTTAATTTATATCCTTGATTATTGTGTTATTGTAATACAATTGTACTCTTTACAACTGTTTTCTACTTGGTATATTGTGAAAATGTATTTTTCATGATTTATCATAATCCACTTTGTAAATTCATATTGGTAAAACAAGGCAAAATATAAACTACTGAATAATTTTCAATTAAATTAAAATGTAAGGTTCAATAATTGTATCCAAAATGCTGTGCACATTTTATGTTGCAATGGGCTCTCAGTGGACAAAGGAACTGAATATATTAAATTCATGTTTAGAAATCACTACAACATGGATGGGTCTCAGTAAACTAAAATTTAACACTGCTAAAATAGAAGTGTCTTAAGTGCACAGATGTAAAGGTCTGGATGTTAATATTCATGCAATGATACATGGAATGGCTCTTAAGGACTAAAAGTGTGTAAGTCAAGGATAATCTTTGATGCTGGGTTGACCAGTGTAGCCCAAATTTTACCTGCATTTACAAGTTCCTTTCCAGAACTGACCAACGCTATCTGTCTTTTTCATCAGAGCAATTTTGCATTCATAATACATGCCCTATAAAGTTACCACATTGATTACCATAATGTACTTTCCATTGGCTTTGCTAAAAAAAAAAAAAAAAAAAAAGACAGCGTGAGCAACAACTGTACAGTCTATGCTTAGGTATCTGTACTTCTAGTGCTTTTGAGGAACTGAGGAGACCCACTGCATGCAGGAAGTGGTGCATTCGCTCACAACTTTACAAGTTCTGAACTCTAGGAAAGTTGTTCCAACCCAGCACCACCAGATGACTCACCCAGTTATGTGCCCAAACCAATCCTAATGGTTGAGAAAAAATTATTTAAAAAAACCATAATACACTACTAAGTTTATCCTATAGCTTTCTATTTTAAAGGAAAGAATCACCAATGCCAGTAGGTTAGTACCCACACAGTAAATAAACCACTAGCTAGACAACCAGCTGGCAAAGAAAACAAATATAAAAAGAAGCTAATTGACCTTTTTGGACCTCCTCCTCCCTTTTTTATGTTACAAAAGAGAAAGTAAGCCTGATCAGAGTAGGAAATGCAATGTCTTAAGATTAGCATTTAAATACTAGATGTGAAATTATATTATGAAGTTGCTGAAAAAGACAAAATGAATTTTGACGACAGCACAACAGGGAAATTTCACTTTCTTCCAATGAAAAATTAGATGTATTATTTATCATATAGATTTACTGTGCTCTATGCTATTTCAAACAAGGTAACAGGACATACATCCTGTGTGTTATCCAACATTAAAGTTCTACATTTATTATGATATATTTCTGATTATTTATCTATTAGCATTCATAAAACATATTTCTAAAGATGTTTTTCCCTTCATTGCAATAGCACTGTACATATTGCAAAGGATTTATTATAATCTGTTAATGCAAAGTTCACTCATTGCTAAACAAATCTAATAGGATCTATCAACTCCTATATTCTCCGTACCAACTGTCATTCCTTGAGTGCTGCTAGAGATTTGCACTCCTACCAGCAGATAGACACAGAGCCAAGCTGCTCATCTTCAAAAAAAACTTAAGAACAGTCATACTAGATCAGACCGATGGTCCATCTAGCCCAGTATTCTGCTTCCAGCAGTGGCCAATCCAGGTCACATGTACCTGGCAGAAACCCAATTAGTAGCACCATGCCATTCTAACAATCCAAGGGCAAGAGGTGCATAAGTACATAAGTTTTGCCATACTGGGACAGACTGAAGGTCCAACAAGCCCACAATCCTCTTTCCAATAGTGGCTGATCCAGGTTACAAGTACCTGACAAGAATCGAAAATAGCACAATACATTTTATGCTGCTTATCCTAGAAATAAGCAGTGGATTTTCCCCAAGCCCTTCTTAATAATGGCTTGTGGACTTTTCTTTTAGGAAGCTACCCAAACCTTTTTTAAACCCCACTAAGCTAACTGCTTTTACCACATTCTCTGGCAATCAATGCCAGACTAATTATAGGTTGATGATTAAATATTTTCTCCAATTTGTTTTAATTTACTACTTGGTAGCTTCATTTCGTGACCCTAGTCATAGTATTTTTGTAAAGAATAAGCAAATGATTCACATTTACCCGTTTCACTCCACTCATTATTTTATAGACTTCTATCATATGTCCCCTCAGCCATCTTTTCTCCACGCTAAAGAGCCCTAGCTGCTTTAGCCTTTCCTCATAGGGAAGTTGTCTCATCCCCTTTATCATTTTTGTTGCCCTGCTCTGTACCTTTTCTAATTCCACTATATCTTTTTTGAGATGAGGTGACCAGAATTGCACACAGTATTCGAGGTGCGGTCGCACCATGCAGTGATACAAAGGCATTATAACATCCTCATTTTTATTTTTCATTCCTTTCCTAATATCACCTAACATTCTGTTTGCTTGCTTATTAGCTGCCACATACTGAGCAGATGATTTCAACATATCATCTATGATAACACCTAGATCTCTTTATTGGTTGGTGACTCCTAATGTGGAACCTTGCATCACGTAACTATAGTTCAGTTTCACCCATGTCCATCTCAATAACTGACTATGGACTTCCCTCCAGAAAATCTGTCAAAACCTTTTTAAATGCAAGGTACGCTAACTGCTGTTACAACATCCTCCGGTACTGAGTTCCAGAGCTTAACTATTCTATGAGAAAAAATATTTCCTCCTATTTGCTTTAAAAGTATTTCCATGCAAATGAGAGTCCCCTGGTCTTTGTACTTTTTGAATGAGTGAAAAATCTATTCACCTCCACCCACTTAACACCACTCAGGATTTTGTAGACCTCAATCATATTCTCCCTCAGCTGTCTCTTTCCTAACCCGAAGAGCCCTAACCTCTTTAGCCTTTCCTCATATGGAGCAGTTCTATCCCTCTATCATGGTATGCTCCTCTTTGAACCGTTTCTAATTCTGCTATATCTTTTTTGAGATACAGTGATCAGAACTGAATGCAATAATTTAAGGTGAGGTTCCACCATGGAGCGATACAGAAGAATATTATTATTTTTGGTCTTATTTTGCATACCTCTCCTAATTATTTCTAGTATTCTGTTAGCTTTTTTGGCCTTCATCAATTCCATTCAATATATGTTCTTTAATTATAAATTTTCAAAAAAGTTTTAGATCATTTTGCTTTAAAGATAAATGAGAACTGTCACTGTCTTTTTTCAAAAATTCTATATTATATCAAATTTTATATACATGCCTGTGTATGGTTGCTTCATGTTTATTTTTATGTTTTTACCTTTAGAGTATTTTATTTGAACCCCTGATGTAGGCGCTTCCATGCGTCGAAACACGGCCCGTGTCGGGTCTTTTTATTGTTACAAATAAAGACTGTTGGACTCAAGTCTCCAGTGGTGAATCGTCTTTGGTTAGTCTCTACTTTAACCTGTTGAGATTCGTCATCGTAGAGAATTCCCCCTGTTTTGTACTTTTAAATACTGTATGCTGCCACCACTGCCTTATCTCTCATACCAGCCAACATCCAAGCTTGACATGCTACAGTGGAATCCTGGACTGGTCTGACAGGATTCAAAGAATAATAATTATTTATTTATGACATTTGTATCCCACATTATCCTGAAGAAGCTCAAGTTCAATGTGGCTTACATTCAAGAACATCAAAAATATGATACAGCAAGATAATTATACCATTTAATATATTAGGAATAATTATGTGTTTGTCATGAAACTAGGCTAGAGTACTGGTTATGCTGAAACATATAAGAGAGACGTCAACAATAGTTTATCAGTGTATAACTGCACTTTCCTCTTTGCCCATGCCAGGCCAGAGGGATATACTCAAGTCATATCTGTGTAATGCACAATGGGTTCCTTATGACCTCCAGGACTGTGCTCTGAAGCTTGCTAGCTGTCTAACCTAGTAATACCTACTATAATAATTTGCACCTCCAACGTTCTGAAGCTGACTCCGTGGCAGACTGCAGTGAAGGGTTCGTAACTCTGTAACCATCTCTCTCTGTCCTGCCCTCGCGTCAAAACGTGATGATGTCGAGGGCGGAACAGTGAGAGGGAAGGGAACGCTGCAGAGTTGCTAGGCAAAGGAACGCGACTTCGTCAGCACGAGGGATGTATCAGAGGCTGTTCTGCGCATGCGTCACTTCACAGGTCTCTCCCGAGCCACCCAGCGATTCTCCTCTCTCCCCTGCCTCCCCTCCAGCCACCCAGCGATTCTCCTTGCTCCTCTGATTACCTCTGTCGAAGCGGCCGCATCATTGAAAGCCCTGCCCATCTCCAGCCTTCCCTTCGCGTTCATTCCCTCAGTCCCACTTTCTGACGTCATTTCCTCTTTCTGCGAGGGCGGGACACTGAGGAAACGAACTGTAGCCAGGACCTGCCCACCATGGGATGTACTACCCTCTCGCACCATGTCTCCAAGTGCTGCCCGGGAAGGAAAGGTTAGGACAGCTGTTGTAGTTGGTGATTCGATCATTAGCCATATAGATAGCTGGGTGGCTGGTGGACGTGACGATCGCCTGGTGACTTGCCTGCCTGGTGTGAAGGTGGCGGACCTCACGCGTCACCTAGATAGGATTCTAGATAGTGCTGGGGAGGAGTCCGCTGTCTTGGAACATGTGGGAACCAACGACATAGGAAAATGTGGGAGAGAGGTTCTGGAAGCCAAATTTAGGCTCTTAGGTAGAAAGATCAAATCCAGATCCTCTAGGGTAGCATTTTCAGAAATGCTACCTGTTCCACGCGCAGGGCCCAAGAGACAGGCAGAGCTCCGGCGTCTCAATGCGTGGATGAGACGATGGTGCAGGGAGGAGGGTTTTAGATTTGTTAGGAACTGGGCAACATTCTGGGGAAGGGGGAGCCTATTCCGAAAGGATGGGCTCCACCTTAACCAGGGTGGGACCAGGCTGCTGGCGTCAGCATTTAAAAAGGAGATAGAGCAGCTTTTTAACTAGAAATGGGGGGAAGGCTGACAGTCGCTCAAAAGCGCATGGTTCGGGAAAAGGTATCTTGCAAAGATACCTCACAAACAGGGAAGATAGGGATTCTGGATAGTGAGGTTTCACAACAGACCGTGGTAGGCCAGGTGCCCTTAAATACAACTAAAGATCAGACAAAAGATGGCAAATCAATAGTGTCAGGTACTAAGCATCATGCAAATAGGAACAACAAACATACTCTGAAATGTCTATATGCAAATGCTAGGAGTCTAAGAAATAAGATGGGAGAGTTGAAATATATTGCACTACATGAAAAATTGGATATAGTAGGCATTACTGAGACCTGGTGGAAGGAGGATAACCAGTGGGACATAGTCATACCGGGGTACAAAGTATATCGTAGTGATAGGGTGGACCGGACTGGTGGAGGGGTAGCATTGTATATTAACGAGAGCCTTGACTCAGATAGATTACAAATTCAGCAGCACACAAATCACACCTTTGAATCATTGTGGGTTGAAATTCCATGTATAAAAGGGAAAAAAACGGTGATAGGAGTGTACCTACCGTCCACCTCGCCAGGATGAGCAGGTAGACGTAGAAATGATAAAAGAAATCAGAGACGCGAACAAAATGGGCAATGTGATAATAATGGGTGACTTCAATTATCCAAATATAGACTGGGTAAATGTAACATCAGGACACGCTACAGAGGTACAATTCCTTGATGAAATCAAGGACAGCTTTATGGAGCAGCTGGTGCAGGAGCCAACAAAAGAAGGAAAAATTCTAGACTTGGTCCTTAGTGGAGCGCATGATCTGGTGAGGGACGTTATGGTACTGGGGCCGCTTGATAACAGTGATCATAATATGATCAATTTTGATATCGACCTTGAAGTAACTGTACACAGAAAGTCAAATACGTTAGCGTTTAACTTTAAAAAAGGAGACTATGATAAAATGAGAAGAACGGTAAAAAAAAAAACTTAGGGGGGCAACTGAGAGAGTAAAAACTGTACAACAGGCGTGGACGCTGTTCAAAAATACCATCCTGGAGATCCAGGCCATACATATTCCGCGAATTAGAAAAGAAAGACGGAACTCCAAAAGACAGCCGGCCTGGTTGAAAAGTGAGGTGAAGGAAGCTATTAGGGCTAAAAGAAACGCCTTCAGAAAATGGAAGGAATCGTCTGAAAATAACAAGAAGCAGCATAAGGAGTGTCAAAGCAAATGCAAGGCGCAGATAAAGAAGGCCAAGAGGGATTACGAAAAAAAGATAGCATTAGAGGCAAAAAAAACATAGTAAACATTTTTTTTTCGGTATATTAAAAGCAGGAAGCCGGCAAAAGAATCGGTTGGGCCGCTGGATGACCGAGGGGTAAAAGGGGCGATCAAGGAAGACAAAGATGTAGCAGAGAGACTGAATGAATTCTTTGCTTCGGTCTTCACCGAGGAAGATTTGGGTGGGATACCGGTGTCGGAAATGGTATTTCAAGCGGACGAGTCGGAGAAACTTACTGACTTCACAGTAAACCTGGAGGACGTAATGGAGCAGTTCAGCAAACTGAAGAGTAGCAAATCTCCTGGACTGGATGGTATTCATCCTAGAGTACTGATAGAACTGAAAAATGAGCTTGCGGAGCTACTGCTAATGATATGCAACTTATCCATAAAATCAAGCGTGGTACCGGAAGATTGGAGGGTGGCCAATGTAACACTGATTTTTTTAAAAGGCTCCAGGGGAGATCCGGGAAATTATAGACCGGTGAGTCTGATGTCAGTGCCGGGGAAAATGGTAGAGGCTATTATTAAAAACAAAATTACAAAGCACATCCAAGGACATGGATTACTGAGACCGAGTCAGCACGGCTTTTGTGTGGGGAAATCTTGCCTGACCCATTTACTTCAATTCTTTGAAGGAGTAAACAAACATGTGGACAAAGAGGAACCGGTTGATATTGTGTATCTGGATTTTCAAAAGGCGTTTGACAAGGTACCTCATGAAAGGCTACAGAAGAAATTGGAGGGTCATGGGATAGGAGGAAATGTCCCATTGTGGATTAAAAACTGGTTGAAGGATAGGAAACAGAGAGTGGGGTTAAATGGGCAGTATTCACAATGGAGAAGGGTAGTTAGTGGGGTTCCTCAGGGGTCTGTGCTAGGACCGCTGCTTTTTAATATATTTATAAATGATTTAGAGATGGGAGTAACTAGCGAGGTAATTAAATTTGCTGATGACACAAAGTTATTCAAAGTTGTTAAATCGCGACAGGATTGTGAAAAATTACAAGAGGACCTTACGAGACTGGGCGGCTAAATGGCAGATGACGTTTAATGTGAGCAAGTGCAAGGTGATGCATGTGGGAAAAAAGAACCCGAATTATAGCTACGTATTGCAAGGTTCCAAGTTAGGAGTTACGGACCAAGAAAGGGATCTGGGTGTCGTCGTCGATAATACATTGAAACCTTCTGCTCAGTGTGCTGCTGCGGCTAGGAAAGCGAATAGAATGTTGGGTATTATTAGGAAAGGTATTGAAAACAGGTGTGAGGATGTTATAATGCCGTTGTATCGCTCCATGGTGTGACCGCACCTTGAGTATTGTGTTCAATTCTGGTCGCCGCATCTCAAGAAAGATATAGTAGAATTGGAAAAGGTGCAGCGAAGGGCAACTAAAATGATAGCGGGGATGGGACGACTTCCCTATGAAGAAAGATTAAGGAGGCTAGGTTTATTCAGCTTGGAGAAGAGACGGCTGAGGGGAGACATGATAGAGGTATATAAAATAATGAGTGGAGTGGAACAGGTGGATATGAAGCATCTGTTCACGCTTTCCAAAAATACTAGGACTAAGGGGCATGCGATGAAACTACAGTGTAGTAAATTTAAAACAAATTGGAGAAAATTTTTCTTCACCCAACGTATAATTAAACTCTGGAATTCGTTGCCGGAGAAAGTGGTGAAGGCGGTTAGCTTAGCAGAGTTTAAAAAGGGGTTGGACGGTTTCCTAAAGGACAAGTCCATAAACCGCTACTAAATGGACTTGGGAAAAATCCACAATTGCAGGAATAACATGTATAGAATGTTTGTACGTTTGGGAAGCTTGCCAGGTGCCCTTGGCCTGGATTGGCCGCTGTCGTGGACAGGATGCTGGGCTCGATGGACCCTTGGTCTTTTCCCAGTATGGCATTACTTATGTACTTATGGAAGGCTAGAGACGGGCAGGCCTTTCAATAACGCGGCCTTTTCGACGGAGGTAATCAGGGGAGCAAGGGCAATTGCTGGAGGGGGGGGCAGGGGAGAGAGGAGAATCACACACACTCTCTCTCTCACAGACACACTCACACCCAGTCTCATTCTCTCTGTCTCACACACATACACTCGCACATTCACTCTCACACACTCACTCTCACACACACTCTCTCAAACATACACACTCCGAGGAAAACCTTGCTAGCGCCCGTCTAATTTGTGTCAGAAACGGGCCTTTTTTTTACTAGTATTCTATAACTTATTTATCTTATTTACTTATTAGGATTTATTTACCACATTTTTAAAGGAATTAACTCAAGGTGGTGTACAGTACGAATAGATCAAACATGAGCAATAGGCAATTACACTAGTAAAAATATTCAACTAACAATACAAAGTATGGCATGGTATACTACTTGCCTCTCTATTTTACCTCTACTTTGGTACCTTGGTTTACTATTCTCAATGTTATTTTACTCCAAGGATATCAGAATGTGTTTCCCGGAATATCCAAAAGCGCTTTCTTATCTTTATCAATCTGACCTCAATACCACCACCTCGGTCTATCACCTTATCAGTGAAACAGAACCTTCTCTTACACAGGATTCCAGGGTACTTTGTGGGGTTATTCTTATCATAGGTCTTTATTATAAATCATCTTCATTTCAAATCATGCTGGAAAAAACTCAATTAGAGAAAAACCAAGCATGCCAAAATAATGATGCGATTACATCTTGGACTTCCTATGAAAACAGATTACTTTAAAATCAGACTATTTCCGTCTTGATATTCCACTCACTCACATCTAAGTGCACTCCTATACTTTTTTCTATATGTTGCCCTGTTTTCTGTTATATCAACATTGGCCACACTTATCTTTAATTTCTGCTGTTCTCCTGCCAACTATTATGCTCTGTCATTTCCGTTAGCCGGTTCCCTTTCGCATGTTTCTTTTTATTAGTCTGGGTGCAACCGATGCTTCATGCTTTCCTGTTCTCCTTCATATCCGACAAGAACGTCTTGTTTTGCGAATCCTTTCGCTGCTTCAGGAACTCTTTCACCTTATCTCCTTCTCCTTCACTGTTTCACATGGTTTCAATGCCGATATTTCATGACACAAGATGGCCGCGGTATTTGTATGACGCTCAAAAAAACTCCAGTCCAATCAACACTCACCTCTCCGTTAAAGGGCCATTCAATAAAAGGCCTTCCATTCTACATTCTTATTTAATCCATCTGCATTGTCGTTTTGAATTGATAAATCAATCGTTGTTCCCGCTGCCAAAGTTGTTGCTTAATGTCCCCCCCCATCTCTTACCCTTAGTTATTACTTGCAGCACAATGAATTGCATTTGATCAAAAGTATGTCCTTCAATGGCACAATGTTGCGCCATGGGTGCTTCTGGTTTCTTATGCTTAATCCCATGTTTATGTTCGATGATCCGCGTTTTCAATTTTCTTGAAGTATGTCCTATGTAGATCTTGCTACATGGACATCTGCATGCATAAATTACATTTTCTGTGTCGCAATCTGAATACGCTCATAGAACATGGCTGATGCGACCCATGGAGAATTCTATTGAGGAAGATAAGCTGACGTGTTTTGCCATATGGACCATGGTCCATCATGGTAAAAATATTATTAGCAAATATTGGCCCATACTGGGACTATATCAAGGTTTTGAAAATGTGCCACATTTTGCATATACAAGGGGGCAGAACATGGGGGAGAAATTAACAGTGAACAGAATTAAACTTTATGAAGTAGGTTTTCATGCCAAATGCAAGGGTTGTACATTTTGCCAATACACTTTAGAGACGAGTTGGATCCTTATTCCAAATCAAACGAAAAGTTAAAAAAAAATTTTTGAGATCTAAAACTGATTGCAATTCAGATATGGTTATATATGCAATAGTTTCCCCATATGTACTCTGGTATATAGGTCAGACAGTTAAGAAGATCAAGCATAGATTGGCACAACATCTAAGTAATATTAGATTATCTAAATTGGAGACTCCTTTAATGGAGCATTGGGTAATACATAAATATGAAATTTCAGATTTAAGATTTGTAGTTTTGATCCAGTTTAATATGAATAATGGAGGTAAGCTAATGCAAAAAAATGCTTTCTAATACTGCTTGATTTTTGAATGGAAAACAGCAAGTCCGTTGGGTTTAAACAGGGAAGTGAAATGGCTAGGGATACGCACATGACATGATCAAGATGACTTCAAAACGTGTAGGATGTGTTTACAGCACATGCTCCGGCGTTTAGTGAGCATGGCGCCATTGCTCCTGATTCCTGTTGGTGGTTCACTGTTTGTGTAGCCGAAAGGAGGTTAGAATTTTCAACAAGGTAAAGAGTTATTGTATTTCATGTTTTAAGGGGGATGGAGGTATAGTGTGAGTATGTGGTTTTCTCCATGCTGTCTTATTCTTATATTTAGTTAAACCCCTAATAACACATTTTGGTGAACGCAGCAACTGCGTTGGGTCTGACACTAGCTTTAAAAGTTGAACTATTGAACATGGAAATTGAGAAGAGTGCTTCTTGGCTGTAAGAGCACAGCAAAAGATTCAAGTTGATGGATACAAGTTTCCCACACAATCTCTGAAGGCCACAAGGACTTTTGGATACACTGATGGACACACATGCTATAAGTACTGACTAAGTTGGTCATCTTGAAAGTGCATTATATGATGGACATATACATCATAATAATGGAGATATATGGATAAGATAGTCACCTTTGACATATATTGCTGTGGTGCCACAATTGTTAATACAAGAAAAATACAAGAGAGTAATGAAGCTGCAAGAAAAACATTGTTTAAGTAGTATGCAGCTAGTATGAGTGTTTTCCTTAACCCTTCAGAAGAATGAGTGTGAGGTTATTTTAATAGTAGAGGAGTGTGAATGATTAGATTAAATGAATATGAATGCAATTGATATAAGCAGTAAGGTGGAGCTGATTAGGTTAAAGATGTGGAGAATTTCCCAATAATTTTTTCAATAAAGTTAAAAAAGATAACAGTAGTTGTAGTTACTTTGTGGGAGGAAATGAATATGCATGAGAGATCTACATGCATATCATCTCTACTGTGCGCACATCTCTACCGTGCATATTCATACACCACTGACAGAACAATGGTGCACAAATTCAGTTATTCAAGGACACAAAAAGGTCAGGTTTTCAGGCCAATACTGATAAATATACATTAGGTACAACTGTATACAATGGAGAGAGTAGGCACAGAGATCTTTCATGCATATTCATTAGGTATATCCCAAAAACATGTTTGCAGCCCTCAGTTATTTATTTAACTTGTGCACTCCTTTGCACCCCTGCTCTAAGTGCTCAAGGCTGGTGAGCTATAATGAGATTTCAAATGTTTTCCAAATTTTCCTGCTGATTATGCTGAAAACCATATATTCAACCCAGTATACACCATGGGTTTTGATGTACTGTTTTTTTGGTCTTTTCCTCACTTTTTAGCTTTAATTTCCTCCTTCCAGCAGTCATGTATTCTCCAGAAACTGAAAGGACACTGGAGAACATAGGTTTAAGTTAGGAACTGAACCTAAACTTTCCAGTTGATAGACTGGCAGTCTCAGTTTGCTGAAAAGGTAGTCTTAGGTTTGACATTAAAAAAAAATGTAAACTAAACTAATCAAAACTGCATTAGCTGTAAATGTTACAAAAAATACTAATCTCTATTTTATTTGCCCGGTTCCTCCAGCTATTTGATCCAGTACTAGTTAACCACACCTTCTTCAATATTTTCTAAGTACACAATTTACACATACAATGCATGCATGATAATAGGGCTGACTAAGGTGCAGCACTCACTATGGCAAACTGAGCATAACAACTTCATTATTTGCTAACGCTAACAGCAACCCTGTCAACCAAAGGGGAGGGGGACATTTGTAGATTCTGTTCTCTCCTCCTGCATGGCCTAAATTAATTCAGCTATAATTTAAAAATTACTTACATTTGTTTAAGAAGTTGTCAATGTTTTTGTTTTTCCTCAAGGCAGGGAAATCTAAATCAAATACCAAAGCATCCAATCCATCCTGTATAAGAAAAAAAAAAAAAAGACATTAAAAATGTTATGACCATAACACACTGCAAATATACAAGCCACCAAACTCATGCTCATGGAATGTGCTGTTGTCATAACAGCAGTTTAAAGTCTGAACAAACCTCTATTTCAAACCAATATTTCTAAAAACATTTACATAAATAGACGACAAACAAAAGTATTTTAAAAGCTTCAAGAACCTGCCCCAGCTGCACGAGCACATACTTTATTGGCTGTGTGTTCAGAGGTCAGAGCTCATTGCTTAACTTGATTTCTTCAAAATTCTATGAAAAGGTACAATATTAACTGAAAAAGAACTATAAAAAGGCATACCACTCCTTAAAATCATGTATATATAAAATCAAGTAAAATAGATTTCTACCACTCTCCTAATGCTCATTGCAGCTCAAAAGAGAAATCTTAAGACACAACGAAATTAAAAAAAACAAATACAAATTCTAAGACAGCACACTCAAATTAGTAAAATAGCACTGTTTTCACAAATTTTTGACCTCAGGATCACTAGAAAAATGCTAAAAATGCTGTGGGACCAATGTGTTGCAATGATATCATCACACATCAGTGACATCATTGGACACTAAAACATCAAGGGATGATTGAAAACAGCACAGATATGCTTAAAATGAATTAAAACATTTATTAGATATTAGAAGGTTTGTTAAAATCAATTTAAAAGCCCTTATTCCACCTTCAAAGATACCGAAAAGAAACCCTATGCATAACAATAGTTAAAGCTCATAAAGGAGAAATTAGGCCCTACCTACTAATTTGCTTTTCTTCATTCCCTCTGGACTAGCCCAGAATGACTAGTGGACTATGCACGGCTTCCAGCGTGTGGAGACTGAGAATACTGAATAAAAGCCCTGCTTGGTCCTTGAAAGTGTCAGTATATATGTAACAAAGCAAGAGGAAAAAAAAAAAAACGAACCTGACATCTGTGCACTGCTTGGCTTCCACAGCTACATCTAACAATACAGTGCAAGCACTCAAGTAACATGAGTGGAGGAGTGGCCTAGTGGTTAGGGCACCGGTCTTGAAATCCAGAAGTGGCTGGTTCAAATCCCGCAGCTGCTTCTTGTCACTTAACCCTCCATTGCCTCAGGTACAAACTTAGATTGTGAGCCCTCCTGGGACAGAGAAATGTCCAGTGTATCTGAATGTAACTCACCTTGAGCTACTACTGAAAAAGGTGTGAGCAAAATCTAAAATAAATAAATAAAAATATAGAATCAATAACATATGAAGACTGTTTTGGATTTTTTTTTTTTTTTTTGGGGGGGGGGGGGGGGGGTTGTTTTATAAACAGTTCCCCACAGAGAGAAGAGCAAAACTAGACAACCAAACTCACAGACCAAAACATCAGAACCAACTAAGCTTTGCATAGGGAGGGATCTGGGCCGCTCCAGAGGGACTAAAGGAAAGCAAATTAGCAGGTAGGACCTAATTTCTCCTTCCTTAGCGTACCTCCAGACCGGCCCAGAATGACTGGTGGGAATTAACAGAGCAGTAAATCAAGGGAGGGACCCAAAAAGCCCCACAGACAGAACCCACTGACCAAAAACCACGCACATGTACATCCACTCTGTAATGCCGGACAAATGAATATAAGGAAGACCAGGTGGCCACCTTACAAACATCCACTGGAAACACCAAAGAACTCTCAACCCAAGATGCAGCCTGCCCAATGGTAGAATGAGCTTTTACTCCATCTGAAACAGACCTGCCCACCAGAAAGTATGACAAACCAATCGCCTCCTTAATCCACCGAGCAACAGTCGCCCTAGACACCGCAAGACCTTTTTGCCACCCCCTGAGCAAAATGCAGAAATGGGTCGACCGTCAGAACTCCGCCATCCGCCTGCTTATACTCTCACAATACCCTCCGGACGTCCAGCTTATGTAAAGAATGCTGCTCCTCTGACCCCTTAGAAGAACCCAGGGCCAAAAGAACGAAAGACTGGTTAACATGAAAGGGTTTCAAAACCTTTGGAAGAAAGGAAGGGACAGGTCGTAGAATAACTCAATCCATGTAGAATTCCAAAAAAAGCACCCTACAAGAAAGGCCTGCAACTCAAGAGACCTGTCTCACCAAAGAAATGGCCACTAAGAAGATAAAATTATGTATCATACCTGATAATTTTCTTTCCATTAATCATAGCTGATCAATCCATAGACTGGTGGGTTGTGTCCATTTACCAGCAGGTGGAAATAGAGAGCAATCCTTTTGCCTCCCTATATGTGGTCATGTGCTGCCGGAAACTCCTCAGTATGTCGATATCAAAGCTCCATCCGCAGGACTCAGCACTTAGAGAATTACACCCACAAAGGGACACTCTGCCCAGCTCACCAACGCCGAAACGGGGGAGGGGAAGTAACCCAGCTCATCCCCACACAAGTGGGGGAGGGGAATCCATCCAGCTCATCCCCGCGGAGTGGGGGAGGGACACCACACCCGCTGATGCAGGGGGATCTGGCTTATCCTGCAACCGCGGGAGGACTTGACTGACCCTAACATCGCCAAAGCGGGAGGGGTACAAAGCTGCCCTACAGCCACACGAAGCGGGAGGGAGCGCCGGCAGAATTTAGGTCTCAATCCAGCCCCGAAAAACGGAGGGGAGAGGAATGCAGCAGCTCACTGTAACACAAAATCGTCTCAACTCCTGAAGAATCCAATTGAAAAAACTTGAACACGAAGTCCTCCTGAACAGGAACTGAAGACTAAACTTGAACCTGAAATGCAACCAGAATATAAACAGTACAGATATCTGGGAGGGGCTATGGATTGATCAGCTATGATTAATGGAAAGAAAATTATCAGGTATGATACATAATTTTACCTTCCATATCATCATGCTGATCAATCCATAGACTGGTGGGATGTACCGAAGCAGTACTCACCCAGGGCGGGACATAGAAATCCCTGACCGCAACACTGAAGCTCCAAACCAGGCCCCCGCCCGAGCAGCCACAGTCAAGCGGTAATGCCTGGAGAAGGTATGAGCCGATGCCCAAGTTGCTGCCCTACAAATCTCTTCCAAGGAAACGGACCCGGCCTCTGCCATCGAGGCCGCCTGTGCTCTAGTGGAGTGAGCCTTCAGCTGGATAGGCGGCACCTTCCCCGCGGCCACATAAGCCGCTGCAATGGTTTCCTTGACCCATCGTGCTACTGTAGGCGTGGCAGCCTGCAGACCCTTACGAGGACCTACGAACAGCACAAACAGATGATCCGACTTCCGGAAATCATTGGTCACTTCCAAGTATCTGATGATGACTCGTCTCACATCTAGATATTTGAGAGCAGAGTACTCCTCTGGGTAGTCCTCCCTACGAAAGGAGGGTAAACAGAGCTGCTGATTCACATGGAAGCGAGAAACAACCTTGGGCAGGAAGGAAGGCACTGTGCGAATAGACACTCCTGCCTCAGTGAACTGCAGAAAGTTCTCTCGACATGAGAGCGCCTGGAGCTCAGAAACTCTTCTGGCTGAAGTGATAGCCACCAAAAAGACTGCTTTCAACGTCAGGTCTTTCAGAGATGCCCTCGACAAGGGTTCAAAAGGCGGCTTCTGCAAGGCTCTTAGCACTAGATTGAGATTCCACGCAGGCACCACCGAGCGCAGAGGAGGGCGTAGGTGATTAACTCCCTTGAGAAAGCGCACCACATCTGGCTGCGAGGCCAGGGAAGCACCCTTCAGGCGACCCCTGAAGCAAGTCAGAGGCGCTACCTGGACTTTAAGGGAACTGAGCGCCAGGCCTTTCTCCAGACCTTCTTGCAGGAACGCCAACACTGAAGAAATTGGAGCAGTGAAGGGAGAAAGAGAGCCTGCCTCACACCACGATGCAAAGGTACGCCAAACCCTGGCGTAAGCAGTAGAAGTAGAGCGCTTCCTCGCTCTCAGCATAGTGGCGATGACCTTGTCTGAGAAGCCCTTCTTCCTCAGACGCTGCCGCTCAATAGTCAGGCCGCAAGACCAAAGGGAGTTTCCAGCAGCACATGACCACATATAGGGAGGCAAAAGGATTGCTCTCTATCTCCACCTGCTGGTAGATGGACACAACCCACCAGTCTATGGATTGATCAGCATGATGATATGGAACACAGTCTTCAAAGTAAGTTCTTTGAGGGAAATGGAAGACAGTGGCTGAAAAGGAAGACCCAGCGCAAAGAGCACCAGATTAAGATACCAACACGGAAAAGAAATCCACCTAGGCAGATGCAAGATACCTACTCCTCTCAGGAAGTCCATGACATCTGGATGACTCACCAAGGACTTGCCCTTAACACAGCCCCAAAAACAGGCCAGCGCTGTCATCTGAACCTTAAGGGAAGCCAAGGCCAAGCCCTTTTCAAAACTATCCTGTAAACAATCCAGGATCTGCGGCACCGAAACATGCAACGGAATGACCCCATGGTCGTCGCACCAGCCCTCAAAAATCTTCCATGTTCTAATATAAGCCAGGGAAGTAGAACGGTGGCGGGAATGCAGCACAGTAAATAAGTGACAGCAGATAAAGACCTGAATGGCCCATCCAGTCTGCCCAATAGTCACATTCATTATCAATTCAAGATTTAAATCAACAATGAACGTAATATTATTTACTTGATCATGGTCTTTCTGGGACACAGACCATAGAAGTTTGCTCGGCTCTGTGCTTATGTTCAAAGCCCACTCCAGCCTATCCAAATCAGTCTTGTCATTTGTGGGACAAAGACCGTAAAAGTCTGCCCGGCACTGTCCTTGCATTCCAAATCACTCAAGTTTCCATCAGAGCTCTCTCCAGTCCACCCTAAAACGGATCGCCATATGCAGGACTCAGACCATACAAGCCAGTCCAGCACTGGCCTTAGATGATGCAGTTAAGAGTTGACATCAAAGCACCACTTGACATGCAAACACATATGCAACCCTTTAAGTTTTTTTTTTTATATCATTTATTTTCTAATTAGAGATCCTCTGTGTTTATCCCACACCTTTTTGAATTCCACAAGTTTTTCTTTCCACCATCTCCCTCAGGAGGTCATTCCAGGCATCCATCACCCTCTCCATGAAAAAGAACATTCTGACATCACTCCTAAATCTACGACCCTGCAACCTCAATTCATGCCCTCTAGTTTTACCCCTTCTCTGGAAAATATTTGTTTCTATATTAATACTGTCCAAGTAATTAAACGCCTGTATCATATCTCCCCTGTTCCTTCTCTCCTCTAGGGTATACATATTCAGGTCTTCCAGTCTCTTCTCATATGTCTGTCTGTCTCACCTTAGCTGAACAGCCTCACTTCCTCAACTAGGCCCTCTCAAGAACCAGGCCGTAAGACCAAATCGAGCCAGATTTGGCATGGCAACTGGACCCCGAGATAGAAGACCTACTGACTCGGGAAGTCTGAGCCACGATCTTACTATTAAATGCCTCAGATCTAAATACCATGGATGCCTCGGTCAATCTGGAGATACCAGAACCACTAGACTTCCGTGCTTTTTGATTCACTAAATGACCCAACCTAGCAGTAGCCAAGGAGGAAAAACATACAGGAGGGCCCTTCATGCAAAGAATCAGAACATCCAAGCCATCAGTCCTGCTCCTTCCTGCAACTGAAGAAGTGAGGAACCTTGGCATTCCATTTGTGGAATATAGCTGCAAAAGCTTCGGAATTCAGACACCACTCTCCCAGATTCAAGGTCTAACAGTTGAAGAAATCCGCCTGTATATTCTAGACCCCTGATACATGGGAGGCTGACAGATCCTTGAGGAAACGTTCTGCCCAAGACATTAGTAGTGCTGTCTCTTCCACCAGTTGACAACTCTTCATACAATCCTGTCACTTGACATAACACCACTGCCATCGCATTGTCCAACAACATATGCATCTTTATCCCCTTGAGCAAATTCGAACTTGCACAGCACCAGATGAATCGCACTGGTTTCCTACAGGTTGATAAAGCAACACATCTTTTCCTCAAATCACCAGCTTTGCACTAGCTGATCCATAAAGTGAGCTCCCCAGCCCAAGACTGGCACCCATAGACACATCCGTCCATTGAGAAGGGTCCAACGGCATATCTTTTGACAAGTTGGCTGTCTGCAGCCACCACTGGAGATCCCAACGCACAACACCAGCAACCAAGAAGAACTGAGGCAACCACCTCGAAAGAACAGGCCGTTGAAGCCATCTCATGTAAGCCATGGGCCACGGGACCACCTCTATGGCTGCTGTCATCTACCCCAAAACCTGCAGATAGACCCTGGCACACAGATGTGCTGCAATGGAAAAAACACTTGGACGCGAAGAGCGTCGGAGAAGACTCCCAGATATTCCAAGATCTGCGTCAGAATCAAGTGGCTCGAGTGGATTGATCACCCAACCTAAGGACTCCAAAACTGAACTACTACTACTACTATTAAACATTTCTATAGCGCTACTAGACTTACGCAGCACTGTACAAATGAACATGAAAAGACACCAAGCAGTTACCTGACAGCTCTTTTGACAAGACTTTGTGCGAATCAACCTGTCGTCCAGGTACAGATGAACCAGAACTGCCTCCTTCCAGAAAGCCACTGCCACTACCACCATGACCTCGGTAAACTTTCTCGGCGCCGGAACAAACAGCTTTGCACAAAATTGATAATGTTCTCCCAAAACTGCAAAGAGAAGGAATCAAAGGTTCTGCTGCCGAATAGAGATGTGAAGATAAGTCTCCATCAACTCCAGCACTGTGAGAAATTCTCCAGAACACACTGATACAATGACCAACCGTAGCGTAACAAGGAAACCCGAAGAGCCCGATTGGCCCTTCTGAGGTCCAGAACGGGACGAAAGAAGTCTTCCTTTTTTGGCACTACAAAATAAACTGAATACCATCCTGTCCCCTACATGAGCTCTGAACTGGGCAAACCGCCCTCAGATGGATGAATCTGTCCAGGGTGTTCTGGATCACTCATGTTTTTGCATTAAATCAACAGGGAAATCCCAGAAAGATGTCTAGCAGAACATGAGCCAACTCGAGAGCACAACAATTGCGAATAATTCAAGGACCCACTGGTCTGAAGTAATTTGGGCCTACCTCCAAAAAACAAAATCTCATAACAGAGTACCTAACGGAATTAGAGAATGGGCCCAGACATCTTCAATGCACCGATCGGCCCTGAGCCTGGGAGGGAAGACCACCATCCCTGCCGCCACACCTGCTTCCATGAAAGGGCTGAGTAAGCTGGAATAAACAGGACCACTGAAAGCCAGCTACTCTACCCACTCAATACCATTTTGAATCACGCCCCGACCTCTACCAGCCACAAATCCATGGCCGAATGATTTTGGCCGATCCTCCGGAAGACAAGGCACCTTAGACTCCCCTAAACTCTTCACCAGCATATTCAACTCATCTCCACGGAACAGAGAGTAGCGCTTTAGAAATGTTAAATAGTAGTAGTAGTAGTAGAGAGCCCTGAAAATGGTACTTGCTCAGTTTGGACTTATAAGCAGTGTCCACCGACCAACCACGAGGCCAGAGAGACCTACGAGTTGCCACACCTAAGGCCATAGACTTAGCAGATGCTCTAAGCAAATCATACAAAGAATCAGACAAGGAGGCTGATCCCATATCAATCTTAGCTATTTCTTGATCCACCAAGGAAAAATCATTCAAGGTCCTGTCCAAAACCCTCTCAGACCACCGAAAACATGCCCAGACCACCAAAACACCGCAAATGGCAGCCTACACCACTAAGGCTGAAATATCAAACAATACTTCAGAAGCGTCTCCATACGGCGATCCTGAGGGTCCCAGAGAGCTGTGTCTCCATCTACCAGAACTGACATCTAAAATTTCAAAAACTAAACAGTTAAAGTAATGATTACACTAATAAAAACAAACAATTAAAAAGAAGAATGTAACGCATAAGATAAAAAATAAGAAATGAAATGAGAAATGAAAATGATACATGATAAAGTGTACAACCTATGTGAATGTGTGACGTGAAAATATGTAAGTGTGTAATTAACGGTGAAAGAATGACGCCATGAAACAAACAGGACAAAGAAAGTCTGGATAGAAATGATTACATCGGATGTGATGAACGTGATATAGATACCCACAGAAAAAAGAAGAAAAGAATACTGGATCGAACTAATTAAGAAACGGTTTTGAGATGTGAAGCAAGTTAATTGTTGACTGAGATGTAAAAGGTAATTTCTGTTACAAAAATGGTAGGGAACAGTGTATCTAATAATAATGCAAACAAATCAAGTTACATGTAATGCTTATAAAACTGGTTAAAATATGCATACATTAACGAATGAGTAGAAAAAGATAAAAAAGAAATTAAAAAATAATAAATAGAAACGTAAGGTACCAGGTGCCATGGTAAAAGATGGAAATAAAATCATTGATGTTAAAAAAATGAGAAAAAAATATATATCACAATATGAACTCAACGTATCATAGGATAATCAATGTAAATAAAACCTTAAACAATATCTATGGTGATACACAAACCATCAAACAACTTTATAATTGAAACAAACACCAATATTACAAGACAATGAATAATATTAAGACAATAATATATCACCATGTGATATAAATCATATCTAGAATCATATGTAAAAGATCTCAAAGTATGTATAAACAATATTTATAAAATACAGTGCAATCCGCTTAAGTGCAAGGGTCTGGGACCAAAGAAATATATGCAGTTAACTGGAGTGTGCACTTAACCGTTGTGACCCAAAGAAGCTTGACATCTGATAAACATATGTACAGTACTGTTTTTTATACGTATAGTATACAGTCTCCGTTAACTGACATTAGGCTTACTTGAAGTAGTCATAGTCCTCTGTACACTACTGTGTCTGAGTTCCATAGACTCCGTCTACCAGACGGTAAAAACTGTCATAGCACTGACATCCAGTGGCCTCCAGATAGGCCCGCACGGTGTTAAGACTCTACAGCGCTCTTGCAAAAGTGACAGGAGGTTGTTGAATTTCATCAGCATGTGCCTCGCTGCTCATTTCATCATCAGCCATTGCCTGCGTGTAGGCACATATCTCGACATCAGTGCTGTTGTCAGCTGTTTGAATGCAAGTGTTCCATCAGGAATCGCTCGCCAGTAGAGAACGTTTTTATCAGCATTGAAAATGTCACAAGGTGCAAACTCGTTCAAGATGGTAGGAAGAATTGAAACAACCCAATTTTCAGCAACAAAGTCATCAGCGTCTTGTTTTTCACCATGCTGTTACTTGAATTTTATGTTGTTCCTCTCCTTCCATCTTTCCAACCATCCAACAATGGCTTTGAATTCAGTTAGACCAAGACTTAAGCAGTGGACCACTGACAGGAAACTGTCTGCTCCTGACTTGAGAAAACCACCAAAGAAGAGTATCTTCTACATCCTCAGCTTTTCCCGCCCGTTTTCGTTTCTGTTGTAGATTTGTATTGTTTTGCCAGTCTTCCAGAAGCTGATCTTTCTGCTTCAAGATACGTGAAATCTGACTGGGATTGACACCATATTCTTTAGCAATAGATGCTTGATTTTGTTTTCTAATTTTTTAAGAATTTCTATTCGTTCAGCCAGTGTTGAAGTCTTACAGTTGCGCGATGACTACGACAACTCCAGTGTACACTCTAACAACTTTCGTTCGCTTATTCTGACTGTGGCAGTTAACCAACGAGATTTCAAATTTACTGCCCCTTTGTCACGTGCCAATCAGCTTCCATATTCCATGTGTGCGCTTATGTGGAGTCTTTCCTACAGAGGAGCAGTCTTAAACCATGCATATAAGCGAATCTTGCACTTATCAGTGGTGCGCTAAACCGAAGTTTATCCCCACATAAATTGATGGCGCCAAAAACGGGACCGAAGTACGGCATGCAGTTAAACAGAGCATGCGCTTATCCAATGTGCACTTAAATGGAATGCACTGTATATTTAAAATATCATATGCATAAATCAGTACTTTTGAAGTCTGCATGAAAGAATATATCTAAGGAATGATGTGGTGAATTCAATATCGGCTATTCAGGCCATAGAGGCTAAGTACTGTATTTGACAAAATCACAAATAATGTGTATGAAGTGTATGTACACTCCTAAAGTCCTCTTTAGGCTTATTGTGTAATCATTGATTACGGTGCAAATGCTAATCTGGAATACTATAGAAAAGGACGGAAATCAATCTCATTATTCAGACCATCAGGAGTTAGTGTATGTAATTCAAAGATAAGCTTCTGTTCTTCTTGTAGCAGAAGATTGTCGAGATTCCCTCCCCTCCACTTTTTGGTGAAGGTTTTGAAAACGAGAAACTGCAGATCTGTTATAGAATGATTAGCTGCATGCCAAAACCGGACCTGCTCTGCTACTCTCACCCAACTCCAAAACCGGAGCAGACACCATGGCAACTGCCGCACCTCGTACAAGCGAGTCAGCTGACTCTGTCACCGGGTATATTTTACACACTCCAATGGTGGTAAGACTCCGCTGCTGGCAAGCCTAGCAATGACACAACTTCACCTTAGCAGATAACCAACCACGGGCCCGAGAATCTGTGGGGAGACAGCCACAAACCACAGTAGAAGACTGGGTCTATGAGTTTTTGTTTTTTTTAAACAGCACACCTCCACTTCGTTGGTTATTCTTTATAAGTTTTTTTTTTTCCTGGGGAGGGGAGTTTGTGTGCTAAACAGTGGCTTTTCCCCGCGGCTCTACAACACACCTCCCTCGAAGGAGTGGAGGCCAGCAAAAGATCACAAAACACCAAGGGCCAAAAGAAACCCAGGGAAAGTTCAGGGACAGAAGGGAGGAGGGATTCGGACAGCTGAGTTTGCACCCCCCCCCCCCCAAGGCATCAAAGAACCCCTGCAGGTCTCGGCCTCAGCTAGCAAAAGGGACCCAGTGGTGCACAGATGAGAAGAATCTCCTTTTTTTTTTTTTTTTAAACTTCTCAAGCAAGAAAGCCAGTGGCTGCCATAGTTTGTCTTGCTGTTCCTACCTGTTCCAGACTTTAGCCCAGTCTGGCCCAGTTCTTCCAGGCTACCGGACTTGTCTCTCTTGTTTGTGCCTGGACAGCCTCCGTAGTTGCTTACTGATGGCTGCAGCTGCTCCTCAGGTGTTGAAGGGCTTTATTAATCACTTAGAGACTGCAGCCTTTGCATTGTCTAAGGTCCCTGGTATGTTAGAGTGCTCTGTGCACTGCTACCTTGTCCAGTTCAGTGTGAGTTTCTAGCTTGTTACTAGTAGCTTGGGCATAGCTTTTCTTGTTGGCTTGTGTACAGCTTTACTAGTTCTCCTGTGTGTTGTGTTGTGTGAGTTTCTAGCTTGTGACTAGTTAGCTTGTGCATAGCTTTCTTGTTAGCTTGTGTACAGCTTTACTTTTTTTCTTGTGTTTAGCTTTCTAGTTTTCCCGTGTGTGTTTTCCTTTGCTTCTGGAGCTTCAGCCCTAGTCCTGTCCGCTGCCAGTACTCCTTGCTACTGGAGCTCCAGCCATAGTCTTGCTACTTGACCTGACCATTGCCTGAATCTGACTACTCTCTGCCTGAACCCCGATACTTGCTGCCTGCTGCCTGACCCGACTACTGCCTGAACCCCGATACTTGCTGCCTGCTGCCAGACCTGACTATTGCCGGAACCCGGACATTCCCTGCCTGTCTGCCTTGCTTTCGCCTAGGTGCCTGGGGGCACTTCTGTATCCTGATTCCTGTTGTTCCTGCTTGCTAGTTCCAGTTCTGGTTTTCCTGTAAGCCCTGCCGGCTGCCCAAACCTGAGGGCTCAACCCTCGGGGAATGGTGGCTAAGCGTAGGTGAAGCCTAGGTCCAGTGTGTTCCTGTCCAGCGGGTTCCAGTCCAGTGCGCACCCGTCCGGTGCGTTCCAGTCCTATGTATTCCAGTGCAGAACTCCAGTCCGGGGTTCCAGTCCAGGCTTGCCTCGTCTCTGCTTTGAAGGTGACCTTGCCTGCCACTGCCGCTCCACGGTAGTGGTCCAAGGGCTCACAAACCTAGTGCTTCCAGGGAAGAAGCCTGACAGAATGCAAAGGCCCTCGAGAACCCGACATTGGGTTAGTCCCAGTATTGCAATGCCTACGTTCTTACATACAGTGGCCAAGATCATTTTGGCTAAACAATGGAAGCAGGTGATGACCCCACCTTTAGAGATTGTTTTTATGAAGGTAGACTACTACTGCTTAATGTCACAACTGATGGCATTGAAATATAGCAGTATTATATCTTACCATAAGATATGGGATGTGTACAGTCTGCAGAACCTGGACATTGGCTGCTGGGAACTCACAATGTATTCTTCAATTGATGCGTTTGAACTACACAGCCAAAGGTTGGACACACTGCTTTTGAAAGTGGGGGGGGGGGGGGGGATAGTTTGTTCTTATACTTTTGTACACTATATCATTTCATAAATAAAAATGTTTTTAAAAATTAGAATATATTACAATTTTGGGGCACCAACATTTTAGAAACATTTAGAATCTTTTCCAGATTCAAACCTAATTTTTTGTGACCGTTCATCATTTTCTTTTCTTTTTTTCCTAAATAAAATACATCTCTTAGATCAGTTGCCCATCATTCCATCTTTTCCAGTTTATTTCATCTCACTGCCAAAGTGTGGGGATTTCAGAATGAAATCATTATTAATCAGCAATTTATTCAACAAGACAACAGTTCAGAGTCTATGTTTGCAACAGTTTAGAGGACAGCTATTTCCCCTCACAAAATAAATGTGTTTCGATTATTTAACCTAGGTGGGCAGGAGGGCATGTACAAAGCTAGCAGCAAAGATCCAGAAACAAAAAAGCAGAACAGCCTAAACTAAAACGTTCGACAGACTGTAAACAGCTAATTGTAGACTTGCTAAACCATTGGTCCTCAAATCAGTGGAATGAGGTGTGGAAATATTTTAACAATCAAACTAAGGAAGACTGTTTTCCACATATTTTTAATACAAGGAATAAACCTTCCTGGGACACAACTTACCAAAAATGGAGCCTAAAGAACAGTAGAGTGATTAACAGTTACTGTAAATTAAATTAAGAAATTTCCTGGCTAAATACAAGTTAGTGCTTATATAAGAACATATGAACATAAGTGCCATACTGGGACAGACCAAAAGTCCATCAATCCCAGCATCCTGTTTTCAACAGTTGCCAATCCAGGTTATAAGTACCTACCCAAGATCCCAGAACAGTACAATACTGGGAAGTGGAAGCCTTTGCAGTTTGTTTAGATGAGTTGAAACACTAGTACATCTACTCAATCTGTATATTAGTCTTGCAGCTGTATTCTGTATGATTTGCAGGTTTTTTTCTGATATTGACATTTAATATCAAGAAATAGAACGTCACAGTAATCCAAAATGTAAGACTAACATTTGGACTAGAAGTGTCAAGGCTTTGCAACTACATTCAAAGCGGTTTACATATATACAGGTATTTATTTTGTACCTGGGGCAATGGAGGGTTAAGTGACTTGCCCACAGTCACAAGGAGCTGCAGTGGGAATGGTCTGACTAGAAGTAGCTGTCTCATTCTGAATAGTTTTCTTCCATAGCTGACGATACTTAGATTCCTTTCCTGGTCGGTGACTCCTAATGTGGTACCCTGCATCATGTAACTATAGTTTGGGTTCCTCTTTCCCATATGCATCACTTTGCACTTGCTCACATTAAACGTCATCTGCCATTTAGATGCCCAGTCTCCCAATCTCATAAGGTCCTCTTCTAATTTTTCACAATCTTCTTGCGATTTAACAACTTTGAATAACTTTGTGTCGTCTGCAAATCTAAATTACCTCACTAGTTACTCCCATATCTAGATCATTTATAAATATTTTAAAAAGCAGCGGTCCCAGCACAGACCCCTGGGGAACCCCACTATCTACCATTCTCCATTGAGAACACTGACCATTTAACCCTACCCTCTGTTTTCTATCTTTTAACCAGTTTTTAATCCACAATAGAACCCTACCTCCTATGCCATGACTCTCCAATTTCCTCTGGAATCTTTCAAGTGGTATTTTGTCAAATGCCTTTTGAAAATCCAGATACACAATCCAGCTTATTTTTGAAAGAGAAAGACGCCCACATTTCGACCCAAATCGGGAGATGGGCGTCTTTCTCCCGTGGGCGCCCAAATCGGTATAAACGGACAAAGTTGATGGGGCGTCTCAGAGGTGTGGTGAAGGTGGGACTGGGGCGTGTTTATCGGCCGAGGAGAGATAGGTGCCCTCGGCCGATAATCGAAAAAAGAAAGGCGCCAGAAGCCTATTTTCTCACGAACAAGTCCCCAAAAAGTGCCCCAACTGGCCAGATGACCACTGGAGGAAATCGGGGATGACCTCCCCTGACTCCCCCAGTGGTCACTAACCCCCTCCCACCCAAAAAAAAAGAACTTTAAAAACTTTTTTTTCCAGCCTGTATGCCAGCCTCAAATGTAATACCCAACTCCATCACAGCAGTATGCAAGTCCCTGGAGCAGTTGTTAGTGGGTGCAGTGCACTTCAAGCCAGGTGGACCCAGGCCCATCCCCCCCCCACACCTGTTACACTTGTGGTGGTAAATGGGAGCCCTCCAAACCGCCCCCAAAACCCACTGTACCCACATCTAGGTGCCCCCCCCTTCAGCCATAAGTGCTATGGTAATGGTATAGAGTTGTGGGCAGTGGGTTTGGGGGGCTCAGCACCCAAGGGAAGGGAGCTATGGACTTGGGAGGTATTTTAATGTTTTTTACTTGTTACAAGTGCCCCCCTAGGGTGCCCGGTTGGTGTCCTGGCATGTGAAGGGGACCAGTGCACTACGAATCCTGGCCCCTCCCATGACCAAAATGCCTTGGATTTGTTCGTTTTTGAGCTGGGCGCCTTCGGTTTCCATTATTGCTGAAAAACGAAACCGCCCAGCTCAAATCTGCCTAAACCCGATGCATTTGCCCAGCACAAACCATATTATCAAAAAAAAAAGGTGGACACATTTTTTTTTTTCCGAAAATACGGTCTGGCCTGCCCCTTCACGTACCCGTCCTCGGAGATACACGTCCATGGAGATGGGCGTTCGCATTCAATTATGCCCCTCAATATTAACTGCCTCATCTTTATCCACCCAGTGGATCCGCATCAAAAATCTAACTAACTTTGCTTGTGTGGCTGGGATTTTTGTAGCAATCAATGCAGGAACCAGAGCTTCCTTCTCCCTCCATCATGCAGCTCTACAACTCTGTAAATATAAGCTGCATGGTTCAGGAACGCTCGATCTAGTCGCGCAAAGCTTGAGAACTAGAGACCAATGAAAGCATTCTGCACCATGCGGCTCAGGCTCACACAGGCTCATGTGCGGCTGAGAAGAGGAAGTTCCTGTTTCAGGGGCCATAGAGTGCAAGGGGAGTGGTTCTAAGAGCTATATGAAAGAAGAAGAAAGGATGACTATCTTCCCTGTGGGGGGGGGGGGGGAGGGTTTAAAGGAGGAGGAGGATAGAGGTTGGGGAGTAGGACTTGCAAAGGGTAAGAGCTGAGGGATGTGTCACCAAGGCTCCTCAGTGCCGACGAGGATGACGTTGAATCCTCACATCACCTCGGGTTCAACGATGAACGGTCCCCGGGGGCCATTCACAGCAGGAGGCCTTGAAACAGGTGGAGACCCACTCGATGCTTCACTGCTCCTAGTGTCTGCGGGTCTAGTAGCAGCCATGCTTACCAACGCTCCTAATGGAGGTGCGATGCACAACATCAATGCCAACGTCGAGGAACCAGACTTGGCTCCAAACCTCCTCTCTCGTTGAGTCTCCCTGGCAAGCTGGGTCCTCTTCTTCATGCGAAGACACATTGGCAGGGCTATGGTCGGGCCCAAGGCACTGCAGACACCAAAAACGGGTGTCCTTCCCAGAGAATGTGCGATTGGACCGGGTACAGTGCTTGAAGCCACTGGGAATTTTCATGAAAATGGGTGGAAAAACTTTGGCGGCTAAATTAAACGACATAATGGTGCCTGAAAAGGGGCAAGGTACAGAAAAGGAAAGGGAATATCCCAGCCGAAGTCAGGGCCTAAAAGCGGCCTAATGACGGAAACACAAACAAAACTTAAAACCGGGCAAAAAAACTAATGAAATTAAAGGGAAGGAAAATGGAAGTGCCAACAACAGAAACACAATTAAGAAACAAAAAATAGCTCTCTAAGACTGAGCAAATGAGGAGATGGTAAGAAAAAGCACCTTCTCCTCACATGGAAATTAAAAGGGAAGGAAAATGGAAATTCCAACAACAGGAACACAATGAAGAAACAAAAAATATAGCTAAGACCGAGCAAATGAGGAGATGCTAAGAAAAAGCACGTTCTCCTCATGAAGAAAAAGAAGAACTAAGGAGACCACGTTTGCGCGACGGGCAGGAAGGCATTCACATGTGTGGTGGAGTGCAACTCACGCTCCACAAAGCTCTCATTTATCTTTGGTAAATGCCGGACTGGGTGGCGTGGATCGGCATCACCCATTTATGAGAATATAGAAGCCTGTTGTCCTCGGAGAATATCTCAGTCTCTCAAATTTACTGCTAATACTCGCTGTAGTACTTGCATCGTGCCAAAGAAAACTTCCCTCTTTCCAGCCACTGGTGTTGCAAAATTATTTGACTCGGGGCCAAGTTTATGGGATTTCTTGCCTCTAGCGTTGAATGCAGAACGCAGCTCAAGTTTCAGAAACAGTTGAAAGCTTCTGTTTGTGGAAGCTTTATCTGAGAGCAGTGGTCTGCGATGTTGATTGTATGTTTCAGTTTGATAGTGGCAGCCGACTTATTATTTATTTTATTACTTTAACTATTTTGATAATGTTTGACTGTATTCTATTATTGCGTGTGAAGTTACTCAGGGTAAAGAAAGATTTTTAAATCACTGTTATGGTATATAGATTGTTATAAATACATAATTAGCTTCGGCCAGCCTGGTTCACTAGGGCAGATCGGAGGCCATTTTTCCTTTCCTTCATCACTTATGGCCCTTAGCTCCGCTTGCCTCTAGCTTCCTAATTAGTTCTGTTAAGGCTTTGGTCCTTCATCTCCTGGGGCCCCTTCCCCAGTTCTAAGCTCACCGATGCCTTCTCCTAACTCCCAATTCTGAATGAGAAGGATGCCCAAAAGCAGCAAGAAGAAATTACTAAGGGGGGGGGGGGGGGGAATGGGAATATGAATTCCTCAAAGTACACATTTGCAAAAGGCATTTTTTTACACAGAGCTCTAATTTATAATGTGTATCTGTGTGTATCCATAATTAGGTCTCAACTCTTAAAATTAGGCATACACGTTCCTGTGGTGCTGCCTTCATTTAGACATATATAAATATTTCTAGACATGATACAACATTTCATCTTCACTGTAACTACTCTAGCCTTAGGGAGCCATTTACCTAGTTCTTTATGCTTAGAATCCTCATGCCAAGCATTTGATAGTAATCTGGACCTATCTTTTTGAAGATGCTTTTGAGATACACTAACCTTTAGCTGTTCTACATTTCACAGTATTTTTGGTTAGGCCAAGAGCTATAAGACACCGAGTACTGCTGAACTAGAGACATATGGTATAGCATAGTTTCAACAATTTTGTCTTTTACTTTATGCACTGTACTTCTTTTTATTTATCATTTTTATTGAACACTACTGTGACAGTCCCCTTAACAGAGTACATCAAATCTAAATAAACTAAACTGTGTATGCATAGGTGAAAAACACCACTGACTGACAAATGGCCAGAACCTAAGGTGTTCCATGGTATGCATACATAAAGAACACCTAAAAAGGATTAAAGCAGCATGCTCACCAAATATCAGCTTGCCTAGAATGTAATCTTTTGAGTGTCCTGCCCCATATGGTGCTATACCATGCAGTCTTCATGTTTGTCTCTTAATTAGGTAGTCAGCTCTAGAAGAAGGTAAGGCAATAATTATAAAGTTTGTTTATATTTTCTAAAACAGTTATTTTCATGAATGTCATTTAAGGATGGACTTTTTATATAAAAAAGTGAGTCATCTATAATTACCAGATGCTCTAAACAAGAGGAAGTAGTAAAATGTATGTGCACACAACTAAGTAATGACCTAATGAACCATGTCCAGCACATCTGTAACATTAGCAAGATGGTGTGTAGCAGCAATTCTTATATAAAAATCTCACCTGCCTTTGGTGGGCAAGCTGCAAAAAAAATGAGCCCAGGTTAAAACAGTAACATAGAGCAAACAAAAGCAGAGAGACATGTTTTATTGCCTTCTCTTATACCTGTTGCTACTGCCAATAACCAGTTCTGAACCTTAGTGTGGCCTACCCACCTGCCACATCTGTGAGGTGATGTACAGTAGTAGCTATCCTTTAAAACCTCACCTGCCTCTGGCAGCCGAGAGCATGGACCTTTGAACATTCCTTCATGCACAGGTAGCATGTGTTTATTTTGTTTCTCTTTTTTTCTATCACTTCCTGGCTGGCTAATTAAAACATTGACCTGGACTGAGATGATGGGTAAGATCACCCCTTGACACTTCCTTTTTAGTGCACTATTAGCAAACATTAATCATTTAATTTAGATTTGCATTTTTAAAAATGTTACATTTGAATTTTTTAAAAATGAGCTTGATTTTCACGGGCTATTCAAACATTCCTAATTTAACCCATTCCATCTCAATTTTATAAAATTTATCACTAGCATAAGCAGAAGTCCTCCCTGGAACCATCCAGTACACATCTGCCCAAGCAGCAGAAGGTCCCTTTGTAAGGCACCCATGCCCCGTTAACCACTGCAGCTGCAATGATAATCAAACAAGCAAAACATCACAGAGTGAAACACGCTCCTCTGCATATAATATCAGAGGAACCTATTTATTTATTTTATTTGTTACATTTGTATCCCACACTTTCCCACCTATTTGCAGGCTCAATGTGGCTTACATAATTCCGTAGAGGCGTTCAACAACTCCAGCATAGAAAACAAATACATAGAGTTATTGTGGTCGGATAAGGTTATAAAGGTTCATGTGTTATAGACACATTGGGGGATCGTAGATAGGAAGAGTTGTGCAGTATCAGTTCCGGCTTTGTTTCGTTATGTTGCAAGGTTTAGGCATTTAGGTTGAGTCGATGATGGATATGCCTTTTTGAAAAGGTTGGTTTTTAGTGATTTCCGGAAGTTTAGGCGATCGTACGTTGTTTTCACGGCTTTTGGTAGTGCATTCCAAAGTTTTGCGCTGATGTAGGAGAAGCTGGATGCATATGTTGATGTGTTTTTGAGTCCTTTGCAGTTTGGGTAGTGGAGATTTAGGTACGTTTGTGCTGATCTGGTTGTGTTTCTTGTAGGTAAGTCTATGAGGTCTGTCATGTAGTCCGGGGCTCCTCCGTAGATAATTTTATGGACCAGGGTGCAGATTTTGAAAGCAATACGTTCTTTGATTGGTAGCCAGTGTAGTTTTTCCCGGAGAGGTTTGGCGCTGTCAATCACAAAATTAATCTTTTTTTTTTTTTAAGCACAGAAAAGGAAGCACAGAGCACACCCGGAACTCTGGGACTAGGTCTTCCAAGAGCAAAACTTCATAACAGTATTGCTGACTAAATAAAAGGAAATTATCAGGTATGACATAATTTCTCCTTTCTTTGCATCAGCTCCACTGTTCCCAACCAATGGGATGTACCAAACCAGATCCACTGGGCGAGGGAAGACAAGGCCCCCCAAATGATGACTGTGCCAAAGTCCGAGCAGGCTCTGGCCAGCACATCCAATCGGCAGTGCTTAGTAAATGAATGACACAACAACAAAGTCACCATCCTGCATACCTCCTCAGGGGATACTGCCCAGGCCTCCACCCAGGAAAAGGCCTGAGCCCTAGTAGAGTGGACTTTGAGCCCCTAAAGAACCGGAAGATTTTTGCCAATGTAAACAGCCTCAATAGCCAACTTAATCCACTTCACAATGGAGGCTTCGAGGGCCATGGAAAAGTACTAAGAGGTGGTCTGGGAGAAAACTCATTCATCTCCTTGAGATACCTGAGAAGTGTCCTCCGGACTTCCAGCTTGTGAAGCCTCCAATCCTCTGGCAACAATCCCTGCATCACAAAGGAGGGTAAACAAACCTCCTGATTCACATGGAATGGAGACACCACCTTCAGAAGAAAGGATGGTACCGTGCACAAAAACAAGAAATTCTCTGAGAAAAAGAGATAGGGAACCCCACATGACAGGCCTGCAATTCTGAACCCTCCTCACAGAGGCGATGGCCACCAAAAATACCGCCTTGAGGGTAAGGTTCTTTATGGAAACCAAGCGCAGGAGTTAAAACAGATCCTCAGACTGAGCCTGGAGGACCACAATGAGGTCCCAAGAAGGAAAGGAGGGACAAGAGGGAGGCACAGATGCAACACCCCCTTAAAAAAATGAGCTCTCTCTCATGCAAAACCTGAGAGATGCCCTTCAACTTCCTGTGAAAGCTGAACACAGACACCTGAACCCTCAGGGAGCTCAAGGCCAGCCCCTGTTCCATGCCCTTCTGCAGAAAAGCAGAACATCGGGAACCGGAGGCCTCCAGGGAGATGGGGACTGTTGCCCACATCAGGATATAAACACACACCAGATCCAGACATAAGCCAGGAACGTAGAGAACTTCCTGGAGTGAAGGAGGGTAGAAGTTACTGTAGGAAAAAACTCACGCTTCCCTAATGGCCATACTGTAAGCCAAAAGGGATCAGTTGCTTCCATCTCTACCAGCTCTTGCCAGAGCAGACCCTGACCCTTAGGCAGCAGAAGCAGGTGCTCCACCAGCAGATGCCAGAGATCTGAATAGGAAGGTCTTCAAGGCCAATCAGATTCAATTCACTTCTTGTATAACGTTAATATCCCCTTTCCAGAGTTCTGTGTGCTTTACAATCTAGGTGAGACAAAAGCAGATAGTGTTCATGATGACACCAGCAAGACCAGGTGAGGATAAGGCGCAATCCTGAGCAACAAGGAGAGGCCATGTAAGGAATATAGAGAGGCTCCACTACAGGCCACAGCCATACTAGGGCATTTATCCCCTGAGAAGCTGGGTCCCTAACGGGACTGAAAAGGTGCTCCTCTTTCACATTGGCTCTGGATGCCATCAATTCAAACTGAGGATCCCCCAGTGATCCACACTGAGCTGGAAGGTCTAAATCCCTAGCTCCCATTTCCCATATCCAGGAGAGAGAGTGGCTGAGAAAGTCCACCTGAGCACTGTCATTGCCCACAATATAAATTTCTGAGACAGCCTGCAGATGCATCTCTGCCAACCAACAGACTCACCACCTTTATGGTCACCGCCAAACTTCTGGTTATATCCTGCTTGTTGATGCATGCCATCACCATGCGTTGTCCGTTTCCCTTCCAAGAGCGGCTGAAACTCCTGCAGAGCCAGACGGACTGCTCGGGTTCTTCTGGCAATTGATAGACCAATAAGCCTTCTGGTTTGATCAGGTGCCCTGTGCCACATGCCCAAGAAGATGAACTCCCCACCCAAGGAGACTCACATCCGTGGTGCCCACTAAGGAGGATCCAGCAGGACCCCTCTCAAAAGGTTCAACAGATTGTCCCACCAGGCCACACTGATTCTACCCCTGGACATGAGTAGGATAAAATAACAGAAGTTCTGAGAGGCTGTCACCCACTGGAACAACATGGCCCACTGTAGAGAGAACATGTGAGTCCTTGCACAGGGCCCCACCTCCAGAGTTGCAACCATGGAGACCATGAGTTGCTAAGAGTCCCAGACCATGGGCTGCGGAAGCTTGCACAACCGGCGCCTCCAAGCCTGCAGCTTCTCCACCTAGTCGTCCAGAAGAAAACCATCCCCTGGCTCGCATGATATGCCAAAACCCAAGGAGGAGCAAGGTGGCTCATGGACCAATTCACGACCCTGTCCACAGAAGAGATGACCTGAGCAGTGGCCTGACTGGCCTCCACCACTGAATCCGCTCAAATCAGCCAGTCGCCCAGGTACAAATGAACCCGAATCCCCTGGCACCAAAGATGTGCAGGCATCACCACCATCACCTTTGGAGAACGTGTGCGGCACTGTAGCCAGGCTAAGACAAAAGGCAAGGCCCAAAATTGAAAATGCTGCCCCAGCACACAGAAGCGTAGATATCTCCTGTGGTAAACCATATTGGGAATGGAAAGATGAGCCTCCTTGAGGTGCAGGGAAGTCAAAACTTCTCCTAACCACACCTACGCAATGACAGAGCCTCCATCCAAAAGTGCTGGACTCTTAAGACAAGTGTTGACCCCTTTGAGGTACAGGATGGGCTGGAAGGAGCCACCCTTTTTGGGACCACGAAATAGATGGGAGTACCTGTCCAGGCCAGGCCACGCTCTGCTGATAGAACAGGTTTCACTGCTCCCATATCACAGAATCGCTGAACGGTAATGACAGCCTGGTGCCTTAAAGCCAAGCTGCAGGGAGAGGTCATGAAGATATCCAGAACCTGAGGTGATGCAGATCCACTCGTTGCAGAAGACCAACAGCTTGCCTCCCACCAGGCCGAGAGGTTGCGGTCCAGACTGAAGGACCCAAAGATCCAGTTCGCTTGGGGTCTCAACAGGACCCCTGCTTTAAGGATCTACTCTGACCCCCCCCCCCCCCCGCGCTGAAGGGCATCAAGCGGACCTGAAGAAGCCTACCCCCTTGAGGCCGAGGATCGCTGCACACCCTTGCTGCGGCTCAGGGAGACGGAGTGCCACACCTCAACCATATTCTACATCTACTTCTCCAAGTCATCACCAGGAAGCAAGCACCCCTTAAAGGATGGCATCCGCACCAAAGCTACGACCAATGGCAACCCTCGATGCCATCACTGTCATATAGGACATCAGCCCAAAAGGCCAACCTGGACTCCAGACGAGAAGTTAGTTTATTTATAACCCACTAAAGCCAACTACGCAGTTCATAGAAGATTACAATTCAAGATGCTAGATCAAGGAAACTCTAGGATGGTACAAATAATCCAAAATTTAAAAAACAACAAGAGATAAAATTGATTTACCTAAGACTAACATTTTCTTTAACCCCTCAAATATCATATAGCATAACATGACAAAGAAGAAACTATATAACGTTACTTCCTTACAAAATAGCATTGTTTAACCCTCCTTTTTTTTTTTTTTTTAAAGGTGTCAGTGCTAGACCTACACTTTAATTCCTGGAAAAGAGAAGACCATAAACTGGCTGCTTGATATACAAACAGAGCAGTGAACATTTTCTTTAAGATCACCCCTTTAAGTCTCGGAAAGGACAATGATAAAATATTTCTAATATTATAGACTTGACTTGTCACTGACCTATATACAAGAGATATCATATAATCAGGAACCATATCATGTACAATCTTAAAAATCAAACATCCTAGTTTAAATAATACTCTCCCCTCCATTGGAAGCCAATGTAGCTTAATAAAGTAAGTTGTAATCCTGTCTGAGTTCGATTCCCACTGCAGCTCCTTGTGACTCTGGGCAAGTCACTTAACCCTCCATTGCCCCTGGTACAAATAAGTACCTGAATATACTATGTAAACCGCTTTGAATGTAGTTGCAAAAACCATAGAAAGGCGGTATATCAAGTCCCGTTTCCCTTTCCCTTTCAAAGTAAAAGAAAAAAAAAATCCGCTGCACGGCCACATTTTGAATTGTTTGAATCCTTTTTAACAGTGGTTTTGAATCCATCTTGTTTAGAATTTAAAGACAACCACAATCCGGAATAAATCCTCCCGCAAATACTTCCAAATACTCCTTAATTTCCTCATAGTATAGAAAGAACTTTTCACTAGAGAATTAAATTATCCATAGAAGATCAAGTTATCATCTACGATAACACCTAGAAGTTTCACTGAGCAATCTAACAGATTTCACCATCAATTTTGAGTCTTAAATGTACGGTATGATTCAGTTTGGAACCTACTAACAAGAATTTTGTTTTCTCTCTCTCTAACTTTAAATAGTGAGAGACCATCCAATCTACCATTAAGGAAAAACAATGAGAAATATTTTGATGAATATCCTTTAACTCAAATAGTAGTAGTAGTAGTCATCAATAACTGGGAAAAGTATAGATATATCATCAGCATTCATGTTAACAGAATAGTCTCCCCTCTTCAGACATCAACCCAATGAAGACATTAAAACATTGAACAGTTCTGGCGATAAGGGAGATCCTTGCAGTACATCTGATGGCAGAGACCATCTGACAACACTCCATGCATTCTAACTCAGTATGATCTACAGGACAGAAATCCCTCAAACCAAAAGAGCACTTTTCCAGTTATTCTAAAACTATCAAGAATTTCAAGTAGCACTCTATGATCAACAAGATCAAACAAGCTAGAAAGATCCAAATGCATGATAAGAGCTCGTCGACCAGTACTTGCAAGTTGTCTAATATGATCTAATAATGTAACAAGTAGAGTTTCTATGCTGTAAGCAGCGCAACAACCAGACTGTGAAGTATCTATAATTAACTGTTAGGTCACCAGACTTTCCATTATTTTTATAAATAAGGAATTGATGCCACAGGTCTGTAGTTGGTATTATCACTCTTGGAATCCTTCAGATTTTTCATTATAGGTGTAAGAAACAATCTGAGATCTTTATGAAAGATACTAGAAATTATCCAATGAAATAGGGCCCTTTTAAACTCACAGGGCATCAAATTCACTAGATATGTAGGACAACTATCAAGTAAGCAATGTGACCTAGCAAATTTTAAACAAAATGCATCAAGGTCATCCATAGAGATGTTAGAAAAAGCACTCCAGCAACAATGAGCTGGCCACCCATCATAAGAAGAGTAATCATATCTAGTTCCTATTACTACCCTTGCTATAAACATGTAGCGTTATCAAAAAGTGTTTCTATTTTAGATTGAAAATATTGAGCCAATTGGCAGAGGGCGGCAACTCTCCAGCTGTTTCACAGATATGTGATATATCAATTAAGTAATTGTTTGAAAATGTTTTCCCATACTGGAAATGTTTCTATTATAGTAGAATACACAATATTAATCAAGGTTCACACTCAATATCGTATATCAATAAATATTCACATACCAACAACCATTGGAAATGCAAAAATTCTTTAATTTTTATTTGTAAGAAAATTGGCTCATAGTCATTAAAATTTCCTTATCACACACATACACTACCATTCTCTCACATCCACACATACCATATTACAAAAGGTTTACATCAAATCAGACTGTTACTAAACAAGGACTAGTGCATCACAATGGAACTACACAGCTATTGATTAATCGTCCTAATACATAAGTCCTTTCCAAATTGAAAATCTGGTCCAAATTTATAAGATGAATTCCGTTCCTTTAGGACTTCACTGCAGATGTTCTCTCTTGAAGTTAAATGTCCTTTAAATCACTAACTCTAAGTGGACGATTATCTTCAACCCACATACATCCGGGTTCAGCACTTCCAAATTAGTAATATAGTCACCTGTTGGTAAATGCTCTTCCTCATGGGTTTATATCACAATAAGAAGTCGATACACCACGGATCCTGGACCCGACATGATCATGTTTCGATAAAATTAGCGTCTTCAGGGGTCTTGTTCAGGTCCTCCAGGTGGTTAGTTACTCAACTCCAGCGATGCTCAGGTGAAAACGTTCCCAAGGACGCTCACTCATGCGTATAGTTGGCTACGGGATCCCAGGGGTTTAAATACTCCAGTGATGTGCAGGTGAAGATGACCAAAAGGACACCCACTCATGCGCATAACTGGCTCCAAGGGATTTAAATGAGCATTTAAATCCCTGGGATTTTTGGTCGTCTCCCAGAAAATCCTTGGCAATAATAAAAATAATCATAAACTCCCAAACCAAGGAAATGGGAGTACAATCCTCCACTAAATGTCCCAACACCTGGTGACATAGCCCCACCCATCTACGAAAAACCAAAGTAAGACCCCCCCCCCCCCACACACACACACACACACACACAACTTGGCTGAAATCACGGAGCAGACTGTATGGGAGTATAATAAAAATTCTGTCGATGGGGGGGAAAAAATTTCAGCATCGCATACCAAACGCCAAGGGTACAAGCCACCCCTACGGTACAGCATGAAGAATAAGAGCCCTAAGTTTCCCCAAGGGTAACCAAGGTATCATCCACAAGGACAGTGATCCCAGCAACTGCTGCTCTAATTGAGCCCAGTGTTCTATTAGGGAACACAGCCCATTCAAGAACAACCTTAAGAAGTACAAGCCTAGTATTATAGTAATAGGTTAGGCACCGCCCATGAGCTTTATCCTGATAAAGGCGCTCCCTCCTCTACCCGTGGAGGCCTGCTATTTCAAATATAGGAGAAAATCCTCCCCTGTGCCTTCAATAAAAAAATTCTTGGGAACTGGCATCGAGAAGATAGCAAAAAGATACAAAAATTTAGGCAAACCAGTCCTCTTTACAGCATTTAATGTGAGCAAGTGCAAAGTGATGCATGCGGGAAAGAGGAACACTACTACTACTACTATTTAGCATTTCTATAGCGCTGCAAGGCGTACGCAGCGCTGCACAAACATAGAAGAAACATAGAACACGAATTATAGCTATGACATGCAAGGTTCCACGTTAGGAGTCACGGACCAAGAAAGGGATCTAGGTGTCGTCGTTGATGATATGTTGAAACCCTCTGCTCAGTGTGCTGCTGCGGCTAAGAAAGCAAATAGGATTTTAGGTATTATTAGGAAAGGAATGGAAAACAAAAATGAGGTTGTTATAATGCCTTTGTATCACTCCATGGTGTGACTGCACCTCGAATATTGTGTTCAATTCTGGTCGCCACATCTCAAAAAAGATATAGTGGAATTAGAAAAGGTGCAGAGAAGGGCGACGAAAATGATAAAGGGGATGGGACGACTTCCCTATAAAGAAAGGCTAAAGCGGCTAGGGCTCTTCAGCTTAGAGAAAAGGCGGCTGAGGGGAGATAGAGGTCTATAAAATAATGAGTGGAGTGGAACAGGTAGATGTGAAGCGTCTGTTCACACTTTCCAAAAATACTAGTACTAGGGGGCATGCGATGAAGCTACAAAGTAGTACATTTTTTTTTTAACTTTTCCAATTTTTATTAAGTAGAAACTGAGCATACAAATAGAACTGCAGATATACAACATAATATTTTCCAAATACAAATTATAATCTCATCTGCTTAACAAGAACCCACTGTATGTTTCCCCCCCCCCACCCCCCCCCCCCATTCCCTTAATTATTTAGCAAGGCAGAATCAGGCTGCGCCAGCCACTGTGTATATGGGTCCCAAACCTGGTGGTAGGGGATCAGGCGGCCCAAACGCATTGCTGTCAACTTAGACATTAACTGAATGTAGTCCAGTTTCCTCAAGATCACCCGTAGTCCCGGCAAAGTCTGTTGTTTCCATGCTGCTGCCAGCACCAATTTGCTGGCTACCAATATCTGCGTGGCCAGTTGAAATCCATATTTTTTGCTTCCTGCAGGCCGCACATGTAAAAGGCAATGTTCAATTTTCATAGGAAAAACACTTTTTGTTATGCTGTTAATCAATTCACAACTCTCGACCAATATTGTTGAGCCTGCAGACAAATCCATCAAATGTGCGCCATATCCCCTTCCATGCCACATTGACGCCAACAGAGGGGATATCCCCCTTTAAACATTTTAGCTAGTCTCTGTGGAGTGTAGTACCAGCAGTATAGTATCTTGTAACCATTTTCTACCAGAGCATTAGAAATTGACACCTTAAGTAAGGATGCGAACACCCCTTCCCACTTGCAGTATTCATATGTGCCCCCCAATATGCTTTCCCATTTGTGTGTGTAGTATAGAATGGGCCGTGTTTGTAGCAGGAGTGGAAATCCCACCTCTGCCACCTCCACTAGCCATGGCCCGCTCTAACAGCGTTTCCTCCAGGCTCAACTCATCTTTTGAACGGCGCAAGAGGAAATCCCTTAACTGGCGATATTGAAAAGCATTAGAGGCTGGAATCCCATACTCTTCCTGCACTTCCCCAAAGGTGAGAAGCTCCCCATCCTCCCACACCTGTCCCAGCTCCCATAACCCTTTCTGCTCCCAATTCCTAAAACATAAGTCTGTGGCTCCTGGACCAAATCCTGGCGCGCTGCGAATCGTCATATGTAGAAAATGTGTGCGCCCCAGGTAAAAGCTAGTACGCACTGCACTCCAAGTTGTGAGTGGCCACCAAGCTATTGGAGGAACCTCCTTTATTATCTCCCTCAACGCTCGGTCTGGTAACCGGGGTATAGCCTTCAAGGGACATGAGTCACACCAATACTGCTCCATTGCTTTCCACGCCTTCACTTTTCACGATTGCCACTCCGCTAATATGCGAAGGTGAGCCGCTTTATAATAAAGCAAAAACGAAGGTACTCCCATGCCCCCCTGTGCCCGTGGCTGATGCATTAGCGGCCTGCGCACCCGTGGTGGCTTCCTTTTCCAAATGAAGGAGAAGACCCTGCGCTGCAAGCCTTTAAAAAACTTTTCAGGTAGTGAAATGGGAAGCGCCATGAACATATACAGCATTTTGGGCAATAGAATCATTTTAACCGCAATGATCCATCCCATCCATGAGATCGTTAAACCCTCCCACCTATCTAACTCTAGTAGAAGCTCACGTACCTTTGCTGGGTAATTGGCCGCATATAAGTCCTCCAGATGCCTTGTGATATTTATCCCTAAATATTTAATGCATTTAGGAGCCCATCTGTAAGGGAAATTAGCTTGCAACTCCTCTGCCTGGATTGCTGGATGCGTAATATTTAATGCTTCTGATTTATCCATGTTAACTTTAAATCCAGCTACCCAGCCATAGTCCCTAAGGGCCGCCCCTATAATTGGGAGTGATGTTTTAGGATTCGCCAGTGTGAGGAGAATATCGTCTGCAAATAATAGGATCTTAGTCTCAATGGTTCCCATCCTCAAGCCTCCAATCTCCGGGTGTGACCTAATGTAAGCTGCCAGTGGTTCTATTACTAGGACGAAGAGGAGAGGTGACAAGGCACAACCCTGCCTTGTTCCTCGTTTCAAAGAAAATATAGGCGACTGACGCCCATTTACCCGGACCGAAGCCCTGGGTGCTCTATATAATAAAGAAAGCCAGTGTAGAAAATCCCCTGCAATGCCCACCTTCCTCAGGGTTGCAAATAAAAATGGCCAATGCACCCTATTGAACGCCTTTTCCGCGTCCAATGAGATTAAACAAAGAGGGAACTCTTTTATGTGTGCGTATTGAATAAGATGTAGTGTCCTGCAAATGTTATTGAACGTTTGGCGCTCTCTCACGAACCCCACCTGATCCTCATGAACTAGCTGCGGAAGGTATTGCTGTAGGCGAGCCGCTAGGATAGCAGTAAAGATTTTGTAGTCTACCCCCAATAAGGAGATCGGCCTGTACGAGGTGCACAGCCGATGGTCCTTGCCCGCTTTGGGCAAGACTATAATATTCACTAAATACCAAGTCCCTGGAAGCGACTCCCTCTCTCTTAGATCATTAAATACCCTCCGCAGCATAGGGGCCACTAGGGCTCTAAAGGTTTTATAGAACTTGTTTGTAAACCCATCAGGTCCCGGGGCTTTACTAGGTGCCAGCTCTTTGATTGCCTGCATGACCTCTTCCAGCTCAATTGGTCTAGAAAGCCTATCCCGTGCACCTTCTGTGAGAGTGGGCAACGTAACTCTATCTAGAAAGGCATTAATCTCGATCTCCTCTGGGTGAATATCCGGAGTGTAGAGTTTTTCATAGTAGCGCTTGAAGAGCGCCAATATGGCTTCCGGGTCTGTTATACTGTCCCCTCTATCATCTCTCAATTGGGTGATATGTGTTCTATTTACCTGTTGCTTTAATTTATGCACCAAAAGCCTGCTTGCCTTGTTGCCAAACTCAAAATGGGCCTGGCGTACCCTCTGCAACTGCTCAGAGATATCTGCCAGTTGGATTTCCCGAAGCTCCTGTCTAATTTTATGAGCTTGATCTAGCAAGGTTTGTGTTGGGCCTCTATAGCCCCGCTGACTTATTAATTTCTCTACCTGTAATAGACGTCTGCGCCCAGCTTCCTCCACCTCCATTTTTTCTTGTCGTATATGGGCTTTTAGAGCAATAAAATGGCCTCTCATGACTGCCTTGAAACCTTCCCAAAGCACCCCTGGGGAAACTTCTCCATTATCAATAAGTTGGATATATTCTTTAATAAGCCTCTCAAATTGAAGCACATGAGTCATATCAGCCAGCAATGCATCTTCCAAGCGCCATTGCGGAGTGAACCTGCGCTCATCCGGGGACTTCAGAACAAGAATGACTGGGCTATGATCTGACCACGTTCGCGGCTCTATGCGCTGGTCCCTAACATTGCCCAGGACACTAGTGTCCCCAAGCCAAAACTCAATGTGAGATAAAGAATTGTGAACCTGAGAAAAACAAGTGTAGTCGCTTTGGGTTGGGTGGGCCCATCTCCATATGTCACTCAAATGCCACTTAGCTAAAAAAGCTTGGAGTGCCTCTCGCCCCCGACGAGCATATTGTATCGATGGGGAGGAATTGTCCAATTGTGGGTTTGGGGTGATATTGAAATCACCACCCACCAGCACATGTCCCTCCCCATGTAACAGTAATATTTGATCCAATTGATGAAAAAAGTCCCCCTGGTCCACATTAGGCCCATATATATTAACTATAGTGTATTTTTGTGTTCCTAAGAGCACAATTATCAAAAGAAATCGGCCCTCTTTATCCCTGATAACCTTTTGAAACTGCCATGGGCGAGAGTCATTAAATGCTATCATGACCCCCTTGCTTTTAGAGCCTGAAGTGTTTGATGCATAAGAAATATGGGGATACTGGCGGTGTTTGCACAGCCCTTCATATTGCTTTTTTAAGTGAGTCTCCTGAATCAGGGCAATATCCGCCTTCAGACGAATCAGCTCCCTAAACAGGAGCTGACGCTTCATAGGCACATTCAGGCCTTTGACATTCAGGAGCGCTAATGTTATGTCCTGCATCTCGCCACCTCCCCTGGTCGCCCAACTCCCCTCACAACCTGCTTATAGCCTTCTGCCCCCACATCCTCTGGATTGTTAATTATATCCCTACCCCTTAATCCCCCTTCCATTATCCCCTTCCCCCTCCCTCCCTCCCACCACCCCCCAACTTTACAATGATCCTCCCTCATATTGGAAGAAGAATCTAATGGAGGAAGTAACTCACCCCTCCACTCACCAAACTATTAACATTTTACAGCTTATAAACAGGTCTCCCTTTAACAACCTTTCAGCTCAATACAAACAAGTACCTAATAATACTGTAAAGCTGTTGCCTCTGCGTTTGCAGCCGGCCCCTGCCAGGCTTACGTTAGCCTAACAGTTACCCTCCACAACCACAGTCAGGCAAGCTGGCCAGCCGATTGCTGGCTTTGCAATCTCTTTTGTCCTTTGCCCACACGCTGCCATTTTGTATGCGGCGTCTGAACCTTATTCCTGCTGGCTCTCCCAGAAATCTCCATAGGTGCCTCCTGTTGTCCACCCGGTAGTACTGCTCGAGCTTCAGCAAGCGTTCTCACCTGATGCATGCGGCCTTCCTTGTAGAATACTAGGGCGAAGGGATGCTTCCAGCGGTATCTGATGCCTAGCTCCTGAAGCCTCCGTGTTACCGGTTTCAGCTCCGCTCGACGTTTTAAAGTGGCAGCTGCCAGGTCTTGATATATCTCTATTGGGTACGTGTCCCACTTGAAGCTTTGGAGGCGCCTAGCAGCCTGAAATACCCTCTCTTTCAATTTATAATCATGAAAGCAAGCAATAATATCCTTGGGTAGATTATTTCTGGCTGGGCCTAGAGTTCTGTGGGAACGTTCCAAGGCGACTGTATTCGCCTCTAATGGGGTGCCCGCCTCCTTCAAAATGGCACTCACCACTTGTTGAACCACAGCTTCGCAGTCAACATGTTCTGGAGTTTCAGGTATACCTCTGAAGCGAAGATTGTGTTGCCGGCTTCTGTTCTCTAAATCTTCCATTTTGTCTGCTAGTTGTTGTTGGCCCAGGCGAACATCCGCCACCGCCCTAGCCAGGGATCCGAGCTCCTCCAAGTGTTCCTCCACGCGGTTTTCCACCTCCTCTATGCGGCCACCCAGCTCTTTAATTTCGCCACGTAGGTCAGAACCTAGTGTTTCCAGTTCTGCCCGGACCACCTTCATGTCCACCCGGATTTCCTGTATCCATTCTTTGAGATTTGCCAGGGGATCCACTGCGGTTAGCTCTTGATCTTCCCCAAAAAGGCACGGGCTTTTTTGGGACCCTTCATCCGCTAGTATACGAGGGCGCTCGGGCGGGTGTGCTGCTCCCGCCACGCAGTTCGCCGTCGTCCCGCCTTTGAAGCCGAATTGGCTTAATTCCGCCTGCATGGACATCTCCGCTCGAGTCACTGACCCTTACATGTTCTTTGGGAGTCCGGATCGTTCAGCAATGGCCTTGCTAGCGGAAGACCTTGCGTTTTTTTTATGCTTCGGTGAGCAGGAGCAAATTCTTTAAGCCACCATCTTCTTCGGTGACGTCACTTCCTCTACAAAGTAGTACATTTAAAATGAAACGGAGAAAATTTTCTTCACTCAATGTGTAATTAAACTCTGGAATTCGTTGCCAGAGAATGTGGTAAAGGCGGTTACCTTAGCGGAGTTTAAAAAAGGTTTGGATGGCTTCCTAAAGGAAAAGTCCATAGCCCGTTATTAAATGAACTTGGAGAAAATCCACTATTTCTGGGATAAGCAGTATAAAATGTTTTGTACATTTTTGGGATCTTGCCAGGTATGTGACCTGGATTGGCCACTGTTGGAAACAGGATGCTGGGCTTGATGGAGCTTTGATCTTTCCCAGTATGGCAATACTTATGTACGTATTCACTCGCCCCACGCAGTAGACACGCAGCCCCTCACAACAATCCAGGACAGCCAACACTGTTTTAAGAAGAGGTAGGTAATTGAGAATAAACAATTTAGAAAAATGTCTGATGAGCTATTAATCCTCAAGTACCTAATAAAGGTCCCCCTTCCCCTGAAATTTAAATTGACCACAGAGATCGTGAAATGGATAGTCAGGCATTCAAATTAAACAGCTCCGATTCAGTGATATTCAAACAAACGACTGACACTTTATCATAGTCTTGCAAACACTCCATTAAAACCTGGAAAGAAAAATGGGACTTGATATACCGCCTTTCTGAGGTTTTTACAACTACACTCAAAGCGGTTTACATATATTCAAGTACTTATTTTGTACCAGGGGCAATGGAGGGTTAAGTGACTTGCCCAGAGTCACAAGGAGCTGCAGGGAATCGAACTCAGTTCCCCAGGATCAAAGTCCACTGCACTAAGCACTAGGCTACTCCTCCAAAGACTTTACTGGGTCCACAACTATAAATAGAACATATCCGCATATAGGAACTGCTTATGCTCTTGACCACCCACCAGCACCCCCCATATTCTAGGGTGCTCCCGAATCCATAGAGCTAAGGGTTTCATAACCAAATCAAAGATCAGAGGAGACAGTGTGCACCAGTCGAGTTCCCTGCTTTAGAAAGAAAAGTCAGAATAACCACACTGACTACAGACAAGCTACCGGGTCATCATAAATCAAGGACAGCCAATGCAAAAAATTACCTCCCACCTGAACCTTCTCTATGTGGCCATCATAAAGGCCCAGGACCCCTTGTCGAAAGACTTCTCTAGGCCCCCAGTGCACCATCTAAATCAAGTCCAACAAATGCTGGACTGATCCCCATGAACCAGATCAGACAGATACCGCTCAAGGCAGGTGGCTAAAATCTTAGTCAGAAGCTTATAATCCACTACCAAAAGAGAAATGAGACTAAGAGGCACACTTCATAGCATCCAGAGAGGATGGTGGAAAGTCCTTTGCAATATCGTGATTTTTTGGAATACCGTGGTTCTTCCTGACGCAGCTTTGAAAGTAGTGAAACAAGGAGCTCTTTTTGAAGATGTGGATGTGTTATTAACTTTCAAAGGGAGAAGATGTGGATTTGTAATTGACTTTCAAAGGGAACCTGCAGTGCACTGCTTAGTGTCGGCTGTGGAGGCTCAGTTTAAGCTACATAGTGGGAGGCATGGATGTTAGATGAGCAGCCAGCCTCAGATAAATGTTTTTTAGTGCTGATTGTGCCATTTTGGTCCTTTGAATTTTGTATTTTGGACACTTTATGAAGTAAGCTTACTTGTGGGATTTAAATTTTAAAGTTCCTTTTGATTTAGTAGTGAGTGCAGGATTTTGAACTATTTTTTAGTTAAATGTTTTTTATGTTCATTCACTCTGTTCTATTTAGTGCAAAAAGAGGGGGGGTTGAATCAGTAGAATCACTTTTTTATGCTGATTCTTTTCTTATTTTATGATTGACCAATGATAATATCCTACTCCCACTGAAGACAGTGTTTTTTTGTAATACCTTATGTATTTGTCTCTATCGGGAGATTTGAGGTCTTTATTGTTCAAAGTTGGGTTTGACTAGAACAGGTGAATGCGATACAAAATTTCAAACTATTTTTGCTTAAGGTTTGTCAATTTATTATATAGTTTGAGGTCCTGTTGTAGCAGGATAGGTAGACCTCTTAAGCATATGCCATTTGACTATAGCCAGTGGAATGAGACATATCAATGTCTGGTTCCACAATACTTCAGATTTCTCTGTTACTCCTTTGGAAACTCAATTAACGGAAGGTACCCATTTCAGCTACTTACTGCACACATCAGGAGGGAAGATGTCCACCATCCTAGAAGATTCTCATTTACTACGTACAGCTAAGGCGGTGTGGCGTTGGATTTGTGGCCATCATCAATTCTCCGCCTAAGTGACAGCCTTTTTGGATATTTGCCAAAATCCAACATTTCCTCCCAAAGTTCTTCAGTCTTTCAACAATGGTACCGTAAAGAAATCTAGTACTTGCTCCATGTGATCATAGATGATGGACATATAAAACCTTTTTCAGATTTGAAACAGGAGTATGGATTATTGGACACAGATTCTTATGCTTATATGCAATTACGCCACTATATACACAGTCTATCATGGGAAGATTTGACAGAGGATGTCAGAGAGGAACTGACCTTAGCTTTTACATTAGGGGCGCAACACAGAGTATCTCTGTCCTTTGACCATCATCATATGAGAGATTCTGTTCCCAAGCTGGATTACACTCGCTTGTCTACAGCATGGAGTGAAGATCTTGCTATGAGTCCTCCTGCTTCTAGTTTGCAGGAATATGTACTGAGTATTAAGTGTCTAATTGATAATGTAACTCATTAGGAATTACAGTATAAATCTGCTTTACAATTACACATTGCACCACAAAGGGCTCACCGCATGAATATAGCCACTTCTGATTGCAGCCCAAAATGTCACATCTCCCGGGCTACTTTAGACCATATGTTCTGGTGCTGATCTCTTATTGCTGGTTTCTGGCATAAATTATTAATTTCAATTTCTACTCTATGGACTTGTGGAATCCACTATGACTCATTGATAATTTTTCACAAGCCTACAATTCACCTCTTCAGTGCTTCGAGGACTTAAGGGTATTTTTGGCTCATTCTGTATTGATAGCTAAAAAACTTATTCTGATTTGTTGGCTTTCTCCGTCAGTCCCCACTATGCAGCAGTGACGTACTCATATGTCTTTCATCCTCTACATGGAACGACTAGACATCCAACATATAGCCACCTCAGAAGGTTTACATTTTCAAAATATTTGGACTCCTTTTTTGAATACATTCTCTCCAGTTGCTCGTAGTAGACTATTGAATATGTAATTTACTTTATATTCAGTATCAACTGTGAGTGGTGGGAGGGTAGGGAGGAGGGATTGGTTCTTTCTTGTTTGGGAAAGGGATAAGAATGTGTCAGAGTTGTGGAAAAAATCAAAGAGTTTATGCTTGTTTTCTATATATTGCTGTAATATCTTAACAAACAGATTTAAACATATACTGCCAACTCTCCCTAAGGATTCAAAACAATTCACAGAAAAGAGTAACCTGAGGGAAATTTACATCAAAAGTTATACATCAACAATATTTACAAATGTGCATCCACTAAACAAATCTCATAGGTTCATATAATTGTAATGATGTTAATTAAACAGAAATGTCTTTAAGGCTTTCTTGAAAGCTAAACATAATGACTGGAATCATCTTTGCTTTACCTTTCACTATCAATTAAAATGTTCTATTACGTATTGTGTTGACTTTGGAAGTAGTATACTATACTTTGTATTGTTATTTTGAACATTTTAACTGCTGTAATTGCCTGTTGCTCATGTTTTATCTATTTTTACTGTACACCGCCTTGAGTGAATTCCTTCAAAAAGATGGTAAAAAATCCAAATAAATACATAAATTTCCCAAGGAAGTTCGTTCCAAATATTGACAGATTGAAATGAAAATGAGCTCTCATGGATAGATTTTAAGCATTTATTTTAGGATCAAGAAATTCCATTTGTAGGGTGCGCCGGAAGCTACTCTTAATTATTTGCGCCAGGATTTGATTAAGACCATTCCTAACCAACAAACATTTCAAATCTACTACCTTTATTTTATTTATTTATTTTATTGCATTTGTATCCCACATTTTCCCACCTATTTGCGGGCTCAGTGTGGCTTACAATACATTGTGAATGATGGAAATACAATGTGTTACAGTACGATTATGGGTTACATTATGAGTTATGGGAAGACAAAGTCAAGTCAAAACATCATTTGGAGCGTAGAAACAATGGAATGTTACAATGGGGAAAAGATAGGGCGATAGAACAATAGCACGAAAACCTTAGAGTATAACAATTTTATATGTGGGTGGAGTATTAATTGTGGAGAAAATACGGGGTAAGAGAATTCAGAAGAGGGTGTATTGATGCATTTCTGTTAGTGTGTGTGGACTTCATGTGTTTTGATCCTTGCAGTAAATTTTCTCAAAGAGATAAGTCTTCAATCGTTTGCGGAAGTCTGTTAATTCGTAGATCGTTTTCAGGTTGCGTGGTAGTGTGTTCCAGAGTTGCGTGCTCATATAAGAGAAGGTTGATGCATGCAGTACTTTGTATTTTATGCCTTTGCAGTTAGGGAAGTGGAGATTGAGGAAAGTTCAGGATGATCTTTTAGCGTTTCTGGGTGGCAGGTCTATTAAATCAGACATGTATGCCGGGGCTTCACCATGGATGATTTTGTGGACTAAGGTGCATACTTTAAAGGTGATACGTTCCTTGAGTGGGAGCCAGTGCAGTTTCTCATGTAAGGGTTTTGCACTTTCGTATTTTGGTTTTCCGAAGATGAGTCTGGCTGCTGTATTCTGTGCTTTTTGAAGTTTCCTCAGTATTTGTTCTTTGCAACCTGCGTATAATGAGTTACAATAGTCCAGATGACTGAGTACGAGTGATTGCACTAGGCTGCGGAAGACGGATCTCGGAAAGAATGATCTTATTCTTTTCAGTTTCCACATGGAGTAGAACATCTTTTGGTTGTGTTGTTTGCGTGAGTCTCAAGTGTTAGGTGGTGGTCGATAGTGACTCCAAGGATTTTTAAAGTTTCGGAGATTGGCAGTTGTAGTTTAGGTGTGTTAATAGCGGTAAATTTATTCGTGTTGTATTGGGAGGTAAGTATGAGGCATCGAGTTTTTTCTGCATTCAGTTTCAATCGGAATGCATCTGCCCAGGTGTACATGATGTGTAGACTTTGGTTGATTTCGTTGGAGATTTCGTTAATGTCTTGTTTGAAGGGAATATATATATCGTTACATCATCTGCTTATATGTAAGGGTAAGGCGTATATTATTACAAAATAATTAGACAAATCATCTACAGTTGGTAGAATCATAATTCCTTTGCATACCATTTCCCACTAATTTCTCCACAGTTTGAAACAATGCTTTGAGTTTATTAATACAAGAGTGTAATTTTCTCAAAAAACATGGAGAGGAAAATTTAGGCCTGAAAAGCTTTGGAATGAAGTGAAAAATGTAAAGAACAGAACCTAAGAACAACCATACTGGGTCAGACCAATTGTCCATCTAGCCCAGGATCCTGTTTCCAATAGTGACCAATCCAGGTCACAAGTACCTGGCAGAAACCCAAATAGTAGCAAAATTCCTCCAGGAATTTGTCCAAACCTTTTTTAAAGCCAGATACGCTAACCGTTGTTACTACATCCTCTGGCAAAGAGTTCTATAGCTTAACCAATTTGCTTCTAACTGTTAACAGTGCCATGGGAGGATAAGATAGGTCTTATTAAATGTATTTAAAATCCACACGGTGACTCTGCTGTGGGTAAGGGAGGATCAGTGGGACTAGTGCTGTAAATGATGCCACAGAGAGTAAAAGTGGGTTCCTTGCATTTTGTACAATTCTTGTTTGAAAATTGCATTGCCTGATTAGTTAAACAGTTTTTAAAAAGAAGTTAAAACTCTGAAATGACGTTATTGATCTATGGCATTCTCAGGAGTTGTGGACATTTAAGAAGGAAAATCTAGAGAAGGTAAAATTAGTCCTTATCCAATAATTTTCTTTCAATTAGTCCCAACAGATCAATACAAAAGCAATGGAAGAGAAAGAATAAATCCAACATGGAAGTCCACTCCTGCCTCTATAAAGCCCAAGTAGGCTCCTCCTCCACCACTCCTGCAGGAGGGAAACATCTGAAGTTGAAACTGCAACCCGATGCTTTGCAATTCATTTTTTTTAAGAACCTAAATAAGATATAATCCAAAAAGGGTGGGCCTCTGGATTGATCTATTGGAACTAATGGAAAGAAAATTATCAGGTAAGGATTAATTTTATCTTCCATAGAGTCCCACAGATCAATCCAGAGATGTGTGGGATGTACCAAGTGAGTCCCCAAGTGAGGTGGGATCTCAAAGATAGAACAAGCCCTGATGGACAACACTGGAGCCAGACTCCTGACATGGAGGCAGGAAGAGAAAGGAGTCCCCAAGAAAACTCACTGCCAACTGAAGACATGATAAAGGAGAGAGCAACCGTCCCGCTCCAAATTGTGGAAGAAAGCCTGGCATTCAGCGGCAGAAAAACTGCACCAACTACCAAGGAAGAACCTTCGCTAACCTGCAACAAAGCGAATTCCGGCAAGGCTCGAGAGTCAGAGCCAGACTTCAAGGGCAGAAATGATAAAAACTGTGCCACCGCCGTCCCAAGGAAAGGCACTGCGAATAAAGCCGCAAAACAGGCCAGCCAGAAACGGTAGAAGGCTCAAAAGCCGGAAAATGCCCGGTTTGCCCATCAGAGACGGAGCAAGTCTCGTCAATTAGCCACCCCAAAATCAGAGTCAAATCACAGCCTGACCTCCCACGAGGAGGTAAGGCAGAATAATAGCCAGAGGATGCCAGGCGGCCTTCAGGAATGAGGCTAGGCTTGCCCTCCAAAAAAAAAAAAACCATGCTCTATGGTTGGAGCCAGGCGGCACAGCCAAAACTGGATCTAGACACAATATGCAGAAGCGAGCTCAGGTCAACCACCAGAGGAGGAGGCAGGCATGTGTGGCAGAGACAATGGTCAGCTTGATGTAGAGAGCCAGGACAAGGCCCAACCTCCCAAAATGGGCTCTAGAAACGGAGCAAAGTTCGACCCCCAGGAAACATAGCAAGACGCTACCTGCTGAAATGGGGCAGGCACTACCTGGAACTGCTGAGCATATCTGAGTAAAGCCCTAACCCAGAAATGGAGTAGTGCTGCCATCTACAGATGGAACTATGGTCAACCTCCGGGGGTTGAGTGCTGCTCGACCCCACCCCCCCCCCACCCCCAAGTCAGAGCCAGAGGCAGAGTCGACTGCCAAGATGGAGCCAAGAGCTGTAACCAAACAAGGGAACAGGTGACAGCTAGGAACGACCTGGACCAACAGTAACAGACAGTGGAGCCTCAACGGCCAGAGACCAAGAAAGGGCCATCCGGCCAAAAAAGAACAAGTTTCATACATACAGACACAGCCGAAGCCAGAGATGGGTCAAGGCACAGCCTGCTGCAAAAGCCCTTGCTCTCATACCAAGCAACAGTGCCACAAGCTACAGCAGAAGCAGGGTGCCACCAGCCGAAACGGCGCAAGGCCCGCCGCCCAGAACTGGGCAAAGATCTGCCTCCAGGGAAAGAGCGGTAAATCAAGAGAAGGAAAGATACCAGCAGCAGGACCAAAGCAAAGCTCAACATTTCCTGATGGATCAAAATGCGACCTCCTGAGATGGAAGATGACTCAAACAGGAGACGGCTCAAGCAGGGAATTCTCGATGTCTATCAATGAAGAAATCCTCGACATCCAGAGCCCAAGCCAGGGTCAACTCCCAGGAATGTGCGGGGTCCTGAAGTCCAGAGACACCGCAGGGCTCGATGTCCAGACACGGCACAAGACTCAATGTCCAGAGGCAGAGAAAGGCTCAACATCTACAGACGAAGCAAGGCTCAACATTAGAATACAGAGTAAAGCCTGACTTTCAGAGACAGCGCATGGCTCGCCAGCCAAGCAAGAGCAAGGTCATAAGTACATAAGTATTGCCATACTGGGACAGACCAAAGCTCAGCATCCTGTTTTCAACAGTGGCCAATCCAGGTCACAAATACCTGGCAAGATCCCAAAAAAGTGCAAAACATTTTATACTGCTTATCCCAGAAATAGTGGATTTTCCCCAAGTCCAATTTAATAATGGTCTATGGACTTTTCCTTTAGAAAGCCATCCAAACCTTTTATAAACTCTGCTAAGCTAACCGCCTTTACCACGTTCTCTGGCAACAAATTCCAGAGTTTAATTACACGTTGAGTAAAGAAAAATTTTCTCCGATTTGTTTTAAATGTACTACTTTGTAGCTTCATCACATGCCCCCTAGTCCTAGTATTTTGGGAAAGCGTAAACAGATGCTTCACGTCTACCCGTTCCACTCCACTCATTATTTTATAGACCTCTATCATATCTCCCCTCAGCTGTCTTTTCTCCAAACTGAAGAGCTCTAGCCGCTTTAACCTTTCCTCATAGGGAAATCGTCCTATCCCCTTTATCATTTTCATTGCCCTTCTCTGCACCTTTTCTAATTCCACTATATCTCTTTTGAGATGCGGCGACCAGAATTGACCACAATATTTGAGGTGCGGTCACACCATGGAGCAATAGAAGGGATTTATAACGTCCTCATTTTTGTTTTCCATTCCTTTCCTAATAATGCATAACATTTTATTTGCTTTCTTAGCTGCAGCAGCACACTGAGCGGAAGGTTTCAAAGTATTATCAACAACAACAACTAGATCCCTTTCTTGGTCAGTGACTCCTAATGTGGAACCTTGCATGACGTAGCTATAATTCGAGTTCCTCTTTCCCACATGCATCACTTTGCACTTACTCACACTGAACATCATCTGCCATTTAGATGCCCAGTCTCCCAGTCTTGTAAGGTCCTCTTGTAATTTTTCACAATCCTCCCTCGATTTAATGGCTTTGAATAACTTTGTGTCGTCAGCAAATGTAATTACCTCACTAGTTACTCCCATCTCTAGGTCATTTATAAGTATGTTAAAAAGCAGCGGTTCCAGCACAGACCCCTGGGGAACCCCACTAACTACCCTTCTCCATTGAGAATACTAACCATTTAACCCTACTCTTTGTTTTCTATCTTTTAACCCACAATAGGACAGTACCTCCTATCTCATGACTCTCCAATTTCCTCTGGAGTCTTTCATGAGGTCCAATGTCCAATCCAGATATGGAGCATGTAGCGATTCAGCCCTCAGAGAGCAAGCAATGCTGCCACAATAGGGTCCCCTAGCAATCACCTAGGAGGCCACTAAAAGTAAATTGCCTGCAGAATAGCATGAAGCTTCCCTGACACAGTCTATCAAATGTTAGGAAATGCCACTACAGGGAAGCTTTATAGTCATAAGATAGAAAAAACAGTGAGGAAAAACCAAGATAAGAACCTAATTTTCCCTTCCTTGTCATCATCAGCAGATGAATCCATTAACTGATGGGATGTACAAAAGCAATCCCTACTTAGGGTGGGAACAGGCCACACCACGAGCCAATACTTGAGCTCCAAAACAGCCTCCTGCTTTGCTGCAACATCCAGCCTGTAATGCCGGGCAAAAGAGAGTTGAGAAGTCCAAGTAGCCGCACTACAGATCTCTTGAAGAGAGAGTGCACCTGTTTCAGCCCACAAGGAGGAAATGGCTCTCGTGGAATGCGCCTTAAAAAGCTTCAGGCGGAGACCGACCTGAAAGCAGATACGCAGCAAAAATGACTTCCTTGAGCCAACGGGCTATAGTGGACTTAGACGCTGGGCCTCCACGCCGAGGACCTGACAACAAGACAAAAAGGCGATCAGAAGTCCTGAAGTCATTTGACATCTGTAGATACTGCAACAGCGCCCTGCAGACATCCAGAAGATGTAACTGCCCAAAGGAGTCCGGGAACTCTTCCCTAGAAAAGGAAGGAAGAAAAATGGGCTGGTTCAGGTGAAACGCTGAAATCACCTTAGGCAGGAAGGAAGGCACTGTACATACCGTTACTCCGGACTCCGAGAAAAGGGTCCCGACAGGACAGCGCCTGCAGCTCAGACACGTGTCTAGCCAATGTCATGGCTACCAAAAAGACTGTCTTGAGAGTCACATCCTTCTCCGAAGCTCGCTTAAGTGGCTCGAAGGGCGAACACAGAAGAGCCTTCAACACCAGCCCCAGGTTCCAGGCCGGACAGGGCAACCGGACAGGAGGACGGAGCCTAAGCACCCCTCTGAGAAATCAAGCAATGTCCGGATGAGCAGCAAGGGACAAGTCAGCGATTTTCCCTCAATAGCATGATAATGCGGCCAATTGCACCCGCAGGGAATTGTAAACCAGGCCTTTTTGTAAGCCCTCCTGCAAAAAGTTCAGCACTGTCGAGACTGTAGCCTGCGTGGGTGTGATCGCCTTTGAAACACCCCACACCTCAAATTTGTGCCAGATCCAAGCAAAAGCTACGAAGGTGGACCGCTTGCGGGCCTGCAAGAGAGTGGAGATGACCTTGTTAGAGTAGCACTTGTCTCTCAATTGCGCCCTCTCAATAGCCAATCGGCAGGGATCCTCCATAGTCACCGGACACTGAACCAACAGGTTCGGCACCAGGGGCAAATGCACCGGAGCGTCCACCAACATCCGGCGGAGATCCGCATACCACGGACGCCTTGGCCAATCTGGAGCGATGAGAATCACCAGACCTCGGTGCTGTTGAATCCGCAGGAGGACTCGCCCTATCAGGGGCCAAGGAGGGAACACATACAGGAGCTCTGAGGGCCAGGGTTGAGCCAGAGCATCCAACCCCGCCGAGTGAGGATCTCTCCTTCTGCTGAAAAAGCAGGGTACTTGACGCCATTAGATCGATTCCAGGAGTCCCCCTCATTTGGCACAAATCTGAAGAAAAACTTCTTCTGCCAGTTCCCATTCCGCCGGGTCTATTTGATGCCTGCTGAGAAAATCGGCTTGCACGTTGCTCTGACCTGCTATGTGAGCTGCTGACAGAAGCTGCAGGTGGAGTTTGGCCCAGTGGCAAATCTGAGCGGCCTCCGCGGCCAGGGCCCTGCACGGAGTGCCGCCCTGACGATTTATGTATGCCACCGCTGTCGTGTTGTCTGACAGAACCCGGACAGCAAGCCCCTTCAGAGTCTTTTGAAAGGCCATAAGAGCCTGGAATATCGTTCTCAGTTCCAAGCAATTGATGAACCACCCCGCTTCCACAGGTGTCCACAGACCCTTCCCTGGCAATGCGCTCCCCAGCCTAGAAGACTGGCATCTGTTATCACCAGGCACCAAGAAGAAAGCACAAGAGGCATTCCTTTGCACAGCATCCTGTCGGAGAGCCACCACTCCATACTGAGCCGGGCCGCAGGGAGCAACGTTAGTCTGTGTTGATATTCCTGGGACATCGGAGACCATTGCTGAAGCAGGGCAATCTGCAGAGGCCTCATATGCGCTCTCGCCCAAGGCACCACCTCCAAGGTGGCCATCATCGACCCCTGCAGCTGGACAAAGTCCCAAGCTCGCGGGTAAGGCATCCGCAGGAGCAGACGGACCTGATTCTGAAGCTTGCACCACCTTGATCGAGGAGAAAGACAAACCCCAATGCCATGTCGAACCGGACCCCCAAATACTCGAGAGACTGAGAGGGGGGTCAGGTGACTTTGGGGTATATTGACCACCCAGCCTAGCGCCTGCAGGACCGCCACCACTCTGGCTGTGGCAAGACGACTCTCGGTTGCCAAATCTGCTCTGATGAGCCAGTCGTCGAGATAAGGGTGAACTCTGATACCCTCTCGCCTGAGACAGGCAGCTATGACCACCATTACCTTGGAAAAAGTACAGGGAGCTGTGGCTAGGCCGAAAGGCAAGGCCTGAAACTGGAAATGCTTTCCCAACACCGCAAAGCGGAGGAACCGCTGGTGTGGAGGCCAGATAGGAATGTGCAAATAAGTTTCTTTTGGGTCCAGAGACGTGAGAAACTCTCCTGGCTGTACCGCTGCAATGACGGAGCGCAGGGTTTCCATGCGATAATGTCATACTCTGAGAGCCTCGTTGACTCTTCGTAAGTTGAGGATCGGTCTGAAAGACCCGCCTTTTCGAGGCACGACAAAATTAATGGAATAGCGGCCGCAGCCACGTTCAGCGGGAAGCACCGGGATCACCGCTCCGAGGTGCAGCAAGACTTGTAAGGTCTCCTCTACCGCCGCCCATTTTACGGCAGTGCTGCATCAGGACTCCACAAACACATCTCTCACCGGGGCACTGAATTCCAGTTGGTAACCTTCTCTGATCAGGTCCAGGACCCACTGATCTGAGGTAATCTTGGTCCACTCCTCTAGAAAGAGGGAAAGACGTCCTCCTATTGCAGGCAAGGAGGAGTGGACCGGCGCCCCATCATTGTGGAGGACGCCCCTGAACTCCTGGCCTTGAACCAGCCCCTGCGGAACGTTTGTCCGAGCGAAAGGAGTTCCTCTACTAAAAACGGACACGTTGAGAAAACCCAGCAGAGCGCCCCAGGCGATACCTGCGAGCTTCATGGAAGCGAGGTCTGGAAGAAGAGGGACACACAGAACCCTTGGAAGAAGGCCTCAGCCTATCCTCAGGTAACCACTGGGGTTTAGATTCCCCCAGGTCTTTCACAATCTTCTCCAATTCCTCTCCAAATAGCAGGAGGCCCCAAAAAGGGTAACCTCACCAGCCTTTGCTTAGAAGCCATGTCAGCCACCCAATGCTGCAGCCAAAGAAGGCAGCGGGCAGACACCGCCATAGACATGTTTAGCCGAAGCTCTGACCCGATCATATGACAGGGCTGACTCCATCTGCGGAGCAACCTCCGAAACAGGGCCCGCACCATCGGCGGGCTGTTCCACCACCTGCTATAGCCAGGAAAGACATACCCGGGCTGCATAGGAACTGCAAATAGACGCCCTCAAGGCAAGGCCCGCAATTTCAAAGGACCGCTTCAGCGCGGACTCCAGCCGCCGGTCCTGCATGTCTTTCAAAGTGACCCCTCCCTCTATTGGGAGAGTGGTCTTTTTTGTCACCGCCGTGACCAATGCATCCACTTTGGACATCCCCAAAGGGGCCAAGTGCTCCTCACGCACAGGGTAAAGCTGACCCATAGCCCTGGTCACTTTCAAAGGCCCATCGGGATCAGACCATTGAGCAGAAATAAGCTCTTGGATGGAGTCATGCACCGGAAAGGCCCGAGTAGGCTTCTTAGTACTCGCCATCCTAAGATTAACAGAGGAGGCCTCGCCTTCAGCAGGATCATCAATCGAGAGGGCCTGCAAGGCGTCAGTAATGAGAGCTGGCAGATCGTCACGGTGGAAAATCCGGACCGCACTGGGATCATCCAAATCCAGTGGCAAACAGACACCCTCCTCTGGATCATCCGTCCCTGAGGGCCTGCCAGATCCCTCAGACTCTCCACAGCCCGACCACGGGAAAGGATACGCACCACTTTCAGACGGGGAGTTTACCTCTCTATGTTTAGCGTATTTCCAACGCTCGGGGGAGGAAATAACCTCTGAAGCCATCCCCGGGGCATCAACACCCGGAGGGCAGCCAGGATGCAACGCAGTGTCAGACACCTGCGACAGAGCTCTTTTCAGCATGAAAGCCTTATGCATTAACAGCACAAACTCAGGGGAGAAAAACTCACCCTGACCCTCCGCCTCCGAATTAGGAGAAACGGATGTAGGAGCTCCTCTGGCAGCCTCTAAACGAGGCGTCCCCCTGCACTCGGACTCCTCTGCAACCACGACGGTTGAGGCATGTGGCGCTTCCAAAATGGCGCCCGCTGCCAGCTCCATCGAGCGGGAAGAAACATCGCTCGGCACGCTCAAACCAGCGTGAGTGTCTAAGGAGCACATTTTACACAGTCCTGCTGCTGATCTGCGTTTACCACAACGGTAGCAGCGCTCAACTCCTTCAGCAGCCATTGTTCGACAGGACAGGAATATAGCAATAAAATGGCGTCTTCGCGCCAAAACTTACCCCAATCAGAAAGGTGTCCGTGGGACCTCCCAGGAGGAGCTGGGCACCACTCTCACCTCAGAGGACCGAGTCAACGAGCTCCGGTCAAGCTGCACAGAACCAGAATCACTAGGAAAAGCCTCAGAACAGCCATGCAGTAAAAACGTGCTTTTTTTTTTTTTTTTTTTTTTTAACGCTGTGAGGAAAGTTGGAGGCAGGCAGCGACATATGGACTCCGGGAGGCGGGGGGAATGGGTAAGGCAGGGAAAGGGCGAACCTATATGCCTTTAAGTGGGCACCACCAGCCACAACACCCCTGCTCAACTGGCAAAGCACAGGAGCCACCTCAGGCAGTCTGAAATCCAGGAGCTTATCAAGCTACGTCCACATCTACTGGGAGATAGAGAAATACTGAAGGCAGTTGGGGCTAGCCGTCCAAGAGGCACTATGGTTTTTCAGTGCTCTCTATCTCCACCTGCTGGTAGGCGGATACAACCCATCAGTTCATGGATTCATCTGCTGCTGATGACAAGGAAAGTGCTCTTAGCCTGCCAGGACAGTGTGAATAACGCAGCCATGAGTCTTCTCCAACAAACTAACCATGGCAGCGTATATCAACAAATGAGGAACCAAAAGCAGTGGTTAACAGATGAGCTTGAACTCCTATGTCATTAGGCAAAACTTATTGTATTCAGCTCATAAAATATAAAAAAGCATTACACCTGTGTTTATTGACCTTCATTTGTTACCTACAGAGACCAGAGAAGCATTTAAGTTACGCATGAGGATTTTTTTTTTTTTTTTACAAAGTGCTCTCTGTCTTATATGCAAGGACCTGTAGAATGATCAGGGCCTGCCTCAATCCAAGATCCTAATGACTCCGTTGATTTCCCTGGCTCCCACAGGTGCTATAGAAGGGAAATCCTCTATACACAAGGGATTTCCCTATATGTGCTTACAACTTTTGTTTTTTTGTTTTATTTTTTTCTAGATCTTTTTTAAAACTGCAGTAGCAGCAAAAAAGGCGCCCCAAATCCCTCAAAAGGGAAAAAACTAGGCCAATTAAATAATTTGAACCTGGAAACGCAGGGGGAGCCTGGGGGGGGGGGGTTATACCCAAACAGGGTGTACATGCAGTAAGGGAGGAGTGGGGACTGGCACTCTTCAGGCAAGATCCAGTGGGACCGAGCCAAAGCGTCACTGGGGGGCTGCAGATCCATACTCCACGCTCGACCAGGTTCAGTCCCAAACCCTGGGAGTGGTCCTTAGGCTCTACCACGCTGTGTGCCCACGGTCAGCAGAGCAGGGAGCTAGGCAAAGGAAAGGAGCAACAACCAGCAAACCCTACCACCTGCTAGAGGTAGAGAAAATACTGAAATCTTCCAGGGAGCAACACAGCATATACTGGTGATGTCACTGAAGCTTTAGAGGCATTGGGCACTCTAGCTGAGAGGAGGACTTCCTGTCTACACAAAAGATTGGCATGCCTGAAAGCGGAACTTCTGACCATACTGCTATCTTGAAACTGAGATCAAAAGCCCCCTGAAGATGGTTGACCAGAGGCTTTCGGCTGATCCTCAGGCAACCACCGTGGAAACGTTTTCCCCAGTTCTTTCACCAAGTTACTGAGGTCTTCTGCTCTATAATAGAGATCACTGCTCTATAGTAAACCTCCTGCCACTGTTTGCTGTAACACAACAGAATAGAATAGAATATTCTCAACAGGAGAGGTACATATTAAAAAAAACACACACACACACACTATTGCATGACTCATGTCAATGCCAAGACACACCTACATGTTCAAATATGTTGTGCTGCACACCGATCTCCATGTGGACAGAAGACTTGTATGATTAAAAGAAAAGCTAGGAAAGCACTGAAAGCCACAACAGAAGCTGGAAGGACTCAAAGGAGAAGGTGCCTGTGTGCTAACAAAAAAAGGACTGGCTATCCATGCCTTACATACTGCCTGCTCATTCCCACCCTCATCTCTTGTTACTCTAAGGTGATGCAAGCAGAGACCACATACTGGCTTGAACTTTAACATCAGGCAGTGGGGACACATCTGTGGCGCATCTAATCAGGTCTGAAAGCACACTGGGTGGCAACACTGGAGATGAGCCCAATTGCTAATACCCAGGAGTGGAATATATTTAGAAAACTTAGGCAGAAGTCAAAAATATTTTTAGCAGTTAGAGCAAAACAAGTGTGAGAAAAAAGTATCAAAAAATGTTTCTCTTTTTGGATGTTGCTGTTAATATTTTGCTTGTTATTCTGCTATTCTGATTGGCATTTTAAAAATTTTGCTCCTCTGTTTTTCAAATAGCTTTATCTGTTTTGCTCTTTTCATTGACCTTTATTTGTTGCTTCTCTGCATTTTGGTCATCAGGTGTTATCCATTAGGTGCTCAGATTCTGATGGTTACCTCAATTTACAATCCCTATGGGGAAGCTACTAGCTAAGCATGCATTGGCGTGTTAATGGTCTAGTCCATTTGCCAAAAGTTCCAAGTTAAATGTGTCCAGTGGTTAAATCTTATCCAATATACTCAAGTGTACTTAATTTCTGCTATGGAAGTGCAGCTTTCTACTCCCTTATGCTTCACTTTAACCACCTTGAACTGAGTAAGGTAAAATTATGTATAATCATACCTGATAATTTTCTTTCCATTAATCATAGCTGATCAATCCATAGACTGGTGGGTTGTGTCCATCTACCAGCAGGTGGAGATAGAGAGCAAACTTTTGCCTCCCTATATGTGGTCATGTGCTGCCGGAAACTCCTCAGTATGTCGATATCAAAGCTCCATCCGCAGGACTCAGCACTTAGAGAATTACACCCACGAAGGGACACTCTGCCCAGCTCACCACCGCCGAAACGGGGGAGGGGAATTAACCCAGCTCATCCCCACACAAGTGGGGGAGGGGAATCCGTCCAGCTCATCCCCGCGGAGCGGGGAGGGACACCACACCCGCCGATGCGGGGGGATCTGGCTTATCCTGCAACCGCAACCGCGGGAGGAGCTGACTGACCCTAACACCGCCGAAGCGGGAAGGGTACAAAACTGCCCTACAGCCGCACGAAGCGGGAGGGAGTGCCGGCAGAATTTATGTCTCAATCCAGCCCCGTAAAACGGGGGGGAGAGGAATGCAGCAGCTCACTGTAACACAAACTCGTCTCAACTCTTGAAGAATCCAAGTGAAAAAACTTGAACACGAAGTCTTTCTGAAGTAACTGAAGACTAAACTTGAACCTGAAATGCAACCAGAATAAAAACAGTACAGATATCTGGGAGGGGCTATGGATTGATCAGCTATGATTAATGGAAAGAAAATTATCAGGTATGATTATACATAATTTTACCTTCCATATCATCAAGCTGATCAATCCATAGACTGGTGGGATGTACCGAAGCAGTACTCACCCAGGGCGGGACATTGAAATCCCTGACCGCAACACTGAAGCTCCAAACCGGGCCTCCGCCCGTGCAGCCACAGTCAAACGGTAATGCTTGGAGAATGTATGAGCCGAAGCCCAAGTTGCCGCCTTGCATATCTCTTCCAAGGAGACGGATCCGGCCTCTGCCATCGAGGCCGCCTGAGCTCTAGTGGAGTGAGCCCTCAGCTGGATAGGCGGCACCTTCCCCGCGGCCACATAAGCCGCTGCAATGGCTTCCTTGACCCATCTTGCCACTGTAGGCTTAGCAGCCTGCAGACCCTTACGAGGACCTGCAAACAGGACAAACAGATGATCCGATTTCCGGAAATCATTGGTCACTTCCAAGTATCTGATGATGACTCGTCTCACATCCAGATATTCAAGAGCGGAGTACTCCTCTGGGTAGTCCTCCCTACGAAAGGAAGGGAGACAGAGCTGCTGATTCACATGGAAGCGAGAACCAATCTTGGGCAGGAAGGAAGGCACTGTGCGAATAGTCACTCCTGCCTCAGTGAACTGCAGAAAAGGCTCTCGACATGAGAGCGCCTGGAGCTCGGAAACTCTTCTGGCTGAAGTGATAGCCACCAAAAAGACTGCTTTCAACGTCAGGTCTTTCAGAGATGCCCTCGACAAGGGTTCCAAAGGCGGCTTCTGCAATGCTCTTAGCACCAGGTTGAGATTCCACGCAGGCACCACTGAGTGCAGAGGAGGGCGCAGGTGATTAACTCCCTTGAGAAAGCGCACCACATCTGGCTGCGAAGCCAGGGAAGCACCCTTCAGGCGGCCCCTGAAGCAAGCCAGAGCCGCTACCTGGACTTTAAGGGAACTGAGCGACAGGCCTTTCTCCAGACCTTCTTGCAGGAACGCCAACACTGAAGAAATTGGAGCAGTGAAGGGAGAAAGTGAGCCTGCTTCACACCACGCTGCAAACATACGCCAAACCCTGGCATAAGCAGTAGAAGTAGAGCGCTTCCTCGCTCTTAGCATAGTGGCGATGACCTTGTCTGAGAAGCCCTTCTTCCTCAGACGCTGCCGCTCAATAGCCAGGCCGTAAGACCAAAGGGGGAGGGATCTTCCATCACCACGGGACCCTGATGTAACAGGCCCTGCTCCACTGACAGCCGCAGAGGATCGTCGACTGAGAGCCTGATCAAGTCCGCATACCAGGGACGTCTGGGCCAATCCGGACCCACCCGGATTACCCTGCCGGGATGCTTTGCCACCCGGTCTAGCACCCTGCCCAACATGGGCCAGGGCGGGAACACATAGAGGAGCTCTTGTGTCGGCCACTGTTGGAGAAGAGCATCTACTCCCAGGGATCGAGGGTCCCGTCCTCTGCTGAAAAAGCGCGGCACTTGGCAATTGGCCGATGACGCCATCAGAACTAGGCTCGGCTGGCCCCAGCGCTTCGTGATGTCCAAGAACGCCTGAGCAGATAGTTGCCAGTCTCCGGGCTCCAAGGGATGGCGACTGAGAAAGACCGCCTTGACATTCATGACTCCGGCAATGTGGGCCGCTGAAAGCTGCTCCAGGTTCGCTTCCGCCCACTGGCAAAGACTCATAGCCTCCTTGGCTAGAGGGGCGCTCTTGGTACCTCCCTGGCGGTTGATATAGGCCACAGCCGTGGCATTGTCCGACCGGACCCGTACAGGCCTCAACACCAGTACCGGGAAGAACTGCAATAACACCAACCGAATGGCTCTGAGTTCCAGGAGGTTGATAGACCACTTGCCTCTGCAGGAGACTAGAGCCCCTGCGCTGTCCTTCCCAAGCAGTGGGCTCCCCAGCCCATCAAAGAGGCGTCTGTCGTGACGACAATCCACTCCGGGGTCACCAGAGGCAATCCAGCAGACAACTTGTCTGTCTGCGTCCACCAGCTCAGCGCCTTGCGCACTGCTGGGTCCACGGGAAGGCGCACAGCATAATCCTCCGACATCGGAGTCCAGCGCAGCAGCAGAGATAGCTGTAGTGGTCTCATATGAGCCCTGGCCCAGGGCACTACTTCCATCGTGGCCGTCATAGAGCCCAACAGCTGCACGTAGTCCCAAGCCCGAATAGGAGAGGCTACTAGAAACTAGTCCACCTGAGCCTGAAGCTTGACAATCCGATTGTCTGGCAGGAACACTCTGCCCACTTGGGTGTCGAATCGAACTCCCAGATACTCCAGGGACTGAGTCGGGCGCAGCTGGCTCTTCTTCCAGTTGATGATCCATCCCCGGTAGCTCAAAAGAGCAACTACCCGGTCCATAGCTTTGCCGCACTCTGCATAAGAGGGGGCTCGGATCAACCAGTCGTCCAGATAAGGATGGACTTGTACTCCTTCCTTCAGCAGGAAGGCCGCTATGACCCCCATTACTTTGGAAAAGGTCCGCGGAGCAGTAGCCAACCCGAAAGGGAGGGCTCTGAACTGGAAGTGTCGTCTCAGGACTGTAAAACGCAAAAAGCGTTGGAGAGGAGGCCAGATGGGAATATGCAGGTACGCTTCCTTGATGTCCAAGGAAGCCAAGAACTCTCCTGCCTTCCCTGCCGCTATAACAGAGCGGAGAGTCTCCATGCGAAAGTGCCTCACTTTCCAGGCCCGAATGACCCCTTTGAGGTCGAGGATAGGCCGGACAGAGCCTCCTTTCTTTCGAACCACAAAGTAAATGGAGTAACGTCCCTTGCCAATCTGATTTTTTGGCACCGGAACGACCGCACCCAGGCGGATCAGGTTGTCCAAGGTCTGCTGCACTACCACAGCTTGACCGGAGACTTGCAGGGAGAGAGTACAAACCCGTCTCTTAAGGGTTAGCAGAACTCTAGCTTGTAGCCGTCTCTGATGACTTCCAGCACCCACGCATCTGAAGTTATAGTGGTCCACTCGCCCAGAAACGAGGACAGCCGTCCTCCAATCTGCACTGGGGCGTGGACCAAGGCCCCGTCATTGGGTACGAGACCCTGGGGGAGGACCGGAGGGAGCACCTCCGGGACGGCGGTCTCTGCGAAAGGAATGCTGCTTGGGGGAGAAATTCCTCTTGAAGGAAGAGGGGGCAGAGGAACCCGACTTGCCCGGGCGGTACCGACGGGCTTCCTGCAACCGTCCTCTGGAGGTACCGGGACGAGTACTAACCCGAGCCCTGACCTCTGGTAATTTCTTGCCCCTAGACGTGCCGAGATCGGTCACGATTTTGTCCAGCTCGACCCCAAAGAGCAGCTTGCCTTTAAAAGGCAATCTAGCCAGGCGGGATTTAGAGGCGTGGTCAGCAGACCAATGTTTCCGCCAAAGCCACCGCCGCGCAGAGACTGTCTGAGCCATGCCTTTAGCTGAGGCTCTCCAGACATCATACAGCAAGTCTGCCAAATAGGCTAAGCCCGATTCCAGGGCCGGCCAATCAGCCCTCAAGGAATGATCCGAGGGGGAAGCCCGCTGCACCATAGTCCGGCACGCCCTGGCCACATAGGAGCCGCAAACTGAGGCCTGCAAACTTAAAGCAGCTGCCTCAAAGGACGACCTTAAGGCCGCCTCCAATCTTCTGTCTTGGGCGTCCTTTAGGGCCGTGCCACCTTCCACCGGCAACGCCGCTTTCTTAGTCACCGCAGTGATTAAAGAATCCACGGTAGGCCACAGATAGGCCTCACGTTCACTCACAGGCAAAGGATAGAGGCGGGACATAGCCCTAGCCACTTTAAGGCTCGTTTCCGGGACATCCCATTGAGCCGCAATTAAGGTGTGCATGGCATCATGCACGTGGAAGGTTCTAGGCGGGCGCTTCGTCCCCAGCATAATGGCAGAGCCAACAGGGGCTGAGGGAGAGACGTCCTCCGGAGAGGAAATCTTCAAAGTGTCCATGGCCTGTAACAACAGGTTGGACAAATCCTCTGGGCTAAAAAGCCGCGCTGCAGAGGGGTCATCCGCTCCATCCGAGCGGGGATCTATCTCCTCCAAGGAATCCGCAAAGGATCGTTGGGAGACCTCAGACACGCTGCCCTCATCTACATCGGAGGAGACAAAAGTCCTCCAAGGCCTGGAAATCAACCCGAGGGCGTTTACCTCTGGGAACCTCAACCTCCTTATCAGAAGAGGGAGCAGGGGCAGCGTTTGCATGAGGAAAGCCTGATGCAGCAGCAAAACAAACTCGGGGGAAAAACCCCCCAGACTGTGCACTTCCGCAGCCTGGGCAACAGCCCTAGACGCACTCTCAACCGGTGCTCGCACTAGCGGGGGAGAGACATGCTGCGCATCCAAAATGGCGTCCGGCGCGAAACTCCGTGAAGGAGCCGCGCGGGAAGAACGGCGCTTAACTTTAGCCGCTTTGTGCCGTCGCCCAAATTAAGGGCGTTCATGGCATTAATGTCTCCAACCTCAAGGGCGGCCCACGAAGAAGCCGTCCGAGCGCGTGGCCGGCCAAGATGGCGGAGGCGAGGAGCGGGGGATGGGCGGTTATGGCGGGAAAAAACAGCCACGCCGGAGGAACGACCAGGACATTCATCGGTCACTAAACTATCACCCATCAAGGGCGAATCAGGTTGTAAAACCCCCGCATCCCCTCTAGAAGCGCTCCAGCGATCCGGGGAGCGACCCTTTGCGCCCTCGCCCTCCGACGCCATTGCCACGAGGAGAAGAATCGGGGAACCCCCTGCCCGCTATAAAAGGTAAAATTACCTGCTTGCCGCTCCGAGCTGTAACGAACTGGTGTCCCAGTGAGTAGCTGCAATGAACGTTTAAAGAAACGTCGAATTAAACGCCTTTAAAGACGTTTAAAATGTTTTTGTTTTTTTTTTTTGTTTTTTTTTTTTTAAACGGAGCCAGCGGGAGGGGGGGGGAAAAGGAGGGACCTGGCACCACCAGGTTTGCACTTGCTCAAAAGAGCCCTCAACCCCAGGCCTCAACAAAACCTAAGGATTAGGCTTGGAGGCCTAGCCAGAGCTGCTGCTGTGTGTGACCACCACCTGCTGAGATAGAGAACATACTGGGGAGTTTCCGGCAGCACATGACCACATATAGGGAGGCAAAAGTTTGCTCTCTATCTCCACCTGCTGGTAGATGGACACAACCCACCAGTCTATGGATTGATCAGCTTGATGATATGGAATAACACTGCTTCAAGTACAGGAGGAAGGAAAAGAAGAGTTATACAGGATGGATACCAATAAATTAAGAGGTTGTGCTATCAGAGGTTCAGTATGCAAGTTCCTAGAAAATTTGACTTCTACAAGAATGAAAAGCACTTTTTAAACAGTCATTTCTACACCCAGCAACTAACCCTCTGCTCCTCTAGCACAGACACTATGGCACCATGAGCCAAGGAAACTCTAATAGTCTCAGGGCCTCTTTTACTAAGCTGCGCTAGCAATTCCTGGTGCAGCAAATGAGGAAGCCCATTCAATTCCTATGGGCTTCCTTTCATTTGCCATGTGGGAATCGCTAGCGCGGCTTAGCAAAAGAAGCCCTCAATGCAGACTGATATACCACTAAACTTCAGAGAGAATATTCCACCAATTAAGCTACCCGAACATAGGGTTACCATATGGCTCCAGAAAAGGGAAGAGAGATTGAGCCAGTCTGGGTTTTACTTCCATTGCTTTCAATGGAAACAAAACCCGGACTGGATCAATATGTTCACCTTTTTCTGGAGCCATATGGTAACCCTACCCCAGAACTTCATGGACAATTACAAACATAATGCAAGATTGGTAACATTGGCTCTACAAAGTGCTAAAAGGAATATATTGTTTAGACAAATCCAAAAAGCAGTACAGTTGCATCACTAAAAAAAAAGGGTACCCTACAAACGTATACACCAGGACTTCAAATTTGATCCCTCTGGATCTCCACTGTGAACTATATTCAACAGTGGCAGCCCAGCTTGGTGTCTGAAATCAGTGAATGTTCACAGGCCCTGCCCCCTCCTCCTCTGGGGACTTTCTGCTAAACTGGAAACCCAGAAAGAATGCTAGGGTCTCTGTGAACATACCAACACAAAGAGTTATGTGCTGATTATTGGTGCTGCTGCTATTTACTATATGCTTTGGAGAGGAAGAGAATATAGATGACGACAGCAAGGAGATGAGCACTGTTCTACCATTTTGTTTTCATCATTATCTGGAATCATGTGAACTTAATTTTTAAATGTTAAAATGGGGTCATACTGGATGGGAAGCACTACACACAAACTGGATATCTTAAACCCCCTGCTTCCTAAACTCTTTAAGATAGTGTTTCTGCCACCAGAGATTCATGGTACAAAAAAACAGAAGAAACCAGTCTTCGCAAAAACTAGCAACAAACAAAACAGCGAAGAGGACTAACAAAAGAAAAAAATAATAAAAAATAAAATAAAAAAGTAAAAAATATAATAATAAAAACACAAAAAATAAAAACAAAAAAAATATAGGGCGTCAATACTGGTTGTTGAAATTCAAAAATAAACTTTGTCAATGGATAGCAAGGAGAAAGGGACTCGACACAGCTGTGTTTCGGCCATACAGGCCTGCGTCAGGAGTCTATACAAATAAAAACATATATATGATTTAAAATGAATAAATACCATGAATGTTGAAGCATGTAATAAGCTGTACGCACTCAGTCATATCGATAGGCGACAGCTTAAAGTGGCTGCGTACATCAATGTTTAAAAGATTTTCAACGATATACATAAGTTATAAGGAAATTAGGGGAAACGCTTTAATCGACACCCTTATTACGTTTGTGTAGACGATCGGTGCATGCCTAAAGTTGATAGAAACATAATGACAATTTTTTAAGAAATAGATTTTTCACTAGTGATGTTTGCGATATCACCATACCATGCGACTTAGAGGTTCTTTGTGAACATTAGGAAGTTTGACGATAATGTATTTTCTTTCGCTACATTTTTCGATATAACTAGTGCAAGTGTAGAAATGATAAAAATATATCCACATTGAATCTAATAGATCGATAAAGTTTTTTTGTAAGAAATGAATTAAGGTACAAGCTTTTTATAGCCATATTGATAAACAACGTTTGCTAAACTGTAGTTTTAGTTTCAAGTTTTGTTTAGCTATAGAACATGCCATGTAGCTTGAAATTGCTCTATGCAACAACATCTAGTGTAATATGTGAATTTAAAGGAAAGGCTGGCGACAATGTGTCACTAGTTTTGCTACTTTTGTAACATTCTCTGTTTTAACTAGCGTTTTTTTGTTACATTTCCTACAAAAAGTCATCTAGTTCAACAATAATGGTTACTTTATAATGATGATGAACATTCGCAACACATTGGACTAGCCCCCTTTTTTTTTATTATTTCCATTATGATTCTTCATAGATATACACATTCTCTCCCTAATTGGATAGTATATAAGATCAGCATACAGTGAGAAGGTAAATTATGTTTCCTCACATATTTTATCTTTATTCTTAATACTATTTTTTAATATACATATAAAGCTTTTGTTTGCTTAACTTTTAAATACTACATTTGATACTGCTTATATCAAAGATGATATAAGTGCCAATAGTATGATTGATATAGGATACTGTTCTTGCATATTTGTTCCATTTTACTTTTGTTTGTAACCAGTACATCGTACGATGGTTATCATCCAGTGGGTTTGATTACCCTGAGATTTACATATATATATATATATATATATATATATATATATATATATATATATATATAACCTTTTGTTTAACAGAATGCTTTTGGAGTTTTGTTATGTTATATAAATATGTGATCAGCTTTCTCATATTTTATCTTTATGTATACGTTTCAGAGTTTAGCTGCTTTTGTTACGAAAATTTGTTTTTGTTTGATAATTTCTATTGTTATAGAAAGTTTAGCATTTGTAATGTCTCTTGATGTTATCATTAAATGCTTCAACATTCATGCTATTTATTCATTTTAAATCATATATGTGTTTTTATTTGTATAGACTCCTGACGCAGGCCTGTATGGCCGAAACACAGCTGTGTCGAGTTCCTTTCTCCTTGCTATCCATTGACAAATAAAGTTTATTTTTGAATTTCAACAACCAGTATTGATGCCCTATATTTTTTGTTTTTATTTTTTGTTTTTATTATTATATTTTTTACTTTTTTATTTTATTTTTTATTATTTTTTTCTTTTGTTGGTCCTCTTCGCTGTTTTGTTTGTTACCAGAGATTCATGGACATATATGAATCACAGATAAGGATAAGAGTATGGGGTAGGTGGATTCATAGTTCTTCTCTAGTTCTTTCTTCTGCATCTAACTAGGAGGAAGTCTTGATTCTAATTTATTTCTGCTTTCAGGTTTCTCTCCTTCTACCTTTTCTGTTTGTAACTTATGTACTAGAAAGTTTCTCCACAAATGAATTTGATATTAGAGAACTTCAATGATGGAAGAAAAAAGCCCATGAAGTTGTTACTACAGAATACAGGAAATAAAGATTTTTTAACTCACTAATTCCAAATTTTTCTCCTTGATCTCATGAAAAATGCCACTATATTCTATAAATTTTCAGTCCTTTTCCCAGTGTATTTTTGTTATTTGACCATGGAATTTCACCACTGAACATATGGTCAAGGTTCCAATCTCATCTCTCAGTACTCTGTTCATAGACCACACTTCATTCACTTGCTAAACACTGTTCCTCTACCCTTTATATTTGCTCACAGTTCAAAGATTTTCCTTTCATGTCATTGGCTTTTGGGTCTCAGAAATGCACATGCCAGTTTCTTCCCACAGAAGTTACATATACATCTTTCATCACTCTGGTCTCCGACTTATAATTTTGTTAGATTTTAGAACACTTGTTCTTTTACATTTTAAAAGAAATCATTCCTCCTACCTACCTTCCTGGACCTGTTACTTTGATTGGCTGAGCCATTCAGCTACACCTTAGTTCTTTCTAAAATAACACTACATAAGATAATTAAAAGCTTTCAAAAAAGACAGCAAACATCAGATCAATTCTTCAAGACAGAAATTTTCCTTGTTTCTTAAAAGAATTATCTTAATACATTTTATCTATTTTCATACTTTTTATAATAAAGATCGTGGAGCTGATATTCAAAGCAAGTTATATTTTTAGTGGCAGCCAGGGAGCATATAACTTATCTGTATATTTTCAGCAGCTATACAGATAGTTATCAGGACGAAAGTCCATCTGAACAGTCTGTTACTAACCACATAATAAGGGGCCAGGTTTGTGGTGGCACAGGGCAAGCTTTTTAATTTCTGGGCAGAAGCAATTTTCAAACACTATTAGAAAATCTTCTATGTTTAAATTAGATCTGCTAGATAGCAGATGTAAAACTAAGAGGCTCATTTTCAAAGCACTTAGCCTTCCAAAGTTCCATAGGTTTCTATGGAACTTTGGAAGGCTAAGTGCTTTGAAAATATGCCTCTAAGTATATGGCGTAGTAACCATATAATATGCATATTCAGCACTACTGATTTTATGTATAGTTGTGCTGTATATATGTATTTAAAATGCCAATGCTTAAAGTAACACAGTCTTCACAACCACTGAAAATTAACCCCGACTGCACCTTGAATATTGTGTTCAATTCTGATCGCCACATCTCAAAAAAGATATAGTGGAATTGGAAAAGGTGCAGAGAAGGGTGACAAAAATGATAAAGGGGATGGGACGACTTCCCTATGAGGAAAGGCGGCTAGGGCTCTTCAGCTTGGAGAAAAGGCGGCTGAGGGGAAATATGATAAATGTCTGTAAAATAATGAGTGGAGTTGAACAGGTAGATGTGAAGCGTCTGTTCACGCTTTCCAAAAATACTAGGACTAGGGGGCATGCGATGAAGCTACAATGTAGTAAATTTAAAACGAATCGGAGAAAATTTTTCTTCACTCAACGTGTAATTAAACTCTTGAATTCGTTGCCAGAGAATGTGGTAAAGGCGGTTAGTTTAGCGGAGTTTTAAAAAGGTTTGGACAGCTTCCTAAAGGAAAAGTCCATGGATTGTTATTACATGGACTTGGGGAAAATCCACTATTTCTGGGATAAGCAGTATAAAATGTTTTGTACATTTTTGGGATCTTGCCGGGTATTTGTGACCTGGATTGGCCACTGTTGGAAACAGGATGCTGGGCTCAATGGACCTTTGGTCTTTCCCAATATGGCAATACTTATGTACTAGTATAGCCATACATCCTGTTTTTCTATAAAGCTTTTAAATCCATCCTTCATGTCTGATAAGGTTTGCCTTTTTGAGGATAATAGCAAAATCTGCAATAGGATAAACATCGCGAATGGTGTGGATAACATGTGAAAGGATTCACCAAAGCTAGAGGAATGGTCTGGAATTCGACAGCCTAGATTTATGCTAAAAAAAATGCAGGATCATGCATTTGGGTTGTAAAAACCCCAGGGAACAGTACAGTTTAGGGGATGAAGCGCTTTTATGCACAAAAAATAGGAGTGGGACTTGGGCGTGATTGTATGTGATGATCTTAAGGTGGCCAAACAAATAGAAAAGGCAACAGCACAGGAATGGCCGGTAGGAAAAAGGAGGTGATGAAGCTCCTGTACAAGACTCTAGTGAGACCTCATTTATAATATTGTGTACAATTCTAGAGTCTACAACTTCAAAAAGATATAAACAGGATAGAGTCAGTCCAGAGGGCAGCTACTAAAACAGTCCGTGGTCTTTGTCATGAAGCGTATGGGGACAAACTTAAAAATCTCAATATGTATACTTTGGAAGAAAGGTGGGAGATATGATAGACGCATTTAAATACCTACGCAGCATAAATGCACAGGAGGCGAGTCTCTTTCAACTGAAAGGAAGCTCTGAAACAAAGGGGGCATAGGATGAAGGTGAAAGGGGATAGACGCAGAACTAACCTGAGGAATACTTCTTCACGGAAGGGTGGTGAATCCATGGCATGGCCTCACGATAGAAGTGGTGGAGATGAAAACGGTATCTAAATTCAAGAGAGCTTGGGACAAGTACATAGAGTCTTTAAGGGAGTGATAGAATAGATGGTATGGATGGACAAACTGGATAGGCCATATGGTCTTTATCTGCCTATATTTTTCTATGTTTCTATGTACATACTGCTCATGCTATATATTCTTGCTGTACAAGATGTATGAAGGTGATGTCCGCATTAAGTTCAAAAAGAGCAGAGCTATTTATATAAATTCAGAATAATGGTGAAATGGCTAAAATAGAAGGAATGATCAAAACCTTTGAAAACATTCTTTCCTCAGAAATTAGATAAGAACTAAAAAAGAGGCAACTTCATTTTAAACTACAAAATAAATTCTTCCCCAAATGCACTATCGCTTGACTACTAATTATGGTAATAACAGTCTCACCATCACACAGCTTTTCAACTCAAGCATTAAGGAAGTATTCTGACATCACAAGCTTCAGCACGAAGAGCAGCTTTGGTCATGAGCCGGAAACTTTGTGGGGAAAACGTTAGGAAAACTCTACCACTGCACCTTAGGGCTGTGTTTCAGAGTTAAGCAATAAAAGTGCAAAACACTCTTGGTTCAGTTTTTCCCTGGTATCTAGCTTTTAATTATTTAATTTCCTCCAACTTTAGAAGGTAAAGAATTATCCTGAGGGAGAAAAATACATTCAAGCCATTTTACAAAATGCATTGTGGGACTTTTGCAGCAAATTTAAGAATCTGACAAAGGTCCCACAATTCATTTTGCAGAAATTTCTCTTGCACAGTTCTTTTCACTGTGAGCTTTTTTCACTTTACAATGTTGCAGGAAATTTAATCATTGAAAGATGATGATTAACAGCTTCTAACCTGTAAAAGCAACAAAGTGCCTTTTTTTAACCAATCACTTAAATCTAACCCCTAATATGTGTCACAGCACACACACAACCGTGTCATAAAAAAACATACACTGAATCCACAGTGGTTTGATCTCTGAGCCAGGCTTCTACTCCCCAGCTAGTAACATTCACAGCCCCCAAAGAGGAAGAGAAGAGAACCATGCCATTGCTTGAGGGTGGCCAGATTCTGGGTCCATGGTGCAGGGTTCCATAAGTCCTGGTGTACTGCCCCAGTCCAGGCCAGATCGCAGGGCCAATGCAATAAAGTGTGCTAGGCTTTGCACTTAATTTTTTTATGTGTCCACAATGTAAAGAGGAGGCTTGTGCATGAACTGTGTACAAAATTTAGGTAGACATCAGCATGCAATACATTTAAATCCCATAGTAATGAAGATGATATGTTTTCCAAACTGATGCAGAGAAGTGCACAAAAGACTCAAAACCTTAACCCAGGCAAAGTTCTCCCTAGGAGTTCTCTGATTGGGCAACACCAACCAGATAACAGAAAATGTTATAATATGAACAGGACAGGACCCCCTGGCTACTGTTTCATGCCACCTGGCAGACACAATTTCTGAGGAGAACACTGCCAGGATTCTACAACCTAAGATTTTAACACAAGCTCTGAGTAGGAAAAATGGGTTAACTCATTCAGGCCCTTATGATCCAAAGCCTCATGCTGTTCCGAACAGTGCTCTAAAAATAACGCTGGAACAGCGCAGGGCTTTACTGCATAGATTATCAAACATAATGCATGCAAATCTAAGCAGCGCAATTATCTTTCATTATCATATATAAGTGCGGGCGAATTGTGCCGAGCATGCGCTCAGCACAATCCTCCCGCACTTGTTTGACAAGTCTGGGCTGTCAAAAGCCCAAACCTGTCAAACAGCCTACCCCAAGGCCCGAACAACAGGGGCTGGAGGTCCGGTGGGTCTCCAGCCCCCCCCCCCAAACCCCCAGAAAACGTCGTGGCCACCGCCGGCCACACCCTCTCCCACCTGGCGACGGGGGGGGGGGGGGCTGGAGGTCCCCCCGACGATCCCACCCCCTCCATGTTCAGGCAGGGCTGGAGATCCGGTGGGTCTCCAGCCCCCCCCAAACCCCCAGAAATTGTGAAGTGGCCACCTCCAGCCAAACGCTCTCCCACCCTCCCACCCAGCGACGGTGGGGGGGGGGGGGGGGCTGGAAGTCAACCCCAACTCCCCCCCCCCAGCGTTCTCCTTTCAAATCCTGGTGGTCCGTGGTGACAACCCCCCCCCTACCTTTCGTTGGAGGAGGGACGCAGCCTGCCTCCCTCCTCTTCCAGTCGACGCCGCCGCAAAATGGTGGCGCCCAGCCCCGCCCACTGCATCCTGGGATGCGCTGGGCGGAGCTACAGACCATATCTGCCTTGGGGGGAACGGGGGCCTGCCAGCATGCAACTGCATGCTGGACAGGGCTCACCATTCCTCCCCAATTATCCGCAAAGTCTAATGCCAGCTCAGAGCTGGCATTGATTTTGCTGCGGCCAGCGACCTAATCTTTGGCGCACTGGACGCTGATCATTGGGGATGAATGCGTTAAGTGCTGATTAGCATGCATTTGCAAGCTACTTGCACTAAGAGCCCTGATTAGCATGCATTTGCATGCTACTTGCACTAAGAGCCCTCGAATGCATTGTTTCAGGCGCTCGAGGTCTCTGATCATGGGTCGGCAGCAAACTCCAGCACTAGTATGGCATTAACAGCCTCTAGCGCCGGAATTTGCTTTTGATCATGAGGGCCTCAGTCTGCAGGCAGTACTAGTTAGGATGTGATGATTGTTTCAAGTCTATACCAGGAAGCATACAGAACAAGCACCTTTTCTGATTTCTTTGAAGAGGAGGCTGAACTGTTGACAAACTTGGTATTTGCAAAATTTTGTCTTTAGTACTTCCAGCCGCTTATATCTGTGCCTGTGCTGGAACACTATTCTTTGCATAAATAATAGTATTGCAAAACTGTATGCACAGAATAGCATTCTAGTACATACACAAATATATGTGCATACAGCTCCAGTCCTGTACCGTTTTCATGTGCACTTAGCACAGACCCATATGTATCCAGTGTGCTATCCCACTCCCACAACAGCCCACTTCTTTGTGAACACCCCATTTGTATTCAATTTGCTTAATGCATTGGGAAACAATTTTTTTTTCTTTTACACAGGCATAATGAAACCCCAAGCTAAACTTTAGCTTAGCACCCTAAGGCACAGCATCATTCCTCAGTTTGTTGGAAGGATTAAAAAATAGAGAGGAAAACAATCCCTGAAACAACTGATAACGAAAGCTCATGGTGCCAGGATCCCAGTCCATATTCTAACTTAGCCAGAGGCCCAAAGAAGAAGGAGAAAACCACTAGGTCACAAAACAACATATATTTCAGTAAAATGTTTGCTCAGGCTGCCAGACAAATATTCAAGCTTTTTGACTTACATGCCAGACAAGCATATAGAAGAACAGCTCCACCGAAGAAAACAGTCCCACACACCAAAAGGCAAACATACAAGACAGTCTAAAATCAGTCTTAAAAAATGGGGAAACTAAGATCATTCGAGAGAAAATATATTACATCTTCAAATACTTAAGATGCTTTTTAATAGACTAGAATGCTTATGCAATGAAAGTATATATTTAGCCATTGAACAGTAATAAAATAATTTATACCTACAAAACACTTCGAGCATATAAAATCAAGTTATATAGCATAATTTGTAGGCTTCCTGACTGTTGAACAGTTACATCGCGATACCAGGTATGATGATTCAAGGGAACTCATCCAACTGCTGGGCATTACTTTATAAGAACGGTATTTTTACATGTCAATGCACAAACTATGATGTTCCATTATCTTTCCATGCACAAATTTAGCAAGGGGCTTCTGGATGTTTTCATGCCACGGGAGTCAAACAAGCAAACCTTAGCAGACCGAAAGCAAAAAAAACACACACACACACAAGCTACGGCAACTTTAAAATACTCGCATTTTATTTATTTTACGTAAGTGATCACATCAGAGCGCGCCTGTCAAATTTCCACAACCACGGGGCCTTTTCAGCGCTGTAGGTACTGGTAGTCAAGGAACACAAGAAAACAATCCTATTTTTCCCACCGGCCGCTACATTCTCTGTCAGTAATCTGGGCACAGCAAACATATTTCATCAAAACCGACGTCTAGTGCAAACAGGAAATCAGAATCAAACGTGTCAGCCTTCAGTGCCCCAACAACCAGCACTGGTAATCTGGGAGAGGCATTCTGACACCAAGGACCGGTACGTCAGCTAATCTCCACCTGGCCAGATCGTAGCCTTTACAACCCCCCCCCCCCCCCCCCCCCCCAAGTCCTGCCACAACTTCTACGCCGCCTCAGACACGGCATGACTGTACCTGCTTCTGACCTTTGAACCCTGAAACGAGCATCTCCCCTATTTAAAAAAAAAAAAAAAGTGGAGGAGGTGCACGAACCCCAAGGCTGAGGGCAATTTAAATATAAGCATACATACACATGCGATCATCATCTAACTGTGCCCACCACCGTTGGAAGAGATGGCAGAGGCCTGACGAGATCTATGCAAGAACCGGGGCTCGGGCTGGGCGTGCACCCCTGACAGCCTGCAAAGCTCCTTTTCTGCTTCGTGCTACAGCTGCAAAAGAATCTAATTTATTTAAGGACGCTGAAGGGTCAGCAGAGAGCTCCGTGCAGCTGTAACTATGCGCGCCCACTACCAGTTAAACGTTGACCTAAGTAATTAAAAATATCAACTCACCCCCCCCCCCCCCCGTACAACAATAAACGGGAAACAACCCACACTCACCAGTAAACAGTCCGTATTCACTTCTGACTTGGGATCCCTCAGCAGGGCATCGATTTTTTCAAACCGAGTCTCACAACTTTCCCCAGTCGACATGATGCTGCAGCCAAGAAGTATGAGCGCAGCAGGAAAGAAGTGCCACTTCCTACGTCTGTCTCTGGCCGAAGGGCGCGATGGGAAGGAAGAGACTTAAGTTGCCGATTTTGCGCAGTGTTTGCCAAGCGGGCGGTTTCACGGCCAACCTGGGCCCGCTTTCTTTTATTTTTAATTTAGGAGCGGGTTACTTTTTTTTTTCTTTTCCTGCGGCGAGCTTTCCTTTTATCCCTCCCTGCTCCAGTGCCAACGAGCCACAATTCTCTCCCTCCTCCACCGCCTTCACCTCCTCCTCACTTCCACAGTTGTCGTTCTCCCCGGCGCGCGCGCCGCCATAGGGCGGGTACAGCACACTTCCGTGCGCGCGCCAACAGAGAGACGTCACAGACTGTGACTACCGTAGTACCCGGCTCGCTAGGGTGAGTTCCTTCGGCTGCTGTGGGTGACCAGCGTTGCGCACGGGCCGGTTTGCGGAGTTGGTTTTCCTTTCTTCTGTCACTACAGCAATTGCGCTAAAACGCGCTTAATAGATCCGGAAGATCCAGAGGATCCCGCAGATCTGGCTTTTAAACCGTCCCATTGTATCAGCTGTTTTCGGAGTTAGTGCCGGCGCGACTGTGTGCTACGGCAGAAGATTGAAAGGTCCTGGAGAGAGGTGGGGTTAGGTCGGATACACTGGGCAACCTAGCTCTAGCTAGATGGGATTTGCGGACTGAAGACTAATCTAGTTTATGGGGGCGTGTGAACGGAAGGAATTTTTAATACTCTTATTAATCAAATCCCCTTTGGTTTTTTTTTGTAATATCTACGCTCTTAATATAGATGACCCCTCCTTTTCCAATGCAACTGCTAATGCTCTGCTTCCACTTTCTGATATTCCTATTATATGGAGTGGTGATTTTATCCTTCACCCTGAGTGGTGATTTTATCCTTGACCCGGTCTTGGACAGGAAGTCAAAGTATTCTACTTCTAAAAGTACTACTACTACTACTATTTAGCATTTCTATAGCGCTACAAGGCATACGCAGCGCTGCACAAACATAGAAGAAAGACAGTCCCTGCTCAAAGAGCTTACAATCTAATAGACAAAAAAAATAAATAAAGTACGCAAATCAAATCAATTAATGTGAACGGGAAGGAAGAGAGGAGGGTAGGTGGAGGCGAGTGGTTACGAGTCAAAAGCAATGTTAAAGGGCTTTCAGTCTAGATTTAAAGGTGGCCAAGGATGGGGCAAGACGTAGAGGCACAGGAAGTTTATTCTAGGCGTAGGGTGCAGCGAGACAGAAGGCGCGAAGTCTGGAGTTGGCAGTAGTGGAGAAGGGAACAGATAAGAAGGACTTATCCATGGAGCGGAGTGCACGGGAAGGGGTGTAGGGAAGGATGAGTGTGGAGAGATACTGGGGAGCAGCAGAGTGAGTACATTTATAGGTTAGTAGAAGAAGTTTGAACAGGATTCGAAAATGGATAGGGAGCCAGTGAAGGGTCTTGAGGAGAGGGGTAGTATGAATAAAGCGACCCTGGCGGAAGACGAGACGGGCAGCAGAGTTTTGAACCGACTGGAGGGGGGAGAGGTGACTAAGTGGGAGGCCAGCAAAAAGCAGATTGCAGTAGTCTAAACGAGAGGTGACAAGAGTGTGGATGAGGGTTTTGGTAGAGTGCTCGGAAAGAAAGGGGCGGATTTTACGGATGTTGTAAAGAAAGAAACGACAGGTCTTGGCAATCTGCTGGATATGAGCAGAGAAGGAGAGAGAAGAGTCAAAGATAACCCCAAGGTTTCGAGCTGAGGAGACAGGGCGAATGAGAGAGCCATACTTAACATAATCACTGAATTACAACTAGGCAATTGTCCACTGGTTTGCACAACTGGAGGGAGACAGTGTCATTGGCGGGGGCCAAATTTTGAATCAAAGATGACAACTTATTGGCCTGTCACCTGCATAAGGAGCAGACTACTATCTGCCAGTGAAGTGTGACCAAGGAGGTTAGACTGAGACAAGAGACGGCAGAGTTGCCTGATGATGAAAAATTTTCCAGCCCAATTTGTGGCCAAAAGTAGCCCAAAAAATAGCGCAATATTAAGAATTTAATATTAATAAGATTAATATGAATATTAAGATTTATATGAATACTAATATTGATATCTTCATTTTTCTTATTGTCACATTTTCAATATAGAATTCAACTAAGGAACAAGTTACAGGTTATTATGAGTTAGTCTTCACTGGACCAAATTTCCTTTCCTTGTGCCATCACCATCCAGTTGGATAGGAGGGGCTTAAAAGGTGAAGGAAAAAGGATTTTTATAAAATTTACATTTTATATCCCACATTATCCCAAGCAAACTCTGGTTCAGTTATATCATGGGAGCAACTAAATGGATATGTCGGAAACATTTATTTTTTGTTACATTTGTACCCCGCGCTTTCCCACTCAAGTTGAGATTCACATATATACCCAACTGGGCGTTTAAAAATCTGCCCTTTAATGATGCCGCATGTTCAGAAATCATAGTCAATTACAAACTGTTATGTATACCAACATCTACAAGAATACATGTATACTCATCCGACTAGGTTATATAAACACAAGGTCAGTGGTAAACAAGATAGCCATAATTTATTTATTTGTAGCATTTGTATCCCACATTTTCCCACCAATTTGCAGGCTCAATGTGGCTTACATTTGCCGTAATGGTGATTGCCATTTCCAGGTAACAGAATTACAAATGGTATTGCATTAAGGTGCATGCATACATGGTAAAGGAGAATACATTATGGTATTGCATGTAGATTCCTGAGTTAGGTCATCAATTATAATCAGAGACTGGATCGAAACAGAACAACTAGGTATACTGTTCATAACAGAAATGTGGCTACACCTTCAAGATGACCCAGCACTGCTTGACTTATGCCCACCGAGATATAAAATAATACACATCAACAGAACCAAAAAGAAGAGAGGAGGCAGGGTGGCCTTAATATATAAATCCTCTTTCACAGTAGAAACCATAGCTGAACATACAGCCTCTGCAATTGAAATTCTGGCAGGCAAAATCACATATTCAACACTAACTGGTCAATTATGCTGCATACTTTTGTATCACCCTCCAGGAAGCTGGTTCAGTGCACAAAATGACTTCATGGACTCAAACATTTGCACAGACTTCTCGAATGTCCTTCTACTAGGTGACATCAACCAACACCTAGAGAAACATCATGACACAAATACTAGGTTTTTAACAAACTTCCTGAACCAGTGCAACCTCAAAACAGCACCAGCCACACCAGAGGGGGGACCAGGCTGCTGGCATCGGCATTTAAAAAGGACATAGAGCAGCTTTTAAACTAGAAACTGGGGGAAGGTTGATAGGCGCTCAAAAGCGCATGGTTCGGGATAAGGTATCTTTCAAAGATATCACCAAAACAGGGAACATAGGGTATCCCAATAGTGAGGTTGCAAAAGAGACCGTAGTAGATCAGTATCCTAAAATAAAAATACAAATCAGACAAAAGATTGCAAATTAATACTGTCATGTACTGAGCATGATGTAAATAGGAACAACAAACATAGTTTGAAATGTCTATATGCCAATGCCAGAAGCCTAAGAAATAAGATAGGAGAGTTAGAATATATTGCACTAAATGAAAAATTAGGTATAATAGGCATCTCTAGACCTGGTGGAAGAAGGATAACCAGTGGGACACTGTCATACCGGGGTACAAATTATATCGTAATGATAGGGTGGATCGAATTGGTAGAGGGGTAGCATTGTATATTGAGCCTTGAATCAAATAGATTGAAAATTCTGCAGGAAACAAAACACATCTTGGAATCACTATGGATTGAAATTCCATGTGTAAAGGGGAAAAGGATAATGATAGGAGTGTACTACCGTCCGCCTGGCCAGGATGAACAGACGGATGCAGAAATGTTAAAGGAAATTAGGGACGCAAACAAACTGGGCAACACAATAATAATGGGTGATTTCAATTACCCCGATATTGACTGGGTAAATGTAACATCGGGGCACTCTATGTAAGTAAAATTCCTTGACGAAACCAAGGACTGCTTTATGGAGCAGCTGGTACAGGAGCCGACGAGAGAAGGATAAATTCTAGACCTAGTCCTTAGTGGAGCGCATGATCTGATGCTGGTGCCACTTGATAACAGTGATCATAATATGATCAAATTTGATATTAGCTTTGAAGTAAGCATACATAGGAAATCAAATACGATAGTATTTAACTTTAAAAAAGGAGACTATGATAAAATGAGAAGAACGGTGAAAAAAAAACTTAGAGGAGCGGCTGCGAGGGTCAAAAATTTACATCAGGTGTGGATGCTGTTCAAAAACACCATCCTGGAAGCCCAGGTCAAATATATTCCGCATATTAAAAAAGGAAGACAAGACCAAACGACAGCTGGCATGGTTAAAACGTGAGGTGAAGGAAGCTATTAGAGCTAAAAGAAAATCCTTCAGAAAATGAAAGAAGGAACCGACTGAAAATAATAAGAAACAGCATAAGGAATGTGAAGTCAAATGCAGAGCACTGATAAGGAAGGCTAAGAGGGACTTCAAAAAAAGATTGCGTTGGAGGCAAAATCACATAGTAAAAAATTTTTTTTAGGTATATTAAAAGCAGAAAGCCAGCAAAAGAATCGGTTGGACCGCAAGATGACCGAGTAGTAAAAGGGGCGATCAGGGAAGACAAAGCCATAGCGGACAGATTAAATTAATTCTTTGCTTCTGTCTTCACCAAGAAAGATTTGGGTGAGATACCAGTGCCAGAAATGGTATTCGAAGCTGATGAGTTAGAGAAACTGAATGAATTCTCTATAAACCGGGAGGATGTAATTGGGCACTTCTACAAATTGAAGAGTAGCAAATCTCCTGGACTGGATGGTGTTCATCCAGAGTACTGATAGAACTGAAAAATTAGCTTGTGGAACTATTGTTAGTAATATGTAATTTATCCTTAAAATCGTGGTACCGGAAGATTGGAGGGTGGCCAATGTAACGCCGATTTTTTTTTTTTAAAGGTTCCAGAGGAGATCCGGGAAATTATAGACTGGTGAGTCTGACGTCGGTGCCGAGCAAAATGGTGAGACTATTATAAAGAAGAAAATTACAGAGCATATTCAAAAGCATGGATTAATGAGACAAAGTCAACATGGATTTAGTGAAGGGAAATCTTGCCTTACCAATCAACTACATTTCTTTGAAGGGGTGAACTAACATGTGGATAAAGGTGAGCCGGTTGATATTGTGTATCTGGATTTTCAGAAGGCGTTTGACAAAGTACCTCATGAAAGACTCCACAGGAAATTGGAGAGTCATGGGATAGGAGGTTTGTGGTGTTGGGAAAACATTTCCAGTTTCGGGTCTTGCATTTTGGCCTCACCACAGCTCCCCGAACCTTTTCCAAGGTAATGGTGGTAGTAGCTGCCTTTCTCAGGCGAGAGGGTATCCGGGTTCACCCGTACCTTGACGACTGGCTCATCAGAGCGAACTCTGCAGAAGAGAGTCATCATGTAACAGCCAGAGTGGTCTCAGTACTTCAATCTCTGGGCTAGGTCGTCAATATACCCAAAAGTCACCTGACCCCCTCTCAATCTCTAGAATATTTTGGGGTCCGGTTTGACACAGCCTCGGGGTTTGTCTTTCTACCCTAGCAAAGGCAGTGCAAGCTTCAGAACCAGGTCCGTCTGCTCCTCAGGATGCCTCGCCTGCGAGCTTGGGACATAGTCCAGCTATTGGGGTCGATGACGGCCACCTTCAAAGTGGTGCCATGGGCGAGAGCGCACCTGAGACCTCTGCAGTGTTCCCTGCTTCAACGATGGTCTCCAATTTCTCAGGATTACCAGCGCAGACTCACGTGGCTCCCTGCAGCCCAACTCAGTATGGAGTGGTGGCTCTCAATCAGCATGCTGCGGCGAGGAATGCCGGTAGCGCTCCCCGATTGGTGCCTGGTGGTAACAGATGCCAGCCTGAAGGGCTGGGGAGCATATTGCCAGGGAAGGCATGCCCAGGGTCTCTGGACATCCAAGGAGTCGGAGTGGTCCATCAATCGCTTGGAGTTAAAAGCGATATTCCAGGCGCTTCTAGCCTTTCACATGACCCTGGTGGAACTGGCTGTCAGAGTTCTGTCGGACAACACGACAGCAGTGGCCTACATAAATCGACAAGGCGGCACTCAGTGTCAAGCACTGGCCACAGAGGCCGCGCTACATCTGCAGTTTCTGTCAGCAGCTCACAATGCAGGTCAGAGCAACATTCAAGCCGATTATCTAAGCAGGCATCAAATCGACCCAGCGGAGTGGGAACTGGCAGACATAGAGGCATATTTTCAAAGCACTTTGGGAGGCTAAGTTCCATAGGTTTCTATGGAACTTTGGGAGGCTAAGTGCTTTGAAAATGAGCCTCAAAGTGTTCCTTCAGATCTGTGCCAAATGGGGGACGCCTGTAGCAGATCTTATGGCGTCAAGCGCAAATGCCAAAGTCCTGTGCTTTTACAGCAGACGGAGAGATCCTCGCTCGGCGGGGTTGGATGCCTTGGTTCAACCCTGGCCTCAGGGCCTCCTGTATGTGTTCCCTCCTTGGCCCTTGATAGAGCTGCGGATTCAGCTACATCAAGGAGAGGTGGTTCTCATTGCCCCGGATTGGCCCAGGCGGCTGTGGTATGCGGATGCTGGTGGAGACTCCCCTTCCTTTGCCTCTAGTGTCGAACCTGTTGTCACAGGGGCTGGTAACCATGGAGGACGCCTGCCGCTTTGGTCTTACGGCATGGCTATTGAGAGGACGCAATTGAGAGACAAGGGCTATTCCAACAAGGTCATCTCCACTCTCCTTCAGGCCCGCAAGCATTCCACTTCCGTTGCCTGTGCCCGGATTTGGCGCCAGTTTGAGGCTTGGTGTGCTGCTAAAGCGATTACACCCATGCAGGCTTCTGTCTCGCCGATACTTGACTTTTTGCAGGATGGTTTACAAAAAGGCTTGGCCTATAATTCCCTGCGTGTTCAAGTGGCAGCCTTAGCATGTTTTGGGGGGGAAGGTGGCTGGCCTGTCCCTGGCTGCTTGTCCGGATGTGGCTCGGTTTCTTAGAGGGTGCTTCAGCTCCGTCCTCTCGTGTGGGCTCCGTGTCCAGCCTGGAACCTGGGGTTAGTTTTAAAGGCCCTTCAGTGTTCGCCCTTCAAGCCGCTTGGGCAAGCTTCGGAGAAGGATGTGACCCTAAAGACAGTCTTTTTGGTGGCCGTTACATCGGCGAGACGGGTGTCTGAGCTCCAGGCGCTGTTCTGTCGAGACCCATTTCTGCAATTCTCAGAGTCCGGAGTTATGGTACGTACTGTGCCTTCCTGCCTGCCTAAGGTGGTTTCAGCGTTTCACCTAAACCAGCCTATTTTCCTGCCCTCCTTTTCTAGAGAGGAGTTTCCAGAATCTTTTGGGCAGTTGCACCTTCTAGATGTGCGAAGGTCTCTGTTGCAATATCTGCGCATGTCAAATGCTTTCAGGACCTCTGATCACCTTTTTGTTTTGTTGTCAGGTCCTCGCAGAGGGTCTCTAGCGTCTAAAGCTACTCTGGCTCGTTGGCTCAAAGAAGCTATTTTTTTTCAGCACATCTGCTGTCTGGCTGGCCTCCGCCTGAAGCCTTTAAGGCACATTCCACAAGAGCGATTTCCTCTTCTTGGACTGAAACTGCAGCACTCTCTCTTCAAGAGATATGCACTGCAGCGACGTGGGCGTCTAAGCTCTCATTTGCCCGACATTTCAGGCTGGATTTGGCTGCCAGGAGGGATGCACATTTTGGAGCACAAGTGCTGGCGCGTGGTGTGGCCTGTTCCCACCCTATCTAGGGATTGCTTTGATACATCCCATTCGTAATGGATTCATCTGCTTTATGACAAGGAAGAGAAAATTAGGTTCTTACCTTGGTAATTTTCTTTCCTTTAGTCATAGCAGATGAATCCATGAGCCCTCCCTGATTGATGTTTGATTGATTGATTAATGCTGTTTTGGGTTCAGTTTTTCCTGTAGATATTTTCCCTCATTGGGAGAAGTTGGAAAACAGTTTTCAGGATTTCTGTTCTGTTGCAGGAGGTTGAGTTCGTCCCTCCTTTGAATTACTGCTCCTGTTCTGGGGCGTTCGTTTGCTGTGAGGAAAGTTCATGTTATTCTACTTTGCGGTGTAACACTGCTTTGGAAGCTTCAAATACTGAGTGGCAGATGGAGCTAGCTGGCCATGAGGCACTATGGTTTTTAGTGCTCTCTATCTCCCCCTGCTGGTAGGTGGACACAACCCATTCGTAATGGATTCATCTGCTATGACTAAAGGAAAGACAATTACCAAGGTAAGAACCTAATTTTCCCATAGGAAACCAAAACTGGGCAGAGGTGCCATGGTCAGATCATAGCAAACTCACCTTCACAGTTCAGTGGAAAGAGAATGGTAAGAACAGAGAACCATGTACGCAACACATTGTTCTCACCAGAGGAAAAGCTTCTGGTCAACAGCGCAGAAGGATCAAATGAACATACCACCTACTAACACTCACTTTATGAGGAACTGGGATGACTTAAGCAGAAACACACTGCACGAAATAGCACCACTCAAAATGAAAACAAAGAAGAAAAGACAACCACGCCCCTGGCTCAACAAGGAATTACTAGAGATGAAAAAATTTGCAGAAAACAGGAAAGAAAATGGTCTAAAAACAAATCAGACCTGAACAAAACCACTTGGAAGAAAGCCCTAAGTAAATACAAACACACTATAAAAAGAGCTAAAGCGGAATACTACAACACATATGTGCGCCCAGAAGAGATAAACACACAAAAAAAATATGAACTAATGAATAATGTAGTAAACACACAAACGCTGCTAACATCAAATGAACCACCAACAACAACAGACAAGCTTGCACAATACCTGAAGAAAAAAATAATAAAAATAAGATCAAATGTTGCTGCCACACAAAGCAGACTTTGATCTTGGGGAACTGGTTTCGATTCCCACTGCAGCTCCTTGTGACTCTGGGCAAGTCACTTAACCCTCCATTGCCCCAGATACAAATAAGTACCTGTATGTACTATGTAAACTGCTTTGAATGTAGTTGCAAAAACCACAGAAAGGCCGTCTATCAAGTCCCTTTCCCTTCTTAGACTTCCTACACGATTGTGAAACCAACACTGATTGTATCATGGCAGACAGAATGTGGTCATCATTCAAGACACCTAAAACAAGCTTAAGCACTACTGACAAAATACGCACACGCTTACTGCTTATTAGACAGCTGCCCACCGGACTGGTTCACTAAACGCCTAACAGAACACATAGACTACATGCTCTCGAAAGGATACTTTCCTTTTGATAAAGGCGACATCGTACTTACCCCAATCTCTAAAAACACCACCAATAAGATAAATGAACTGACAAACTATAGACCCATGGCCTCAATAACATTATTAACCAAAACGATGGAGGGACTAGTAGCACAACAACTAATGGAATACCGCTCGAAATTCTCAGTCCTTCACAGCTCTCAATCAGGCTTCAGACCATCCCACAGTACTGAAACAGTTATAACCACACTGATAAAATTCAGAAGCCAGGGACAATCCATACTGCTACTAAAATTTGACATGTCAAGCGCCTTCGACCTAGTAGACCGCACAACACTAACGCCCCTACTTGACAACATAGGAATAACTGGAGCAGTAGCAACCTGGTTTATCTGCTTCCTAAGAACCAGATCCTACATTGTCAGTATGTCCAATCAGTTTTCAGCCTTCTGGATTTCTGAATGTGGGATGCCATATAGATCCCCGATATCACCTATACTGTTCAACATATTGATGACACCACTTGGCTAGAAACTGGGAAAAATGGGATTTAACCCATTTATATATGCTAACGATGTTACCATCTATCTACCTTTCAACAAAAAACATCACAAAGATACTGGAGAAAGGCAAAACAGTACTGGACCTTATGGAAGACTGGACCACAACAGTCAAACTTAAGCTAAATCGAGACAAAACCAAACTCTTGGTTCTAACCAGCCTGCACAAACCCACTGCTTACCAAAACATCACAATAGAACAGTGGTTCCCAAACCTGGTCCTGGAGGCACCCCAACTAGTCAGGTTTGCAGGATACTCACAATGAATATTCATGAAAGACATTTGCATGCAGTGGAGATAGTGCGTGCAAATCTCTCATGAATATTCATTGTGTGTATCCTGAAAGTCTGACTGGCTGGGGTGCCTCCAGGACCAGGTTTGGGAACCACTGCAATAGACCAACAGACATATCCAATCGAATCACAACTAAAAATAGTAAGAATAATTCTCGACAAACATCTTTGTCTCTCGAAAACCAGGTTTCTGCAGTCACATCAAAATATTTCAAAACACTGTGGAAACTGAGAAGAATTAGAGACTATTTCCCCAGACAATCATTCCGTGTTATAGTACAGACGCTGATACTGTCCCAACTAGATTATTGCATTGCAGCATACATAGGATGTAAAGAAAACTCAATAAAATCACTGCAGACCATCCAAAGCATGGCAGCGAGATAGATAATTAAAAAAATTGAAATATGAAAGAGCAACCCCATTACTCATAATGCTACAGTGAGGCATATTTTCAAAGCACTTAACCAAGCCTTACAAAGTTCCATAGAAACCTATGGAACTTTGGAAGGCTAAGTGCTTTGAAAATATACCTCAGTGGCTCCCCATCAAGGCCAGACTATTCTTTAAAGACAGCGCAATCATCTACAAAATACTATTTGGCATGTCTCCAGATTACATGCTAGACCTGATAACACTATAACCAAGAAACACAAACCCAGAAACCAGGGGTTACTTACTACACCTGCCCAACTTTAAAAACATTTACTACAAATCCATCTACACAGCAGGATTTAACTATATGGGCACTAAATGGTGGAATGCAATTCCTAAGGTCATAAGAAGTATCACAAACTACCTCCAGTTCAGAAAAGACCTATCTTTTCAAGAAATTCTATGTTTAATCTGTGCACACTACCAATATCATTCTATAATAACAATGCAACACACAACCTTGTAATTAAAATGCATCAATGTAATCTCCAATAACTGTTAAATTTAAGCCACATTGAACCAAAACTCGTTTTTGGATAACTATGAGATACAAGCACAAATATATAAATAAATAGACAGTTATTCAAATATTATCACATGCATACACCAGAACAGGCATCCATATACACACTGAAAATTAAACAACTTCTACAGAGTACATCCAAAACTTAATTGTATTTTCTCATTTCCATCTTCCAAAATTCCAGATCAGCAGGACCCAAAGCAGTCCAAAAGAAAGAAACACAGTTTAGACCTAATTGTTCAACCACCCTTAGAATTCACTTTTGGGTTAAAAAAGGAAAACCATGTGCATGTAAGGACTGGATAAAAAAATTAAAACAAAGTTTAGAGCAAACACCTTTAATATGTAATTATTGGTATCAATAATGAAACAGCAGCCTGAACTGAACAATGTTGGCACATTTAGACTGATTCTGGACTAACTGTGAAATAGTAATAAAAAAGGCAAGTGCATTTTTATAATATACCACTACTGTCCACAAAACAAAAGGAGCAAGTTCCCATATGCCCTCTTTTTGTTTTGATGTAGGCACAAGAAAAAAAAAGATGTTAAATGGTCCCAGGTTTCAATCTAATTAATGTTTAAAAAAAGCTTTGTACTTATAAATAGTAACGCTAATTGTTGAGCACCTTGATTCTTACGTCTGTTTTGGTGGCCCTTTACTAAGTGAAAACATCTCTGCACGAATATAGGGCGTCACTATAACCAGCCCCTCCAACTGACACAATGATTGCGATTTAAAACTAATTACTATTCTAACCAATGAAACTGATACTTCCTTTGTGTACATCCCTATGCTGCACAAGCCGGCATGTTTGAAAATATAAGCAAGATTAAATAAAAATTCTACCAGCAATAGAGAACAACAACGTGGATGCAGCAGCTCATAGGTTTGTTTACTTTCTTTGGGTGTATGAGGATGACGGCTGTGCTGGGGAGAGGAAAGGGGGAGTCTTACCTCCTTGGCTTCAGCTTTTTGATGTCATGCCATCTCCTGTCTCAATCTAACCTTGTTCATTGTGACATTCTCTCAACGTACAGGCTGCCTTTGACGGTGCTGGAGGCTGAGACGCTAGTGGTCATGAACGGGAGACAGTATTAGAGAGAATGACTGCCTTGGCATTGAGGTTAAAGTTCATCTTGATATACCACCACAGGGAGGTACCATCTAGGCAGTTAACAATAATAAAAACATCAATGATAGCAAGATCATCACATAGCAGAAGGAAGGAAAATACAAATCCATAGAAGGAAAGAGAAAAAGTGCAAAAGATTACAACTTCAGCAGGAAAGAGGAGAGCAGAGGAAAGTACGGTAGTAGTTACTACAACCAGAGGAAAAAAATTATACATTTTTACCTTGAGAGGGTCCGAGGAAGGTGGGGAAGACCCTGATTGTGACTGTGGTGGTTACCGCGTAAATCGCAGTCCTGAGTAGATAGAAGGGGAGAGATTAGTAAGCTCGACTCAGAAGAGAGACCTTGGAGTGTTGGTGTCTGAGGATCTAAAAGTGAAGAAACAATGCGACAAGGCGATGGCCATGGCCAGAAGGATGCTAGGCTACGTAGAGAGGGGCATAACCAGCAGAAGAAAGGAGGTGTTGATGCCCCTCTACATGTCGTTGGTGAGGCCCCACTTGGAGTACTGTATTCAGTTTTGGAGGCCGTATCTTGCTAAAGATATAAAAAGACTGGAAGCGGTGCGAAGAAAAGCTACAAAAATGGTGTGGGATTTGCGTTGCAAACCGTACGAGGAGAGACTTGCTGACCTGAAAATGTATACCTTGGAGGAAAGGAGAAACAGGGGTGACATGATACAGATGTTCAGATATTTGAAAGGTATTAATCCGCAAATGAACCTTTTTCGGAGACGGGAAGGTGGTAGAACTAGAGGACATGAACTGAGGTTGAAGGGGGGGCAGACTCAGGACTAATGTCAGGAAGTATTTTTTCACGGAGAGGGTAGTGGATATGTGGAATGCCCTCCCGCGAGAGGTGGTGAAGATGAAAACGGTAATGGAATTCAAACATGTGTGGGATAAACACAAAGGAAGCTGGTTTAGAAGGAATGGTTCCATGGAATCTTAGCGAAGACTGGGTGGCAACTCCGGTAATTAGGGAAACAAAACGGGAGCTGGGCAGACTTCTACGGTCTACGCCTTTATCGTGACTGAATAGATAGGGATGGGCTGGAGTGTATATTTTAAGGGGCTTCGACGTTAGCTTCAGAACTTAGTACAAGAACAGTACTGGGCAGACTTCTACAGTCTGTGCCCTGAGAAAGGCAAGGACAAATCAAACTCGGGTATACATATAAAGTAACACATACCATGTAAAATGAGTTTATCTTGTTGGGCAGACTGGATGGACCATACAGGTCTTTATCTGTCGTCATTTACTATGTTACTATGCTGGCATTGCTAGAAAACAGGTCACATTTTTGAGCCACATGAGGTTCATTCCAGGCAGGGGAGCTGTGGCAGGCAAGGCCCCTGCTCTATCAGAGCTTTGGGGGGCTTGGCCGGGAGCCTGCTGTGCATGTGCAGTGATGATGTCACATGTCAGGCATGTGCAATGATGCTGGGATGTGGCCAGCCCAGGGCACGCCAAAAAAGGGGAGTGTTGGAGTCCGAGAGCCCAAATAATTTATTTATGGACCAAAGGGGAAGAGAGGTCCTGTAGACATGTAAAGAAATAACTCTTATGGTAATAGCTACCCACTGAGTACTTCCCCCAAGTTTCCCGTGTGCAGAAATCTGTCTACACCAGATTTCTAGCTCTGTGTCTAGGGTATATTATACAGGAAGCTTGCTTCTGGTACCTTGGCCAGGATTTGTCCCATTAGAGCAGTGAGAACGAAAGCCACAGTGATATATATTACTTTTATTAGAAGTAAGAAAATATAGATAAGATACAAATATAGAACTCTGCACAAGCTTAGCAATACAAAAATAGAACTCCTGCTGATAAGATAACTACAAAATATTGTCACTAGACTATACACAATGATTCTTATTAGAACACTAGGTAAATTACACAACCTGATCTGTAAAAGAATTGATACTACCACTTATGAAAAATACAAGTTAGCAGCATATTCCCTGACCATGAGCTGACATGAACCAATCTTTCTTAGATAAATACCAATCACTAACCCCAGACTAGGACGTAAATCACAGTGATCTCACCGCTGTCCTTAGGCAGACTTCCGATGAGACCGGAGCAGATTTCTTCTTAGACTCAAGCTGATTTTCCCAGCAAGTCCGTCTTAGAGGTAAGTGTAGGTCTCTCTGCAGAAAGCAGGTGTCCATCTCTCCGTGTTGTTTCTCAGAGCCAATATATCTGCCACAGGGTATTTGCACCGGCTATGCAGGTCACAAGGTTGGTACCAAACACAATCTCTGGCTCACCACGAGCCTGGCTGGGTTTCTCAGGTCTTCTTCCAAGTTACCCCTCTTCCAATGGTCCCCAACGACGACTACTACTCAATAATCTTCTTCTCTTCTCCATTTCTTAGACCCCGTTCAGATGATAGCACGGACCAATCATGATCTCGTCCTGCTCAGTACATGTGCAAGAAGAGTTCTTTGTTTTTGACCTTGGAAATGGTAACTTCTGGTGCCATGGGTCTGACTCCCTTCTCAGCTTCTCAGGGTGATAGAAGGGGGTGGTTGGAACACAGAATGTTCTTTTCTTTAGTAAGCCTGCCAGTGATTTTCCACAAGCTGAAAAGCTGGATCTTGCTGACACAGAAAAGTTTCTGGTCAGAAGTCATAGACTCCATCTTGCTGAGCACTCTACCAAAACCCTCATCCACACCCTTGTCACCTCTCATTTAGACTACTGCAATCTGCTTCTTGCTGGCCTCCCACTTAGTCACCTCTCTCCTCTCCAATCGGTTCAAAACTCTGCTGCCCGTCTCGTCTTCCGCCAGGGTCGCTTTACTCATACTACCCCTCTCCTCAAGTCACTTCACTGGCTCCCTATCCGTTTTCGCATCCTGTTCAAACTTCTTCTACTAACCTATAAATGTACTCACTCTGCTGCTTGCCAGTATTTCTCCACACTCGTCCTTCCCTACACCCCTTCCTGTGCACTCTGCTCCATGGATAAATCCTTCTTATCTGTTCCCTTCTCCACTACTGCCAACTCCAGACTTCGCGCCTTCTGTCTCGCTGCACCCTATGCCTGGAATAAACTTCCTGAGTCCCTACATCTTGCCCCATCCTTGGCCACCTTTAAATCTAGACTGAAAGCCCACCTATTTAACATTGCTTTTGACTCGTAACCACTCGCCTCCACCTACCCTCCTGTTCTCCTTCCTGTACACATTAATTGATTTGATTTGCTTATTTATTTTTTGTCTATTAGATTGTAAGCTCTTTGAGCAGGGACTGTCTTTCTTCTATATTTGTGCAGCGCTGCGTACGCCTTGCAGCGCTATAGAAATGCTAAATAGTAGTAGTAGTAGTAGTATGAACCAAGACCAGCTCAGGTAAGATCACAGGGAAATACCCCTACATATTCCCCCCCTTGGAGATGGAATTTACTACAAAGGAGTAAATGCCCTCTCCAACCTAACTAGCAATACAACTAGATGGGTTAACATCAGGACTCATGGTCAAGACCGAAGATAAACAAGAACTGTAAATGTCAGTAACTCAACACTAACACTCTATCAATGAAAACTAGAAGCAATTACTTCATGAAATCATAGCATATTGTTCACACGTAGTTTCAAAAATGCTAATACAGCAAATTACTAATACTAGAACAAATCACAGGGTGTTAGCAGTTATGTCTTAACACATGAAACTATAATCAACATCACATCAAGATACTATTGAATGCATTGCAGAAGCATTAGCTAAATTAGTCCTTAATATGATAGTAGAAAGAAAAACTGTTGCATAGTGGAGAATTACTCATGGTTGAACTCCACAAACTAGAACAAAGTCAATTGTTGTGGGCCTTGATGAATGATGAGATGTAAATGGAAAACTTCTCACATCAAAGACATCAAACAGGAACAAAATGGTCCACATAATGGTGATGATGAAGAAAGTTTTCAAACATAAGCATCGGACACAGTTCAAAAAGGAAAGTCAATGAAATGTCCATACAAACAAACACATCCAAAACTTCACTTTCAGGAACACTGTATCGGTTGAAATAAAAATAAAAACAAACAAATTCCACCCCAACAAGAAGAATGATTCTTGGGAAAAGAAAATCCAACCATCATGACTAAACAATGGAAATCATGAGGAACAAAAGGGAAGGAACCAATGGATTAGGAAGCAGGGCGTCAGGAACATCTTGAAGAACGACATCAGGAACAGGATCAATCCGTTTGGCAACTGCACCGAATCTTCAAGATTTTGTTTTTTCTGTAGCTGAAAAACAAAAGAAGACGAAGCTATTCTGCTTCATGGTTAGTTTGAGTCATTTCAACAATGCATGAATCTGGAACCAAATGACGGGGATGACATGGTCTCAACTGAGGCAAATTTGGTAAGCCACAGGTGAAGCTTTTTCCACTATATATGGGGAAAGGACCATGCCAACTGGGCAGAAACTTCTTTTCTTTTACCTTGTTTCTGGCAAAATTGAAATAGAATACCTTGTCACCAATTTGGTATTCTTTGGAGGTAGTCCCTTGATCATAGTAGGCTTTCCTACCTCTAGTACTACTTTCCAAGTTCTTTTGAGCAAAGGCAAAGGCACTTTGCAAATGTTGACGCAAATGTGTGACATACTCATGAGAGGAAGTAGCGCTGGACAAGTTCACATCATTAGTCCTGTAAAGCAAATGAATTGGTAACATCATTTCCCTACCTGCCATCATCTCAAAAGGTGACACTCCTGTAGACCGATGGGGTGTGGCACATATGGCCATGAGAACCAATGATAACTTCATGTCCCAATCCTTACCTGACTTACCAATTAGAAATACATCCGAATCAACACGATCTTATCTAAATCTGCACTACCCAAGCTGCAAAGGACTTAAATACAAAACAACTTACGCATATAGTTTTTCCTACATAAGCACACAACTGTGGAGCGCATTACCAAAAGCCTTGAAAACAACGTACGACCACCTAAACTTCCGGACATCGCTAAAAACCAACCTGTTTAAAAAGGCATACCCTACCAATCCAACTTAAATGCCTAATCTCTGCAACACAACCAAACTAAAGCACGTAATGGACATAACACAACTCTTCCGTTCTCCGATTCCCTAATGTGGCTGTGCCACATGAACGTGATCTTACCACAACATCACCCTGTATTTGTTCACACCGGAGCCTGCAAAGGCCTCTCTGGTACTATGTAAGCCACATTGAGCCTACAAATAGGTGGGAAAATGTGGGATACAAATGTAACAAATAAATAAATAATGTGTGTTTTTGTTCCTAGCCATGCATACAAAGGCTATATAATCCTTTCAAGAAAGCCAGTTAATCGTTTAACTTATTAGTGGAACATAACCACAAAGGCATGGTATTGTCACATTTTCAATATGATAATACTAGAGCCCAGCTAAGGAACAGGTTATTTTGAGTTAGTCTTCACTGGACCAAACTTGCTTTCCTTGTGCCATCACCATCCAGTTGGATAGGCAGTGCCTTGAAAGGTGGAGTGTAAAGTTGTTGTTTTTTTAATTGACATTTATATCCCACAATATCCCAAGCAAACTCGGGTTCAATGTGGCTTACATTTGAAAATACAGTGAGACAGAATAATAGAATTCAGTAACATCATGGGAGCAAGTCAATTGATATGTCTGAAACATTTAACAAATATGAGATTACCATATGTATACCCAGCTGAGCAAGTCTGTCAGTGATGCCACATGTTCAGAAATCATAGCCATAAATATGGACAGTTATTCAAATATTATCACATGAACAGGCATCCATACACACATTGCAAAAATAAGCAACAACTTCTACAGCACAACACAATTTAGGTTTAACCAGCAATACCATGTGCATGTAAGGTCTGGATAAATGAATTAAAACAATCAAAGATTAAAGCAAATGCCCATAATATGTAAGACTTGGTAGCAATAATGAAGAAGTGATGGAATATTTACATAGCAGGCAGCCAACAGATTTATTTTCTACTGAACATAATTAACTTTGTATGAACTTGATACAGCCCCCAACAGAAGACTTGTGAATAAGCTGAAAGGGTTGAACTTAGGACCGAAAATGGTGAACTGGATAGGAAACTGGTTGACCGACAGGTGGCAGAGGGTGGTGGTAAATGGAATCCGCTCGGAGGAAAGGAAGGTGAACAGTGGAGTTCTTCAGGGGTCGGTGCTGGGGCCTATGCTGTTTATATTTCAACAATTTTTATTGATGAGTTCACATGGTATACAAGTCCATATTAATCAATATAAATCGGATAGCAAACAATTCTATCGCATATTAATGAACCTGAAACTTCTGTCATCAAAGTTTTCCAATCTTTTCTCCCCTATCCCTTCCCTCTTGTCTTCTTATATATTTATGATGTGGACATGTATAATTACAATACAGTTGCATAACTATTAACAATAAACTTTTATATTAAACTCCAGTAATTATATCTTGTGTTTTACTCTGTGTACTGTCTCAACATTATTTGCAGGCGAGTCCTCTTAATGTGTTCTGTCAAAGGATTGCTCTCCTGACTAATAATACACATGTCCCTCCAATATGCATAGAGTATTACCCTTCCCGAATCTATGCCCCCCCCCCCCCCCCCCCCCCCCCACTTCCCTTCCCCTCTACTCTTATGGAACCTTCATCTTACTTCATGGTTTAGCTACTTCTGCCTCTCCGCATGCTATGACTACCAGAGTGTAGGTTATTATTCTTGCTTCATTTGGCACTTTACAACTCTTTCTGTGCATTCCCCAACTGACCTCCCCCAATCTGTAGTTACTTAACTTCCCCCACCTTCCTCTTTATAGTATGGACAGATTGTTGAGCACTGCGCTTCTCGCTTTATGGAAAATACTTTGCAAATATCTGTTACAGATAGAAATAAATGCTTTTCTTTTATTTGGGGTGCCTCATGCTGCTCTAGCCTCCCATAACATCAACTCATGAAATTTATTCCTCCAAAACCAGATGGTGGGTGGTTCCTCTTGCATCCAATGCCTCAGTATACATTTTTTCCCCACAGCGTATGCCTTACCCAGTAGGGCCTATGCTGTTTAATATATTTGTGGGAGATATTGCTAAAGGGTTGGAAGGAAAGGTTTGCCTTTTTTACGAATGACATGAAAATAGCCAATAGAGTGGATACCCTGGAGGGAGTAGAAACAATGAGAAGGGATCTTCGAACAATGGAAGAATGGTTGAGGGTCTGGCAGTTAAAATTTAATACTCAGTTGATAAATTGTGCTCCAGATAACTTTTTTATAGCACTTTATTTATAAAACATCTAAACACGGGGGAGGAAGTGACGTCACGCGACTGAATGGCTGCTTAGCCCCGCAGCTCCGTGCCAACTCACCTTAAATAAGCTACCACCCGACTTCAAAAACTACCTCCCGGAGTTTAAAGTGACTGCAAGGTCTGGCGTTCGACCCGGAGCCGCAACATGAGTAAAAAAAGCGGCGCCCTGCAACGCGAAAGCGAACGGCCCTCCACGAGACAGACGGATTGGGGCCTGGTTCGCCATGCTTCCCCGAAGGCGCGGAGAGTGTCGGAATCGGGGTCAGCATCTTCCCGTGAGGAGTGGAGTGAGTCTGCTTCTGTGCAGGACCTCCCGCAAGACTTCACAAAATGTTTCGAGGTAATGAGGGCCGAGATTCGTGCATCTAAAGAAGAGATTTTGGAGCACGTGGATGCTCTCAGTGTGGACTTGAGAGAGCTGGGAGGCAGGGTGGAGGCCCTAGAAGAGCGGGCAGACGAGCAGCAAGAGAAAAATGAGGAGATAGAGCAACTCCTTAAAAAATTGGGGGAGCAGGCTGAGGACTTTCACTATAAGCTGGATGACCTTGAGAATTGGGGGCGCAGACAAAACCTTCGATTCCGGGGTATCCCGGAGAACGGAGACAAAGAAGATGTCCCAGCAGTGGTGCGTGTTCTCTGTGCCCAAATGATGGGCCCTGAATTTAATTCCAACGAGATGGGCATAGAAAGAGCCCATAGAGCACTGGGCCAACCACGTGAAAATAGGCCAAGAGACATAGTGGTGTGCTTTGCTTCATACATGTGTAAGGATCAGATCTGGCAAATGGCGTGTCAGACCTCTGGTTTGGAATTTAATGGAGCCCGAGTGGCGATATATCAAGATCTTTCACTGTTCACCCTAAGTCTGAGACGAGCAATGAAGCCGGTCATAGAAGTGCTGACCAAAGAGAAAATCTCCTACAGATGGGCTTTCCCATTTGCTATATGTTTTATCCTCAACGGAGAACAGCTCAGATGCCGCAACGTGGGTGACGCGTGGAAGCGACTGCATGAAGCAGGATTGGCCCAGACGGCAACTTTACCGACAGAGATAGCGCCTGCAACGAAATCCCGGTTCCAGCAGTGGAAGCGTGTGGAGAAAACTGCAAAGGCTTCAAGATCCAAGACTTGAAAGACTGGTGGGATGCAATGGGTGATGGTTCCTTGGACAGGGGAGATAACTTTCTTTTTTCAGAATCCCAGTGAACAGATGTCGGGGGGAGAGGCGATTTTGAGTGCCTTACTGGTTGGGTGGTCAGAGTCATCTATGTGAATGTTTATGCAGGGTGGGTTGTGGAGTTGGGGGGTCTGAGTTGTCATTCTTTTTATGTTAGTATTGTTATTATAAAATTGGTTAAGGGGGTCACATTCCTCTGGGTCCCAGGTAGCGCTACATAGCGCTGGCTGGTGGTTGGTGGCTTGTCAGTGGAGGGGGGGGGAGAAGGGTGGGAGGGTCGGGAGGGAGGTAGGGAGAGATCGGGAGACTGGGTGGGGGTGGGGCAGATGGGGAGGAATTGGGGTCTTCCTTCAAAGCTCAGTGTAGATCAGAGTTTGATATATGGTGGATCTTAAGTTCCTTACTTATAATATAAAGGGTCTGAACTCTCCTTATAAAAGACACGCCTTACAGCGGGAATTGCGGCTGATGAACCCGCGTGTAGTATTTTTGCAAGAAACCCATCTGCTAAAAAATATGAAGGGTTACTGATATCTAAGCAGTACCCGCATGTGTTGTGTGCCTCAGATGAATCGGGTGCAAAAAAGAGGGGGGTGGCTATACTAGTCCATAAGGATGTCCAGGTGCAGGTTCTGCACCGGAAAAGGGAGGGTAGATTTCTTTTTCTGCATGTACTGCTGGAGCAGGAAGAATATACTTTGGCTAACGTTTACACTCCAAATGAAGGACAGGAGGGTTTTTTCTTGCGCCTTCTGAGAGAGTTGCAAACCTTCGCCGCAGGTAAAGTGTTAGTGGCGGGAGACTTTAACGCTACTATGCAACCAAGTATGGATAGATCGGCACCGCCTGCCTCAGGGGATTGTAGGAACTCTCAAGGGTTGCAAAATTTTGTAGAAGAAATGGGTATGTATGATGTGTGGAGACAAGGGCATTCTAGAGGACGTGACTATACCTATTACTCCCCTGTACACCTTTCTTACTCAAGATTGGATTATATTTTCCTTGATAAAACATTGTCAGAGGGGGGAGGGGACTCGGGTATAGGCCCCATCACTATTTCTGATCATGCCCCTGCTTGGATGGTGCTTCCATCCTTGCGAGAGGAGGAGAGAGAAAAAAGATGGACATTTAATAATAGCCTGCTACGAGACCCGGAAATTGTGGCTCGATTTATCCCTGTAATGTTAGAATATTTCGACCTCAATGTGGACTCGGGACCGTCCCTAGGAACAGTGTGGGACGCCTTTAAGGCAGTATCTAGGGGATACTTTATGAAATGTGCAGGTCAGAAGGCCCGGGCCCATAAAGCACGATTGATTCAATGTATGGACAGGGTGAGGGCCTTGGAGACCAGGTATCGGACCAGGGGGTCGGTGTCCGACTACCGAAAGCTTCAAGACATGAGGCTTGAGATTGCCTTGTTGCACGAGGACAGTTTGAAGTTTGTACATGCAAGGGTAAAGCAAATTTATTATGAGGGTACCAATAAGCCAGGCAGACTGTTAGCTGCCAAATTAAGAAAGTTGAGATCAGATCAGCAAATCATGAGAGTTAAAGACGGTAAGGGAGGGATGCTCCATAGATCCGCACAGATCAGGAAATGCTTTGCCCAATACTATGAGACTTTATATAAAGAGGATGCTGCCGTACAGACTGAGAAAATAGAGGACTATCTGGCGGACAGGGGTCTGCCGACCTTGTCCGACTCTCAGAGATGGGAACTTGAGGAGCCAGTGGGGGTGGATGAGATTAAGCGAGTGGTAAAGGAACTCCCGACAGGGAAGGTTCCGGGTCTAGATGTCTTCACGAACGAGTTTTACAAAGCATATGTGAGAGTACTGGCACCTTACTTGGCAATGATCATGAACTCGGTGACAGAGGGAGCGCCTCTCCCTAAGACAATGCTGGAGGCGTGGGTGGCCGTGATACCAAAACCAGGTAAAGACAAAACAGACTGTGCCTCGTATCGCCCAATTTCGATACTTAACTCTGACGTGAAAATACTGGCTAAAGTGATGGCGAATCGCCTGGGTAGAGTGCTTCCTAGCTTAATACATCCGGATCAGGTGGCCTTTATAGCCCAACGCCAAGCTATGGACAACATCAGAAGGACAGTGGACCTACTTTACGCCGCGCAGACAAAAGCTAGACCAGTGGTACTGCTTGGGTTGGATGCTGAAAAAGCGTTTGATCGGGTCCACTGGGGGTACCTGGATAAGGTCATGCATAGAGCAGGGATTGGTCAGCAATATCGAGCCTGGGTTCAGGCATTATATTCATCGCCGACGGCCTGTGTCAGAGTGAACGGAGGGCACTCTGCGGCGTTTCAACTTGGGCGTGGGACGCGGCAAGGGTGCCCATTATCCCCGTTATTGTTCACCCTGACGATGGAACCTCTGGCGGCGGCGATCCAAGATAATGATGATATTGCTGGAGTTAGAGTGGGTGCCCGAGAATACAAAATTGCTTTATTTGCTGATGACGTTCTCTCGACCTTAACGAAACCGCTGACCTCTCTCCCTAATCTCATGAAAGTGATAGAAGATTATGCGAGGGTGTCGGGATATAAATTGAATGCCAGCAAATCAACGGGACTGGCGGTTGCAATTCCCCCGAACCTGATGGACACCTTGAGGTCGTCCTTCGCTTTTAAATGGGAGAATGATGCAATGAGGTATCTTGGGGTGCAGATCACAGGCAAGTTATCCGAGCTGTTTACTGCCAATTACCCGGTCCTCAAGAGGGAAGTGCAGAGAGATCTGGATAGATGGAGGGCTATGGGTCTTTCCTGGTTTGGGAGGATAGCGGCGATAAAAATGAATGTTTTACCACGACTCCTGTATTTATTTCAGGTACTCCCCCTGCGGGTATCTAGAGCATTTCTGTCTGGGATGCAAGATATTTTGATTAGATTCGTATGGAATCAGCAACGACCACGGCTACCTAGAGCCCTCTTATACAAGAGTAGACAGGAGGGAGGGTTGGGGATGCCCAACCTTCAATGGTATTATTGTGCAGCACAGACTAGGGCGGCAGTAGATTGGTTTCGACGAGAGGACCACAAGCTGTGGGTTGACATTGAACAAAATCTGGTGGGTTCTCGTAAGTTGGGACATCTAATGTGGATCGCAGGTAATCATAGGGGTCGGGTGGATAAATTCCCACCTACAGTACAAGCTACTTTTCACTACTGGGACCTCCTGTTTCCTCAGCAGCAACCTTTGGTGTCAGGACTAGCCCCGATAGTGGATAACCCTCTGTTTACCCCGGGTATAGGAAACACTAAATTCTGTAAATGGGCGGAGGCGGGTTTGGACATGTTGGGTCAATTACATGTGGGGGAGACTATTGTACCCTTCGAGACTCTTGTGACTGACTTTGGTCTTTCACGGGGGGGGGGGTCGATACGCCCACTTGCAACTACAACACTTTTTGAAAGGGAAGGCATACATGGGATGCCTGAAACGGGATACTCACCGGTTGGAGGAGGTATGTGAGGACTCCAAGGGCATGAAAGGATTGATTTCCAAATTGTACACTTACTTAGTGAAAGGCTCCAAAACATCCCTATTGCATAGAAAATGGTGGGAACAGGAGCTACAGTTCTCGTTACCGGAGACAGGCTGGCTGACCTTAGAGAGGAGTCTGTTGTGGGTCTCTCGTGCAGTGGACATGCAGGAGAACGCTGTAAAGGTATTCTATAGATGGTACCTGACCCCGGTTAGATTACACCATATGTTTCCGCAGGTTTCAAAGGGCTGCTGGAGGAATTGTGGGGGGGAGGGGACTATGGGACACATCTGGTGGCTATGTTCTAAGGCACAGGCCTATTGGAGGGGTGTGCACTCTCGACTTCAAGTATGGCTCGGCAGTTCTGTGCGGTGGCATCCTTTGATCTTTTTATTAGGACAGAGACCTGAAGGCATTACATCTGATCAGTGGGGATTGGTAAGACATTCCTTGGTGGCGGCCCGAGTCCACTTGGCCCGAAATTGGAAAAGGCCACAGGTACCCTCAATGAGTGGTTGGCTTACTAAAGTGAATTACATATGTGAAATGGAGAGACTGACTGCAGCGAAAGGGAGAAATTTGCCAAAATGGCAAAAGATATGGACTCCCTTTTTAAAGCACACAAAAGGAACTGGATAACAAATGTAATTTTAGCAGTCTTTACTGATAAGGATGGGAAGACAGGGGGGGGGTAGAGGGGGGTGGGGGGGAGGGTCAAGGCAGGTGAAGGGAGGGAGGATCTGTTGTATAAAATTAAAAATGTTGGAAGTAACATAAGCTACTGTTAAAGCATTGTGTTGGTGATGGTGCGTTCCTTTACTAGATACCCAATGTTAGATTCATATTGTGTTACGAAAGTGTAAGTTCTCTCATTGAGTTTGGACTGGTTATCCTATGCAATGATCAATAAAATCTAAAAAAAAACAAAACAAAACAACATCTAAACACATACATATCCTTCCTGCATTCTAAATGAATCCTATCCTGTGTAGCTATTATACCTTATACACATTGTAGTCATTTTACATTGCATCACTCTCAGTTTAACATATCACAGTATTTAACTCTTAATCAAATATTTCATATATATTCACATACTTTCAGATCAAAGTCTGTTGTCCCTTTAAATACTGTCAAGTCTCTACGGACCAGAGAGTTCCTTTGTGTCAGTGATACCACTACACAACTACTACTACTACTACTTAGCATTTCTATAGCGCTGCCAGGGTTACGCAGCGCTGTACAAGTTTAACATGGGGAAGGATAGTCCCTGCTCAAGAGAGCTTACAATCTAAAGGTTACAAACTATGTAGTCAGTGTAGGTAACTTACAACTTATGTAGTCAGTGTAGGTAGCTTACAATCTAGAAGTTACAAACTCTGTAAGTGTAGGTAACATGAATGGGGAAGGTAGTTAGGCGCCAAAAGCAAGGGAGAAGAGATGGGCTTTGAGTAAGGACTTGAAGATAGGCAGGGAGGGCGCATGGCGTATGGGCTCGGGAAGTCTGTTCCAGGCATAAGGTGATGCGAGGCAGAAGGGGCGGAGTCTGGAGTTAGCGGTGGTAGAGAAGGGTACGGATAGGAATGATTTGTCCTGAGAGCGGAGGTTACGGGTGGGAACATACGGGGAGAGGAGGGTAGAGAGGTAATGGGGGGCTGCAGATTGAGTGCACTTGAAGGTCAATAGGAGAAGCTTGAACTGTATACGGTAACAGATCGGGAGCCAGTGAAGCGACCTGAGGAGAGGAGTGATATGAGAGTATCGGTTCACGCGGTAGATAAGACGTGCGGCGGAATTTTGGACAGATTGAAGGGGGGATAGATGGCTAAGCGGGAGGCCAGCGAGAAGAAGGTTGCAATAGTCAAGACGAGAGGTAACGAGCGAGTGGACAAGGGTTCGGGTGGTTTGTTCAGAGAGGAATGGGCGAATTTTGCTAATATTATAGAGGAAGAAGCGACAGGTCTTAGCTGTCTGCTGGATATGGACAGAGAAGGAGAGGGAGGAGTCGAAGATGACTCCGAGATTGCGGGCTGAGGAGACGGGGAGGATGAGGGTGTTGTCAACAGTGGCGGAAAGTGGGGAAAGAGGAGAAGAGGGTTTGGGTGGAAAGACAAGGAGCTCAGTCTTTGCCATGTTCAGTTTCAGATGCCGGTTGGACATCCAGACAGCGATGTCTGAGAGGCAGGCCGAAACTTTGGCCTGGGTTTCGACTGTGATGTCGGGAGTGGAGAGATAAAGCTGGGTGTCATCAGCATAGAGGTGGTACTGGAAACCATGTGATGAGATCAGCGAGCCCAGGGAAGAGGTGTAGATCAAGAAAAGAAGCGGTCCAAGGACAGATCCTTGAGGAACCCCAACAGAGAGTGGGATGGGGGTGGAAGAAGAGCCATTAGAAAGTACTCTGAAGGTGCGTTGGGAAAGGTACGAAGAGAACCAGGAGAGGACGGAGCCCTGGAACCCGAATGAGGACAGTGTGTCGAGAAGTAAATTATGGTTGACGGTGTCAAAGGCGGCCGATAGGTCGAGGAGGATGAGGATGGAATAGTGACCTTTGGATTTGGCAAGGAACAGGTCATTGCAGACTTTAGAGAGTGCTGTTTCTGTCGAGTGTAGTGGCGAAAGCCGGATTGAAGCGGATCGAGGACGGCCTGAGAGGAGAGGAAATCAAGGCAGCGGCTGTGGACAGCGCGTTCAAGTAATTTGGAGAAGCTTAATTTATTAAATGCTCAATTTCTCAGTTCTTAAATTCAATCAGCAAATTCTAGCTTTCCAACTGACAGTATCTTCACATATATATGCATAAATTATTGAAACGAGCAAAAACGCTCCTTCGCTGAGCTGTCTCTGTTACCTTGCTTGATTAGCTGTAAACAGCAGAACTCCTAGTCTTGCTTAAATTCCTTAAGTTGTTACTTTATGCTGATCCGAGAGTCAAATTGCTTTAAATGTTACAAGCACCTCAATCTCTGAAGCCACAGGAGAGCTATATTTACTGCAGACTAACAAAGAAGCCGCTGCAGCCTCCTCATTCCACAATCCTCTTCAGGTTCCTCAATGCTGGCCGCATTTCGAAATCCTCTTCTTCAGGAGGAACTATTTTCCTATATTCTACAAAATACCCAACAATAATATTTAACATCAACCTCAATTCCACAAATAAATTTTATCCATTTTAACAGCATGTTCATTAAATATCTAAATATATTACTGACTACTCACCAGCGGGACTCCTGTCCAGTCACAGTCCGGGATCACTGAACCTCAGGCTTCATGCCCTCACAGTCTACTTCCTGAAATTAAATACACCTGCACTAATTCAGTCACCACCCCTCTCTTAAAGGCACATATCCTAGATCCACTCTATCTCCATGTTTAGTCCATTCGGGGACACCGTATTCCAGGAAAAAATATAGCGTTGCTCAATTAACGTCAACGCTTCAGTAATATCGCCCTTAAGGTTAGCCAGCTGGAACAGGACCACCACCCTCAAATCCTCAATGGAATGATTTTTCAGCAACCAATGAGACACCAAAGGAGCTTCCTTCCTCTGGTGTCTAATGTTGCTCGTGTGCTCTGCAAGCCTCTGTTTTAGCTGACGTTTTGTGTGCCCAATATAGTAAAGAGAACAGGGGCACATAATACAATACACAACTTGATCACTAATACATGTAGTATTGCTCCTCAAATAAAATTTCCTGGAGGACCCCAGTATGGACACATAACTGGTGGTCAAAGAGAATCTACAATACACGCATTTCCCACACAGGGAATGCAACCCCACAACAAACTCAGGGGTGAGATGTTTTAATAATTCCCCCAAATTGGATTTCCTTCTGTAAGCCACTCTGGGGTGCTCAGTAAACTCCTTGTGCACAGCAAGAACATGCCAATATTTATGAATGACATATGCTATCTGTGGAGCCTTATAAGAATAAGGCAACACACATGCCAATGGTTTCTTTGATTCCTTTTGTCTTACTGAAAACAGCAAGGGTCTATGAGAATAAAGAGCTCTTTGACTCTCTGCAGTACCCATAAAGGGTACCCTCTTTCCAAAAATCTAGCCATCATACTTCGTGGTGGATACATGGAATGCCCTCCCGCGGGATGTGGCAAAGATGAAAACGGTAACGGAATTCAAACATGCGTGGGATAAACACAAAGGAATCCTGTTTAGAAGGAATAGATCTACGGATTCTTAGTGGAGATTGGGTGGGGATGCCGGTAATTGGGAAGCGAAACCAGTGCTGGACAAACTTCTATGGTCTACGCCCTGATCGTGACTGAATAGATATGGATGGGCTTGAGTGTAAATTTTAAGGGGCTTCAACTTTAGCTTTAGAACTTTTAGTACAAGAAGAGTGCTGGGCAGACTTCTACGGTCTGTGCCCTAAGAATGGCAAGGTCAAATCAAACTTGTATATATATATATATAAAGTATCACATACCATGTAAAATGAGTTTATCATGTTGGGCAGACTGGATGGACCGTACAGGTCTTTATCTGCTGTCATTTACTATGTTACAAGCATCAGGCCCCCTGTTCATCTGAATCACCTGCTTTCTCTCCCAGAAGGTAGAACCGGGGCTCTCCAGCCCAGTGCTACTGCTATCCAGTGGGGTTGTCTCTGCTAATGGTGAAGCCAAGTCTTGTGCCGGGGAACAAGCCTGTGCCACAGCCAATGACTGGAGCATGCTTGCACCAAAAACACCTTCACGAGCGGGTACTGAGACAAATATATGTGTGTCTGGCTTGAAGACGGTGAAATTCTACCAGTGATCAACCAGTATGGAAAAAAAAATTCCCCAGGCCAATGTTTTTCTACAATCTGCCCTAGACTAACAGACTCGGAATGCAGAAAATTTGATCAGGGAATTGAACATAAGACCTTCTGGGCCAGCCAGTAGTAGCCCCAATGTTATTTCTGATGAAGACATGAACAAGATTCCTGATAGTGACTATCTGTTCTAGGACATAGTTTTTATACTGTCATTTTACTAATCTTAATCAATCACTCTAAACATTTCCCAAGAACATAGAGCTCCAGTTAGTTAATACCCTCTGTTATTTTCTCCAAATGCATGACTTATCTCTGGATGATATTAAAAGAAAATTGAGGTTAGCTGACAAAAACTTTTTCTCATTCCAGAATATCAACAAGCATTTAAAAATAGGTCACAATTCCTGAAATAGATTTGCTTTTTATAGCCTTAGAAAGAAATCAGTGATTTCTCTAAGAGCAGTTCTTGCAAAACAAGAAGGAGTAAGAATTCTGCTGATGGTCCTTCTATACCATTTCACCAAAGCTAGGAATATTTAATGTTCTAATCACCTGGAGACTAGCCATACAGCATGTGCACAGCCATAAACTTCTGGTTTAGTTCCAAAGTTTTATGAATTTTCCCCAATTTTGGGTGATTTATTTTTGTTCACTTCACACATTTTAATACAAAATATTTAATACAAATTAGAACACGTACAAATCAGTTGTACTTTAATTCATAGGTTAATGCACATTAAATAGATTTACATGCACTAACAACCTCAGAATTTCTCTCTTTCTCCCTCACTAAGCCAGACACCAGCATTCCTTCCCTCTCTACACAAGCTTGACCCAAACACTTTTCTTTCCCCAACTGTCTCCAGACCAGACCACAGCACTGTCTTACTCCTACCCTCCCACTCCCCAAGACTCAAACGTATCTCCATCACTCTTTCTTTCTCCTATCCGTTAGCCCCAGCACCAGCACCCGCTGTCCCCCACAAGACCCACCCCAGCCCTCTCCTTCCTTTTTTAATATTTTCCTTATTTCTGCTCCCACTCTGAAGCTGCTACCTCAGTCATATAGACATCACTGTTGTGCCACCATCCAGCTCATAATCGAAAGTGATCGCCAGCCATTTCCCGATACAAATCGGGAGATGGCCGGCGATCTCGGAAAAGCGGCGAAATCGGTATAATTGAAAGCTGCTTTTTTTTACAGCATCGCCGCTTTCCCGTCGCCTCACCGGCGAAAGTTCAAAGGGGTGTGTCGGTGGAGAAGCGACGGCGGGACATGGGCGTGGCTACCAGATAGCCGGCTTTCCCGCTCAGCCATCTATCTCCTCTTCAATCTGTCCAAAACTCTGCTGCACGTCTTATATTCCGCCAGAGTCGCTATACTCACGTTAGCCCTCTCCTCAAGTCGCTTCACTGGCTCCCTACTTCCGCATATGGTTCAAACTTCTCCTTTTGACTTACAAGTGCATCCACTCCGCAGCTCCTCAGTACCTTTCCGCTCTCATCTCTCCCTACACTCCTCCCCGTGAACTCCGTTCGCTGGGTAAATGTCTCCTGTCGTCCCCCTTCTCCCCCACTGCTAACTCCCGGCTCCGTTCCTTCTATCTCGCTGCTCCCTATGCCTGGAATAAACTCCTTGAGCCAGTACGTCAGGCTCAGTCTCTGGCTGTCTTCAAGTCTAGGCTTAAAGCCCACCTCTTTGCTACTGCTTTCGACTCCTAACCATGACTCTCTTACTCAACACCCTCACTTATCACCCCTACCACTGCAATTTCCCCACCCTAGCTGTCTGTTCGTCTGTCCAATTTAGATTGTAAGCTCTGTTGAGCAGGGACTGTCTTTTTCATGTTAATTTGTATAGCGCTGCGTATGTCTAGTGGCGCTATAGAAATGTTTAATAGTAGTAGTAGTAGTTTACTTGGTCCTTTTATTTTCACGACCAAGCCTCAAAAAGGTGCCCAAACTGACCACTTGACCACCGGAAGGAAGCGGAGATGACCTCCCCGTACTCCCCCAGTGGTCACTAACCCCCTCCCACCCAAAAACCCCCACTTTAAACACTTTTTTTCCCAGCCTGTATGCCAGCCTCAAATGCCGTACCCACCTCCATGACAGCAGAATGTGTTTTGTCCTCCGACAGCCTTTTCCTGCTTGTGATGTGGCTCTGGGGTGAGTGTGACATGTTTTCTGTTATTTGCACTGCAGAGTCACATCAGCAATGCATTGTGGTGGATGTAGGTATTGGTAGTTGGTAGGCTCTACTCCCCTGGTGCTTTCCCCCTGCTTACTGGGTCAGAGTGTGCCCTGTTTTGTTTCCTGTTGTAGTCCATGCGGTAGTGGCCATTTTGTAAGCCAGTTTTAGTTCCCTTTTCTGTGTTACCCACGTTAGAGAACGTAGTTCTTACCTTGAATGGTGCTGAAAGAGGGCATTGTACACCATTGTGCCAGCTCTGACCTACTGCTTATCTTAGTACCAGGGGACTCTTTGCCAGTGGGGCACAACCTCTGATCTGCAGTTAACTGTGAGTAAACGTGCTTATTCAAATAAAGGACTTTTTCAAAGAGATTAGTCTTCAGGTGTCAACTGGTGTGCCAAAGTTATACAGCAGAAATAAGTCCTAGAGGCTGTATGCAGGTCCCTGGAGCAGTTTTAGTGGGTGCAGTACATTTGTGGGTAGTGGGTTTTGGAGGGGGGTTGGGGGGCTCAGCTCCCAAAGTAAGGGAGCTATGCACTTGGGAGCTTTTCTGAAGTCCACCGCAGTGACCCCTAGGGAGCCCGGTTGGTATCCTGCCATGTCAGGGGGGCCAGTGCACTAAAAATGCTGGCTCCTCCCATGGCCAAATGCCTTGGATTTGGCCGGGGTTTGAGATGGCCGACATAACTTTCCATTATCACTAAAAAACGACGCCGGCCATCTGAAACCCCGGCCAAATCCAAGGCATTTGGCTGGCCGGAACTGTATTATAGAAACAAAAGATGGCCGGCCATCTTTTTCAAAAATACGGGTCTGGCCAGCTGTTTGCGGCACCGGCAAAATACATCGCCGGCACCGTTCGATTATTCCCCTCCATGTCTTCTGACGGCATAGGGTGACATATTGGCCTTCACATGCCCCACATAGCTAATTCATGTGTTGATGCTGCTGTTTCTTCCTACCTGCACTGGCAGATTTTTCTACTTTCTTCTAAGCTCCTGCACCTTCCAGCCTTAATCAGGGTGGTCATAGCACCTAGAAATTCCCCAGGTGTCTCCAGAAAAGTCATTAAAATTCCAGAACCTCTATGTCAAACCTCGAATGTTCAAAGGGATTAATTTCACAAACAAATGTCACTAGACACTTCAAACATTTAGGAGGAGGGTGTTGTTGGAAGAAAAGTCATGCTAAAGATGTGGAGGAAGGGAACATTCCCACCCATGGCCATGGACAAATGGCAGCGACATCAATGTAGGCTGGAAAAGTGCTGGTCTCTAATTAGATGGGCCAGATTTGTCCCCTTAAAGATACAGGGAATTGTAAGCTGGCATGAGGATGGCTAAAGTTATGGTTCTTTTTGTTTTGGTGGGTTTTTTCATCATTTGGAACAATTTCAAAATTGAATTGTGGTCTGATTCTGTGGGCCCATGACTGGCAACACTTCTGTTCACAACTATTTTGTAGTTATGAAATAAAAGGAAATCGCTACAACAGAGATGCCAAGTTATTCTACTCATGCTCCTTCTCTGTTTTTGTACATTTATTCAATTCAGAAAATATGATGAAAGGTGTTATGGAGAGGCCTATAGGGTTACCTGATGAGTGGTTTTAGATTGCAGAGGGGATAAGGAAGTGCTCCATATTAAGAGGGGTGCTTGTGAGTATATCTCACTCCAATTAAAATTAAGGCACTGGATAAAAGTAGCTCTGGGAATTGTTACAGGCTTTGTGAGAGAAGACCTGACCCACATCTTGTACCATAGATACCAACATTTTAAAATGATTGGGGGTGCCACGCACAATACAAATTACCTCTCTCTGGACATAATGAAGGAGTTTGCTCGATATGAGAGGTGCTCAGCACCCACTAGCATCCACAGAGCTGGCTCCATGCGTGTAGTTTGACTGTTTCATTTGAGGGGGGGGGGACAAAGGATGGGGCGGGCATATTAGCATATTAATTTGTGTGTATATATATATATATATATATATATATATATATATATACAGTGGTGGAAATAAGTATTTGATCCCTTGCTGATTTTGTAAGTTTGCCCACTGACAAAGACATGAGCAGCCCATAATTGAAGGGTAGGTTATTGGTAACAGTGAGAGATAGCACATCACAAATTAAATCCGGAAAATCACATTGTGGAAAGTATATGAATTTATTTGCATTCTGCAGAGGGAAATAAGTATTTAATCCCTCTGGCAAACAAGACCTAATACTTGGTGGCAAAACCCTTGTTGGCAAGCACAGCGGTCAGACGTCTTCTGTAGTTGATGATGAGGTTTGCACACATGTCAGGAGGAATTTTGGTCCACTCCTCTTTGCAGATCATCTCTAAATCATTAAGAGTTCTGGGCTGTCGCTTGGCAACTCGCAGCTTCAGCTCCCTCCATAAGTTTTCAATGGGATTAAGGTCTGGTGACTGGCTAGGCCACTCCATGACCCTAATGTGCTTCTTCCTGAGCCACTCCTTTGTTGCCTTGGCTGTATGTTTTGGGTCATTGTCGTGCTGGAAGACCCAGCCACGACCCATTTTTAAGGCCCTGGCGGAGGGAAGGAGGTTGTCACTCAGAATTGTACGGTACATGGCCCCATCCATTCTCCCATTGATGCGGTGAAGTAGTCCTGTGCCCTTAGCAGAGAAACACCCCCCAAAACATAACATTTCCACCTCCATGCTTGACAGTGGGGACGGTGTTCTTTGGGTCATAGGCAGCATTTCTCTTCCTCCAAACACGGCGAGTTGAGTTCATGCCAAAGAGCTCAATTTTTGTCTCATCTGACCACAGCACCTTCTCCCAATCACTCTCGGCATCATCCAGGTGTTCACTGGCAAACTTCAGACGGGCCGTCACATGTGCCTTCCGGAGCAGGGGGACCTTGCGGGCACTGCAGGATTGCAATCCGTTATGTCGTAATGTGTTACCAATGGTTTTCGTGGTGACAGTGGTCCCAGCTGCCTTGAGATCATTGACAAGTTCCCCCCTTGTAGTTGTAGGCTGATTTCTAACCTTCCTCATGATCAAGGATACCCCACGAGGTGAGATTTTGCGTGGAGCCCCAGATCTTTGTCGATTGACAGTCATTTGTACTTCTTCCATTTTCTTACTATGGCACCAACAGTTGTCTCCTTCTCGCCCAGCGTCTTACTGATGGTTTTGTAGCCCATTCCAGCCTTGTGCAGGTGTATGATCTTGTCCCTGACATCCTTAGACAGCTCCTTGCTCTTGGCCATTTTGTAGAGGTTAGAGTCTGACTGATTCACTGAGTCTGTGGACAGGTGTCTTTCATACAGGTGACCATTGCCGACAGCTGTCTGTCATGCAGGTAACGAGTTGATTTGGAGCATCTACCTGGTCTGTAGGGGCCAGATCTCTTACTGGTTGGTGGGGGATCAAATACTTATTTCCCTCTGCAGAATGCAAATAAATTCATATACTTTCCACAATGTGATTTTCCGGATTAAATTTGTGATGTGCTATCTCTCACTGTTACCAATAACCTACCCTTCAATTATGGGCTGCTCATGTCTTTGTCAGTGGGCAAACTTACAAAATCAGCAAGGGATCAAATACTTATTTCCACCACTGTATATATATGCAAATTAATATGCTAATATGGAGGAAGGAAGGGAGAAAGATGACTTTTTTGGGAATAACCATAATGAATATGTATGAGATATCTCATACATATTCATTATGGTTATTCCCCCCAAAAAAGCCAGCTATTTCTTCCTTCCTTCCTTCCTTTCTTGTTTCCTCCTCATCCAGAACTCCCTCTTCCTCTCCAGTAGTATTTCCCCACTCCCTTTCCCATACAATTCCAGTGTAGACCTTAGAAATTCATAAGCTCCATATGTAGATCCTTCAAGAGGTAGTGTGTCATGATTTAGGCTCTACACCCTTTCTGATGTTTTGGTGCCACCTCAGTAAGGCCAACACACAATCTCTCCACTGCAAAACACTATACACAAACTTGTGCAAAACCCACTCATAATCTTACCAAACCATAACAGCACTAATTCAAAGGACAGGACGAGCTACAACCTTATGCGTGGAAAGGCAGCACTGTAATTACACCGGGCTCTAAAACACCAGTACACTACCTAGTGACAAAACAAAAAGGGCTGCAAATACTACACACCTTAGCAGAATACTGCACTTTGATCACACATGACACAACAGAAATGACACAAGGAACTAGAAATAAAAAAAATATTAAGGCAAAATACTGAACTGGAAAGTTACCTCAAGAAGTCAGACTCAGCATGCAGCAATACTAGAAAAATTGAAACTTAAATGCAAAATATCACAGATGCACATTTCCAAAAGCTGACATATTCCAATTAATAAATTCTGAATAACATACTTTTTCTACCTTTGTTGTCTGATCATTTAGTTTTTCTATTCGCTTTGGTATCTTCTGTTTTATGCAGTGTCTTCTTTCCATTTGATATTTTTTCTTTCACTATGTCCACCATCCTAATGTGTCCTTATGCATCCTGTCTACCATCTGTAGCCCTGTCCCTATCCTTCTCCAGTTTCAGCATCTGCCCTCAAAGTGTTCCGATGCAGCCCTTAAATTAATCAATTTCCCCTCCATCCATATCCAGCATTTCTCCTCACTCCCCTCCCCTCCATTCATGTGCATCTCCTTCCTTTGTCTTTCCTTCCCTCCATCCTTGTCCAACATTTCTCGTCTCTTCCCTGCCATCCACTCCATCCATGTCCAGCATTTCTCCTCTCTTCCCTCTCCTCCATCCATGTACATCTCCTTCCTGAATTCCCTCCCCTCCATCCAGCAACTCTCCATTCTCCCCTGCCCTCTCCTCCATCCACCCATATCCAGCAAATGTCCTCTCTCCCCTGCCCCCTCCATTCATCCATCCATGTTCAGCAATTCTCCTATCTCCCCTGCCCTCACCTCCATCCATGTCCAGGAACTCTCCATTCTCCCCTGCCCTATCTTCCATTCACCCATATCCAGCAAATTTCCTCTCTCCCCTGCTCCCATTCATCCATCCATGTCCAGTAATTCTCCTCTGCCCCCCCTGCCCTCCCCTCCATCCATCCATGTCCAGCAACTCTCCATTCTCCCCTGTCCTCTTCTCCACCCACCCATATCCAGCAAATTTGCTCTCTCCCTTGCCCCCTCCATTCATCAATCCATGTTCAGCAATTCTCCTCTCTTCCATGCCCTCCTCTCCCCTCCATCCATGTCCAGGAACTCTCCATTCTCCCCTGTCCTCTCCTCCATCCACCCATATCCAGCAAATTTCCTCTCTCCCCTGCCCCCCTCCATCCATCCATTTTCTACTCTGTAGGAGTTGCTTAGTGGTTAGGGTGGTGGATTCTGGTCCTGAGGAACTGAGTTCGATTCCCACTTCAGGCACAGCTCCTTGTGACTCTGGGCAAGTCACTTAACCCTCCATTGCCCCAGGTACAAATAAGTATCTGTATATGTAAGCCACATTGAGCCTGCCATGAGTGGGAAAGCACGGGGTACAAATATAAGTAAAATAAAATTCCCGGAGATGGTACTCTCCTCTCTGGAACCTGTAAGCCACATTGAGCCTGCTGCTGTGTGGGGAAAATGTGGGATACAAATGCTAGAGCCAGTGGTGGGAGGCGGGGCTGGTGGTTGGGAGGCGGGGATAGTGCTGGGCAGACTTATACGGTCTGTGCCCTGAAGAGAACAGGTACAAATCAAAGTAGGGTACACACAAAAAGTAGCACATATGAGTTTATCTTGTTGGGCAGACTGGATGGACCGTGCAGGTCTTTTTCTGCCGTCATCTACTATGTTACTATGTCCAGCAACTCTTCATTCTCCCCTGCCCTCTCCTCTGTCCATCCATATCCAGAAATTTTGCTCTCTCCCCTGCCTTCCCCTCCCCTCCATCCATCCATGTCCAGTAACTCTCCATTCTCCCCTGCCCTCTCCTCCATCCACCCATATCCAGAAAAATTCCTCTCTCCCCTGCCCCCATTCATCCATCCATGTCCAACAATTCTCTTTTCCCTGCCCTCCCCTCCATCCATCCATGTCCAGCAATTCTCCTCTCCCCTGCCCTCCCCTCCTGTCCAGTGATCTCTTCTCTCCCCCTGCCCTCCTCTCCATAGCCAGTGATCTCTTCTCTCCCCCTGCCCTCCCCTCCCATCCCTGTCCAGCAATTCTCACTGCCCTCCCTCAGCTCCCCGACAGCCCACCTCTCCATTCCTTCTGCCCCCCACGCATTTAACCCTTTTACTTTCAGTCGCAGCGATGGCAGTGGAGAAGACAACACAGCGGGCTCGTCTCCAGCTTCTCCATTCCCTCACACAGTGTCCTGCCTTCTGTGATGATGTATTTCCTGTTTCCGCGAGAGTGGGACACTGTGTGAGGGAAGGGAGAAGCTGGAGGCGAGCCCACTGTATTGTCTTCTTCACTGCCGTTGCTGCGACTGAAACTAAAAGGGTTAAATGTGTGTGGTGGGGGGAAGGAACGGAGAGGAGGGCTGTCGGTTGGGGAGCTGAGGGCGGGAAGGAGGGACCATCTGAGAGTTGCCTGCTGCATTGCGCCGGCCCTGAGTTTGGGGGGCAATGCCCCCTCGCCCCCCCCCCAAACTGCGCCCATGGCTGGCTCCTTTGTCATGTTCATTTGCCTGGTAATCCAGCCTTATTGGGAGAAGAGTCAAGCCTGGTTTAATGTGTCAGTGCCAAATGACCCCAAAGTTTTTATTTTATACTACTTCCCTGGAGGGGAGGAGGTTAACTTGTCAGAGGCTGAATCAGAGGGGTGGGGCTCTGGCCAGGAGGTGGTTAAATGCCCTGGAACAGAATGGATCAGGGAGGCCCCAAGGGAAGAGGTCTCCAGGAAGTATCTGAGCAAAGATTCTCCCAAGGAGTTCTGGCTTGGCTACAATACCTGAGGGAAGTTCCAGGGAGGTGGAGTGGCCCTAGCTCAAGGGAAGATGCATTAAACTTACCAGGCTAGCAATGTGTTTTTTTGACCGATTCCTGCTGGTTTAGTGAACATGTCATCCATCGGAAGATACACAAAGGGATTCTGCGGGCTGCTTTCCGTTTGTGTCAGCAGACAACAGGAATGGTATGCAAAGTTATTAAAATGAGCTGATTACCATTCAAATGTGTGTTCCAAGCGATGCATTTCCGAGTGATGCACAGACTGCAGCCCCTGCCTTTTATGACAAAAGTTTTACGGGAGGTCTGGATCAGCCGTAGCATGACAGTTTTCTTTTGAGCATGCCTATCCTCAGATCTGGATTCACTGTGGACATGACTAGCTTCACTTGTTTTAAGCTAGTAGTGAAAAATTTATGCAAAACAGCATCAGTCAGAGCTGCCATCAGCTGCAGGATACCTCAAGATGGAAAAACGGAGCCCGGACTGGTGCTCTCTCTCCTGCTCCAGCTGTGCCCACTGTCCTGTTCACCACAAGGTCAGTGCCCATTCCCCAGCTCTGTTTGTAGCACAAACAACTCCCTTGCCTGCTTTCAGATTCTGCTGCTTTATGGAGTTGAGAAGGTCGCTGGTAAGAAGCCCTAAAAAGCTCCATGGGGATCCATGTTGTGTGCTTGGAGTAGGAGGATCGTGTTACACTGGAGAGTCTAGGGTTTACAAGAGTTAGGAAACAGCTTGTGCAGGCCAGATCCGCTCGATTTCTGCTTCCCTTTGAAAAGTTCAGCTGGTGAATCCATTGTGTAGCAATTCCAGTTCCTGGGAGGAGAGAGCCTCAGCCTTTGTTCAGTGGTGGCATCTAGTGGGAAGATCTAGGATTAGCCAGGTTCCAGAAATATCTGTGGTTTATGAATTGTGGTAAAGGACAGTTGCTAAAATTGCTGGGCTACAGTTGCAAATGAAAGCTCATAGTAGTGTCACAGCTTTGGTGTAGGTAAGCCCTTGGGCCACAGTCAGATTTACGCTGCCTACCCAACCCAAAGGCTAAGTGGACCCTGGCTGGCGGCAGGCGAGTCACACCCCGACAAAGACCACACCAGAGAGTGTCTCTTAAAAGAGCCTTTGAGGTCACCTCGACAAATCAGGGTGGAGAGTAGCTCTTAAGAGAGCCCTTAGAGGCTGGTCCAACAGAGTCAAGGCCAGGGAATAGCTGGAACAAGGCATGGACTGCAACAAGACTGGGCACGAACTGGAACAGGGCTGGCACAAGACTGAAGGAGGGACCGTCTGGAACAAGGCTGCAACTCACTAGACTAGGCTAGGCAACCTGTTACAAAGGCACTGGTTGTAGGGTTACCTTATTTGCTCCCCCCCAAAACAGGATACATGCCCCAGAGTCAGCAAGGAACAGCAGGAAAGAGGGGGCTCTTTCCTACCCCAAAGTGGTCACTAGACCACCAGGGCAGTATAGTAAGATAAGGGGAGTGTTACAGTCTCAGGCTCTCAGACACTGGCACCACGTGAGCCCTTGGACCGCTGCCGACAAGCGGCAGCAGTAGGCAAGACCCTCAACCAGGACTGGGTAAACAAGCAAGGCAGGAGAAGCTGTAGACAGGCAAAGCTGGGACAGCTGAACTGGAACCACAGGACTGGAACTACAGCAGTAGGCAAGCAGGGAATAAGCAGAACAGAGCAACCGGTCTTCACCTGCACATGACCACCATTCCCCAGGAGTTGAGCCCCCAGGTGCAGGTGGCCGGCAGGACTTACTGGACCTAGCTTGCAGACAGACTAGACCAACAGGATTCTAAACAAGCTTGACTAATACAGGATTCGGGACTACTGAGGATTCGGGATTCTCACACAGGGAATAAGATACAGAACAAGCTTGACAGAAACAGGGTTAGGGTTCAAAACAGGAGTGCCCACAGGCACCCAGACAAGAATAAGACATACAGGTAAGACACAAGACAAGGCAGAAGTGCTCCTAACAGCACCAAAAGGGTAAGGAGGGAAGCTCAAAAGGGTAAAGCAGGGAAGCTCAAACACGCAAGACAGAAGTGCTCCTAACAGCACCAGAAGGGTAAAGCAGGGAAGCTCAAACAGGCAGACAGAAGTGCTCCTATCAGCACAACAAGACAGAAGTGCTCCTATCAGCACCAAACACTAACCTGGACCTTTGGCATTTGCAAAGGCAAAGCAGAAAGTTACCAGAGGGCTAATAAGCACATCAGCAGCTGAGGCTTAGCTGCAGCAATCTCAAGGCAGCTAAGGGTGAGGCTAGATGCCAAACTTCCAAGCAAGACTGGAGGGCTAAAATATCTGGACCAGACTGAAAAGACAGTCTGGAAAGTCTATGGCAGCCACTGGTTCTGGCCACCAGAGGGCGAGAGGAGCACAAACCAAGAAAAGTCACAATCGTGAAAGGGAGTGGTGGATAGGACAAATGGAAAAACCCACCCAGTTGGCCAGCCATGTCCTCAAAAAGAGGACATGTCCGGGTAAAACCGGACATATGGAGGGGCATTTCCATTTAAATCATTTATAATTTTTCATTTTACAAGGGTCACTTGCAAACAGTAATACAGAGATGACTGTACAATAATACAATATTAGAAGAAAACAATCTCAACTAGATAAATAGATTATATACAGTCTTTCTCTTTCTTAGACCACAAAATAAATAGGGAGAGTGAAACAGGACAAGGAGATCAATTAAACAACAGTAAACAAGGAAAACATGGTATTAACCTGATTATCCCCAGTTATTATTTATCTAAATCATTATTCCACATTGATCATCTGGTTGGCTTCTTCAAACCCAAGACGGTGTATAGTCAATTAATTTTGTTGGAAACATACTTATTGTCCAATATTAGTGGAAATAATACACCTGATTTTATTTTTTTTCTCTTTTAAAACCAGAAATTATTTAACAATACAAACACTTGACTCTCTAAACCAATTCCCACTGATTAAGGTAATCCCAGTTTCACAGGCTTCACTCCTTTTGAATTAATATACTAAAAGGAATCATTTCAGAGGAAAAAAAACTTTAGGAGTCATACCCGGAACTCTGGGAAAACAACAATCTCGATATTAATCATCTATAATAATATTCATTTTGTTCAAATTTTTCTGTTCTATTAACATTTTCAAAATCTTAACCGTTTCCTATTCCTGTAGAACTTCATTTGCTGTATCGATTTTTCATTCTCCAAGGATTCGATTAGATTATCCATGTGGCTCACTAATAAGATTATATCTGAAGCAAAATTATTTACTACCACCGTTAGGTCCTGGCGCGCCTTCCAGATGATATTCAATGTAACCTCCATGGGAGCCAAAAACTCCAAGCTGATAGCTCTTACGGGTTTAGGAGTGGCACCGCCGACATGGGTTCAGCTGTAAACGACTTCCGTTTCAGCATACACTCCTAACTCACTCCTCCACTCCTTTGGATATGGTGGTTAAATGATTTGAGAGCGATTAAATTGTTTCCAGGTCCAAGAGCATCGACGCTCTTTCACCGGTGCTAATCAAAGGACTCATCAACCCAGTCATCTATGGGCAGCTCGTCACGCAGCAGTCCCACACTTGCTGCACAGGGGACAAAACGCTGGCCATCGGCGGCTGACCCCCCATTGTCCCCTTCCTCTCAGTTAAGGCAACTGCAAATGCAAAGAGGAAACTTCAAGTAAACAAAAACAGAACTTCAGAGGACAGCTGGGCCGTTGAGCGTACGAGCCTCAGGTCACCATCTTTCCACTCTCCCTAGTTTGGGACACTCTTTGGTTTCTCCTCAAAGGCCTGTCTGATATGGGTAACCCTTCAGCATAGCCCCCTGAGTAATTGAAACACGGAAGCCCCTCCACCACTACAAGGTGGTGTCCCTTCGGAGGGGGAGGGGCATTTTCAAAAGGGATGTCCAAGTTGCTATTTTGATGTCCTTGAAAAATGGCAAAATCCAGGGGTGGGGAAACTCATATTTTCAAAACAAGATGGACATCCATCTTTCGTTTCGAAAATACCGTCAGAGATGTCAAAATCCTTAAATTTGGTTGTCCCTAGATTTGGTCATCCATAGACGGTTTCTGACTTTTGGCGATTTTCGAAACCAAAGACGTCCATGTCAAAAATGTCCTAATGCAAGCCATTTGGGCATGGGAGGAGCCAGCATTTGTAGTGCACTGGTCCCCCTGACATGCCAGGACACCAACCAGGCACCCTAGGGGGCACTGCACTGGACTTCATAAATTGCTCCCAGGAACATAGCTCCTTTACCTTGTGTGCTGAGCCCCCCAAAACCCACTACCCACAACTGTACACCACTACTATAGCCCTTACGGGTGAAGGGGGGCACCTAAATGTGAGTACAGTGGGTTTCTGGTGAGTTTCTGGTGGGTTTTGGAGGGCTTGCTGTTTCCTCCACAAATGTAACATGTAGGGGGGGGGGGGGGTATGGGCCTGGGTTCACCTGTCTGAAGTGTACTGCAGTACCCACTAAAACTGCTCCTGGGACCTGCATGCACTGTCATGGACCTGAGTTTGACATCTGAGGCTGGCACGACATATTTTTAAAGATGTTTTTTGAGGATGGGAGGGGGTTAGTGACCACTGGGGGAGTAACAGGAGGTCATCCCCGATTCTCTCCGGTGGTCATCTGGTCATTTTGGGCACTGTTTTGTGCCTTAATCGTAATAAAAACACGTCTGGGTGAAAACGTCCAAGTGTTCGTCAGGGACATCCTTGTTGTTTTTTATTATGGGCCAAGGACATCCAAGTGTTAGGTACGCCCAAGTCCCGCCTTCACTATGCCTCCGACAGGCCCCCTTGAACTTTGGCCATCCTTGCGACAGAGAGCAGTTGGAGACATCCTAAATCGGGTTTCGATTATACCGATTTGGACGTCCCTGGGTGAAGGACATCCATCTTCCGATTTATGTCAAAAGATGGATGTCCTCTTTCAAAAATGAGGCCAATGGTAACCCTAACTGGTTGGGAATCAGGAACTTCCTTAGAAACTACTAGACAGGAAGTAATTACGTCAACCAGCGCCCTCTTGCAGGGCTATAAAGGAAGTGCAAGGTTTCCAGAAGTAAAACAGATTCTTCCTGGCATGGAATGCTGCTGGAGACCACGGAAAACAGGTGAGGGACATGACAGAGTTTCTTTCCAACTGACCTGGAAACCTAAAGAAACTAGGGGAAAATGACATTATCTAAAACTAACCCTGCTGCTCTGATGCAGCAGTAGGAATAAGAAAGGAGAAGATGATCTTGAGAGATACAGTACATACTAAGAATCCACTTCACCAGCTCATGCCTCATTTAGGGGCCCCTTTACAAAGCAGTGCTAAAATGTGTCCTTAGCGCACCATTACGTGGGTCTTTCTCACATGCCGAGGCTATTTTTTAGCACAGCAGTAAAATGGTCAATTTTCCAATTTTTGTATAAGTGGCCACATACTAATGTTGCCATTAGCGCATGGTCATTAAAAAAGATTAGCACTTAAGCCCTGTTGTAGGCAGTAAGGGCTCATATGTTAATCAAATGCTAATCAGTTAGTGCACGGTAATGCAGCTACACTAACTAATTACTGTTGAAAAGCCCACTTTCTGACCCCAGAATGCCCCCTCTGTGGTAATTTTTTTTTTTTTTTTTAGCACGTGGTATGTGCATGCAAACCCCTAACTTACGCCTGAACTTACGTCCCAAGGTAAACCTTTTTAAGCTGCAGTAAACATGCACTAGTGCTTACTGTAGATTTGTAAAAGGGGCCCTAAAAATGTTATCTTAAAATTACCATCAGCCACTGTCATTTTTTGCTGTAAGAGCAACCCCTCTGAAATTTTCAGATAAATTCTATCCTCTCTAGTTTCTCTTCAAAGCATATTCATAAAAAGGGTTCAAGTGAAATCAAATGTTTCTAGACCCTATTTTTCATAAGCAATTAGTTCCCCCTCCTTATAACTAGTATCATACAGCAAGTTTCAGCTTCTTGCCAGCACAATTCTAGCAGCGAAGAACAATTGCATAATGAGCCTTTCATTCCTCTCAGACGAGTGACCACCCCCCAAACAATATGCTTTTGGTTCTAAATCCATTCATAAACCACAGAGCTTTTCAATTCTTTTTTTTATGTCTCAGCCCACTATATCTTGATTTCTACATTTTCCCAGTACATGTAGAAAAAATGGCCCTCTTTATTACAAACTTTCCAGCAGCAGGAAGAATGGGTTCTATTAAGGAAAAGTTAGAGGAGTCCATAATAACTAATTGTATTTTAGCCTCAGTATCTGTTTGTGGTAGCACAGGATGTGTTATGTGGCAGTGTACCTGCAGATGGTTTCCTTATTAAGGAATGCTATGAGATGAAATGTATGTTAAGGAGAAGTCATTTCAGTAACATGCATATAACATAGTAAATGACGACAGATAAAGACCTGAATGGTCCAGCCAGTCTGCCCAACAAAGTAAACTAATTTTACATGGTATGTGATACTTTATAAACAGGTGTGGAGGAGTGGCCTAGTGGTTAGAGCACCAGTCTTGCAATCCAGGGGTAGAGAGTTCAAATCTCACTGCTGTTCCTTGTGATCTTGCCTCAGGTACAAACTTAAATTGTGAGCTCTCCTGGGACCGAGAAATATCCATTGTACCTGAATGTAACTCACCTTGAGCTACTACTGAAAAAGGTGTGAGCAAAATCAAAATAAATAAATGTATACCCAAGTTTGACTTGTCCTTGCCATTCTCAGGGCACAGACTGTAGAAGTCTGCCCAGTACTGTTCTTGTACTAAGTTCTGAAGCTAACATCAAAGCCCCTTAAAATTTATACTCCAGCCCGTCCATATTTATTCAGTTACGATTAGGGCATAGACCGTAGAAGTCTGCCCAGCACTGGTTTTGCTTCCCAATTACCGGCATTGCCACCCAATCTACTACTACTACTACTTAACACTTCTATAGCGCTACAAGGCATATTCAGCGCTGTACACCATACTCTGCTAAGATTCCGTAGATCCATTCCTTCTAAACAGGATTCCTTTGTGTTTATCCCATGCATGTTTGAATTCCATTACTGTCTTCATCTCCACCACCTCCCGCAGGAGGGTATTCCACGTATCCACCACTCTTTCCGTGAAAAAATACTTCCTGACATTACTCCTGAGTCTGCCCCCCTTCAACCTCAATTCATGTCCTCTACTTCTACCATCTTCCTGTCTCCGGAAAAGGTTCGTTTGTGAATTAATACCTTTCAAATATTTCAACGTCTGTATTATGTCACCTCTGTTTCTCCTTTCCTCCAAGGTATACATGTTCAGGTCAGCAAGTCTCTCCTTGTACGGTTTGCAACGCAAATCCCATACCATTTTTGTAGCTTTTCTTTGCACCACTTCCAGTCTTTTTACATTTTTAGCAAGATACGGCCTCCAAAATTGAACACAGTACTCCAAGTGGGGCCTCACCAATGACTTGTACAGCGGCATCAACACCTCCTTTCTTCTGCTGATTATACCCTTCTTTATGCAGCCTAGCATCCTTCTGGCCACAGCCGTCACCTTGTCACATTGTTTCTTCACCTTCATATCCTCTGACACCAACACCCCAAGGTCTATCTCCTGAGTCGAGCTTACTAATCTCTCCCCTCCTATTCAGAATCTCTCTTTTGGGTTTCTGCACCCCAAGTGCATCACTCTGCACTTCTTAGCATTAAGTTTTAACTGCCAGACCCTCAACCATTCTTCTAACTTTTGGAGATCCCTTCTCATTGTTTCTACTCCCTCCAGGGTATCCACTCTATTGACTATCTTCGTGTCATCCGCAAAAAGGCAAACCTTTCCTTCCAACCTTTCAGCTCTCTAACAAATAGGTCCCAGCACCAAACCCTGAGGAACTCCACTGCTCACCTTCCTTTCCTCCGAGTGGATTCCATTTACCACTGCCCTCTGCCACCTGTCGGTCAACCAGTTTCCTATCCAGTTCACCACTTTTGGTCCTAAGTTCATCCCTTTCAGTTTATTCACAAGTCTTCTGTGGGGGACCGTATCAAAGGCTTTGCTGAAATCCAAGTAGATTACATCTAGCGCAAGTCCTTCATCCAATTCTTTGGTCACCCAGTCAAAGAAGTCTCAATAAGATTAATTTGGCAGGATTTTCCTTTGGTAAAGCCATGTTTCCTCAGGTCCTGTAACCTGTTGGCTTCTAGAAAGTTAACTATCCTTTCTTTCAGCAGCGACTCCATTATTTTTCCTACCACTGACGTGAGATTTACCAGTCTGTAGTTTCCCACTTCTTCCATGTCTCCACTTTTGTGAAGAGGGACCAGAATATAAAACTCTGTGAATGGGAAAGTCTTTTTCTGCACAGCACAGAGAGGGTTCAAAGTACAGAACAAAGTCCAAATGTCAAAAGAAAACACCAAGATCTTTCAAAATCTGGACAAAGTTCCTTTAATCATACAGCTTGGACAACAATCTTCTAAAAATGACCTGACACAGGCTGTGTTTCGGCGCACAGCGCCCGTGTCAGGAATCTGCATCAAACACAACATGCAGCGATTCACAAAGGCATTTCCCTCTGCCGTGTCCATCTGGCTCTTGCATAAACAGGAAGTTGCATCAGAGAGGGCCAGACGTGGCAGAGGCAAATGCCTTTGTGAATTGCGGCCAGCAACAGCCTAAGAACGAAAGCTACGGCACCGCATCAGCAGCAGGGAGGAACAGGAAGAGGCAGACAATGATCCTGGCTATCTGGACCCGGACCCATGGGAGGAAAGGCAGTGAGGGATGTTAGATTGGAGGTAGTTAGGGTGTGCCTCAGGCAAGGCCCACCCATGGCTACACCCCTGGCCCCACCCCTCTGACTCAGCTTCTAACATGGTAGGTTTAGCACCACTTGCCTTAAGGTGGCTAACTTGCAACTTCAGTGATGGAGTGTTCTTCAGAACACCTGCTGCTATAATACTCACTCCCTCACATACCCTCCCCCTCAGCTCAACTATACCAGGTTGAGCACCTGTCACTACCTGGGCCACCTTGCCTAGGGATCAAGAACTATCACTCACTAGGGCACCTGTGGCTTCCAAAACCACCAGGAAACCTCTAGACCCCCCCCCCCCCGGGTCACAATAATACAACCATCCCAGCCACACCATGTCTTCTGCACACACATATGAACAGGGCAAAGTAAACACAGTAACCATTGGGCCCCCTCATACCAATAGTCACAAACTGTCCAAATCCCCATCACAGGAACAATCAGTTCAGTAGAAAACAACTGGACTGGAACACCATCCATAGGCTGTATCACAATCCTCCTATCTAGCAGGCACCAGCAATCTTCATCTCAGAATCAGTTATCATCTCCAGAAGACACCATTTCCTCCAACCCAGGTGCCTGCCTTCTCCATTCCAACACTTGATCAATCTTCATCACTTGAGCTTTTCTCCTCCACAATAGGTTGATACTTTTTCCACCAGGGTCTCCAACAATCCCCACAATTGGGTTCTCACAAGAAACCAGGCTTGATTCTGGGATCCCCTGATTCCTCAACACATCTGCAGCTGGGAATAGGAAGAAGAATGTAAGCCTCCAGGAACCTGAGGCATCCCTATCTTGACCCCTTCCATATGCATGGCACTCTAGTCCTGGCTTTAGGTTTCCTCCTTCGAGTGACCTTTCCACATGCCCTGCCTCCCTTACTTAAGGCACTGTCCATATTCACAAGGGAAAGGCCTTGACAGGTCATATGACTTTTGCCTTTGATGTTACTGTCTCCCTGATGTGGGGACCATATTTGCTCCTCTGTAGGGCTGCGGATGGGTTCCCATTTCCTCATCTTTGTACCCCATTCATTCTCCAGTATCTTCTTTCAGGCTACTTGCTCCTCCTCGGGAGACTTCACATTCCTCTGGCCAGGAATTATTTCCATAGTTCCTAGACATGTACTCTTTCTCATCTTTGTCCAGTGTACGTGCACCCTGGTTCCTAGGTGCAGGGTGAAACTGAATCACAAAACACAATGGGCATCCACTCCTTGAGAATTCCACTGTGGTCCTCTTCACCACCCTCATAGTAGTGGAATTGTATTATTGTATCAAATTCTTCCACAATTCTGGGGTGTTGGATAAGTCACCCTCCTTGGTATTAGCCAGGCTTTTCCCCTCACAGTCTACCTACTTCAGCCACACCAGGGTGTCCTTAAACTGCTTCTCTAAAGTACATAAGTAATGCCATACTGGGAAAAGACCAAGGGTCCATCGAGCCCAGCATCTTGTCCACGACAGCGACCAATTCAGGCCAAGGGCACCTAGCAAGCTTCCCAAATGTACAAACATTCTATACATGTTATTCCTGGAATTTTGGATTTTTCCAAGTCCGTTTAGTAGCGGTTTATGGACTTGTCCTTTAGGAAACCGTCCACCCCCTTTTTAAACTCTGCTAAGCTAACCGCCTTCACCACATTTTCCGGCAATGAATTCCAGAGTTTAATTACACGTTGGGTGAAGAAAAATTTTCTGTGATTTGTTTTAAATTTACTACACTGTAGTTTAATCACATGCCCCCTAGCCCTAGTATTTTTGGAAAGTGTGAACAGATGCTTCACATCCACCTGTTCCACTCCACTCATTATTTTATATACCTCTATCATGTCTCCCCTCAGCTTTCTCTTCTCCAAGCTGAATAGCCCTAGCCTCCTTAGTCTTTCTTCATAGGGAAGTCGTCCCATCCCCGCTATCATTTTAGTCGCCCTTCGCTGCACCTTTTCCAATTCTACTATATCTTTCTTGAGATGCGGCAACCAGAATTGAACACAATACTCAAGGTGCGGTCGCACCATGGAGCGATACAACGGCATTATAACATCCTCACACCTGTTTTCCATACGTTTCCTAATAATACCCAACATTCTATTTGCTTTCCTAGCCGCAGCAGCACACTGAACAGAAGGTTTCAGTGTGTTATCGACGATGACACCCAGATCCCTTTCTTGGTCCGTAACTCCTAACGTGGAACCTTGCATGACGTAGCTATAATTCGGGTTCTTTTTTCCCACATGCATCACCTTGCACTTGCTCACATTAAACGTCACCTGCCATTTAGCCGCCCAGTCTCCCAGTCTCGTAAGGTCCTCTTGTAATTTTTCACAATCCTGTCGCGAGTTAACGACTTTGAATAACTTTGTGTCATCAGCAAATTTAATTACCTCGCTAGTTACTCCCATCTCTAAATCATTTATAAATATATTAAAAAGCAGCGGTCCTAGCACAGACCCCTGAGGAACCCCACTAACTACCCTTCTCCGCCAGCTGTAGACTTCCCCCTGATGGTAATGAAAATGCTATTCTCCACAATACCAGCACCTGCTGCAGACTGCTAAGGTGGAAAGAAGCGTTTTCCCGCCAGCTGAGATTTTTTTTGGGTGGTGGGTGAAGGGGAGAACACTTGGTGCCCACCCACTTCTTGTCTAGGCCCACCCAAAATCTGTTGTCTGGCTACGCTCCTGCTTCTGTTGCTCCTTTACTTCTCGGATCCAAGCACTTCTCATCTGTTCAGCCTGATCAGCTGGGATGCTCTGCTTCAGCAATTCCTATAGACCTTGAAGTGTGTGATTAATTTCTGTCTTCTCCTCAGACAACTTTTCTATCAACATAGTTGCCTCCTTCCATTCCTCCTGAAGGGTTTCATTGGAAGCTTTTAGCAGAGTTACCATACCATACCATACAGGCTTATATCCTGCCAATACCTTGCAGTTCAAGGCGGGTAACAAAGCAAGACAAAGCAGGACAATCTCTGGGATACTAAAGGAGAAACCTTCGTAAAGGGGCAAATATGGTGCATAAAAGTCAAGAAAAAACCAGCTAAAACGGGAATCCCTATAATCATGATTACGAAGGTTTCCAATTAGGTATGTGCCTTTTATTATCTCATTTATAAATTTTTTATACATATTTGTATTGAAGTTCGTAACCTATACCAGTGCCCTTAATTTGCTGTTACGTGATGTCAGATTTTATTATGCTTTTATATATATGTTTATATGCACTGTCATACAATTGTTGCATTATATATACTTCTTTTATATATATATTTTCTTATATATGCTCTTTTATGTACATGTATATATATATATTATTTATATTGGACAGTGCGTATCGATACGTTTATTCATGTAATTATTTTAGTATACTCTCTATGTATACCTAGTAATATTCCATATTTTATTAATTGTTTTTTGTCAATTCATATATTTGATATATTATGTTCGTATGTGTGTTATATTTTATTTATTATGATCTATGATAATTATTATATATTTGTTCATTGTAGCCCCTGACGCAGCTCTAGGTGGGCGAAACACAGCCTGTGTCGGGCGATTTGTTCATACACGGTATCTTCAATAAAATCTTTTTGTTGTGACATTGATCTGCTGGCTTTCTTTCCCATATTGGATTTTGCAGGTCGTTTGCCTTGTTGTTTTATGGGACATTCTAATAAAATTACACACTTGCACAGAAAACTCAACTGATAATGCACAACAATAGAAATTGCTGCTTGTTTGGGTTCGAGAAATTTTTTCTTCCTAAGTTGAGTCCACTTGGAAATGTCAGGAAAAACTTGGACTTACCCCACTAAGAAATTAGTATCATTCGCATGGTAATAAAGTCTCAGTATAGCTTCTTTATCTTGAAGAAACACAAAGAATACTAAGAGTATGGATCTAGATTTTATTTCCTCTTGTGAAGACTCTAAAATAGCAGATACATCTAATGATGGAACAACTTGATTCGAACCAGTCACTGGCATTAAATAATAAGTCTTACGTAAAGGTGGAGAAGTATTTCCTGGATTGCCTAACATTCTTAGTCGGGGAAGTGGTAGGTCAGGAGTTGAGGTTGCAGGGTGGGAGACTTAGGAGCAACAGTGGCGTAGGAAGGGTGGGGCGGTAGGGGCGGTCCGCCCCGGGTGTCAGCGGGTGGGGGTGTGTGCTCTGGACAGCCCTCGTCTCCTGCCCCATTCGTTTTTTTTTTTAATCCATTACAGCGACGCAGGCAGCGCTTCGCGTCTGCCCTGCGTGTGCTGTGAAGATAGAAAATCACCTTGTTAGCGTCGGCCCTTCCCCCGTTGTGTCCCGCCCTCTTCTGAGGTAACTTCCTATTTCCTCGAGGGCGGGACACAATGGGGGAAGGGCCGACGCTAACGAGGTGATTTTCTATCTTCACAGCACATGCAGGGCAGACGCGAAGCGCTGCCTGCGTCGCTGCAATGGATTAAAAAAAAAACGAAGGGTGATGGCAGGAGACAGGGCTCTGTCAGCTCTCCACGAGGGGGGACGGGACCAGGTCGGGGGGGGTCAGATGGGAGAGGGGGAGTGCTCAGATGGGAGAAGGGGTGGGGGTGTTCAGAGGGGATTGGGAAGGGGTGGGGGAGCCCAGAGGGGTGTTCAGAGGGGAGAAGTTGATTGGGGAGGGTGGGGGAGCCCAGAAGGGAGAAGGGGAAGGTGGGGGAGCCCAGAGGGGAGAAGGGGATTGGGGAGGGAGGGTGGGTGAGCCCAGAGGGGTTCTCAGATGGTGCTCGGAGGGGAGAAGGGGATTGGGGAGGGTGGGGGAGCCCAGATGGGCGCTCGGAGGGGAGAGAAGGGGATTGGGGAGGGATGGGGGGTGCTCAGAGGGGAGTGCTCAGATGGGAAGAAGGGGATTGGGGAGGGGTGGGGGTGCTCAGAGGGGAGTGCTCAGATGGGAGAAGGGGTCTGAAGCTGGAACTGGGGTCTGACAAGGGGCAGGAGGGAAAATGGATCCATGCCTGGGGTAGGTGGGAGAATGGGTCTGGGGCTGAAAAGGGGGGGTGCAAGGCATGTGGTGGATGAAGGGGGCTGGAACTGGGGGCTGAAAAGGGGACAGGGAGAAGTGGCTGGGGGCTGAAGCTCGGGACTAATGGAAGAAAAGGGCTGGGGACTGGTGGGATAGTGGGGCTGAAAAGGGGGGCATGTGGGAGATGTGGGCTGGGGCTGGAACCAGGGGCAAGTGGAATAAGGGGGCTGGAATTGGGGGCTGAAAAGAGGGGGCAGAGAGAGAGGGGACATACCCTGGATGGAAGGGGGGAGTGTGAGGGAGGGTAGACCCTGGATGGATGGGAGAGGGAGGGCAGACGGATTGAAGGGGCAGAGAGAAAGGGCAGATGGTGGGTGGAAGGGGGAGAGAGAAAGAGGGCAGACTGGGGCAAATGGTGGATGGAAGGGGCAAAGATAGAGGGCAGATGTGGATGGAAGGGAGAGAGGGAGATGGCAGACTGGGGCAGATGGTGGATGGAAGGGGCAGAAATAGAGGACAGATGTGGATGGAAGGGGCAGAGAGGGCAGACAGTGGATGGAAGGGACATTAGAGAGGGCAGACACTGGATGGCAGAGAGAGAGAGCGAAGACAGATGCTGGATGGAAGGAAGACTGAAAAGAAGATGAGGAAAGCAGAAACCAGAGACAACAAACTGTAAATAAAATACATATTTTTACTTTTTTGCTTTAACATGTAAATAAGGTAATCTTTTTATTGGACTAATTTTAATACATTTTGACTTAACTTTCAGAGAACAAAATCCCCTTCCTCAGGTCAATACAGTATAGTGCTGTTACAGTATCCTATCCTGACCTGAGGAAGGAGATTTTGGCCCCTGGAAGCTAAATGTATTAGTCCAATAAAATGGTATTTTATTTTCTGTATTTGTTTTATTTCTATTTGTTAATTTGTAAAGTGGTGATTGGTATTTGTTAGTTTTTTCAAATTTACATCTGCTGTCTTTATATTTTGCACAGTACTAGGGGACATTTTCTGTTTTTTTGGTGTTGCATTGTATACAGAGTCTGGCATCGGGGGGTTCAGTTTAATTTTTGTCTAAATAGAAAGTTTATTATTACTTATTCTATAGTGGATTAGGGTGTATCTGTGTTTGTGAAAAAGACATGGCTTTCGGTTGGCACTGACTGTGCAGGATTGACGATCTATACTATTCTGTCTGTTTTCATTTTACAATAGGTGAATTGATGTTCTAGTGTTCACTGTAGTGTTTAAGATGCTTTACTTTTCCTTGTGTGACTCGTACAAATTACTGCTTATGGTATGGTATAATTGCTCTATATATAGGTCCTGAGTGTTTTGTATTCTCGGTATGCCTTGTACTGGATTTGGGGGGGGGGGGGGGGTTAAAAAATGACCGGCCCCGGGTGTCAACTACCCTAGCTACGCCACTGAGGAGCAATGTTAGAAAATACTTTTTCAGAGAAAAGGTGGTGGATGCCTGGAATGCCCTCCCAAGGGAGGTTGTGAAGACAAAAATGGTCCTGAATTCAAGAATGAATGAAATAAACACAGAAGATTTCTATATAGAAAAAGGGTGGAATCCAATTAAAGCAAAACAATGATCTCATAGCTGGAATGAGATTTGACGGCACCTCCAGAGGTTGGGAAGTAAGACCAATGCCAGGCAGACTTCTACAGTCTGGGTCCCATAAATGGCAAAGACAGATCAGGATCAAGACTGGAGTGGGCTTCAACGGCAACTCCAGAAGTTGGGAAATAGGACTGGTGTTGGGCAGACGTCTACAGTCTGTGCCCCAAAATTGGCAGGGAGAGATAGACATTAAGTATGGCAGTGTTTAATCATGATGAAAAAAATATAACCGCAGCTAAAAAAAATGTTCAATAATCACACCTGACCAAAAATATAACTAAATAGACAAAAAAAACAAGATCTAGGTGTCAATTTAACTCATTAATTGAAAATAAAAATAACAAACTTTTTAAATGTATAATGTGTGCTCAGAACCTTGTGCTACCCAAACAAGCCCTAGTGATTAGACTTTTTTGTTTCTTACCTGGGAAGGAATACCCATCCGTGGCACCAACCCAGGAGCAGTAGAGAGCATGGGACCACATTGGGACCTCTGAGAAACATGGAAACCAGGACCAGGAGAGAGTCCTGCACTTAGAACAACCCAGCCTGAAAAAGAAGTTGATGAGGAAAACTTCCCCGAGTACTATTTTGCAGCAGGAAGAAGGAGAATTCCTAGCTCCCCTCCCCTTCAAAGCATAACTGCTGGATGGAAGTCTCTTCCAAGGACCAGGGACTAAGTGCCTGAAGACAGGAGGACCATGATGGTTGACAAGATAGTACAGCTTCCAGCTTGCCATAGAGGAGCTTAAAGATGAGGGACAAGAGTTTGTGGAGGTGGAAGGAGTTGAGCTACTGGAAGAATAGAAGTCCCTCTCTCCCCGTGTATCTGTGTATGAGGGCAATTCCTGCCAGTGCTGAACAGTGAAGTAGGTTGTAGTCGGGAGACTTGTGGGAGCAATATACCCCAGGGCTAGCCTCTGGGAGGAGGCCCTACAGCATGCATAGCTACAACAAGGAACTGAATCTGCCAGCAGAACCTGGGAGAGGCACAGCCGGAGAGAAGGAGCACTGCTAAGACAATGCTACTGAGCTTTGGTGAGCCAGGTACCTGGAAAAACAGTGATCTCCAGCAGTGTAAGTCCTTCACTGATTAGGGCACTAAGTATATATATATTTTTAAAAAATCTTAGCTAGCAAATTTAGCTGTGTTTTATTTTTATCTTAGAAAGAATTTAGTTCACTTTAGTGCATTCACTTTAGAGCACCCAAAGTAAATGAGTCTTATTTAACAAGCAGTAGACTTGTATCAAACCTAACAAGAATTTTTTTTCTGCTCATGTTATACAGCTTTCCTTGATAGTTTAAACATATGAATTCTTTTATATATATAGACCTCAGCGTGGGACCTAAGCGATCCATAAGTTCAAATGTCGCTTAGAGCTATGCCCAATATCGTCACAGGTCCATATTAATTTCATGCTGCATGGTTTTTGCATTTATTATCTATTTAACTTTAACTTTAATCAATATTTAGACTTAAGATTTAGTAAAGCAATACTTAGCTTATGAGCAATAGTGTTGGCTATAGAGGGTTTTTCAATCCAACATGGCACATGTTTCAACGTCAAGCAGCTTTTTCAAGGATGACCCCCTAGAATAAAAATTAAATTTCAATATCTATTTCAAAAAGACAGTTAATAATTAGCATTCGCTAAACCTTAAAGCTAAAGGAGCAAGCTCGGCCGCATTTCACCTCTTATGTGAATCTATCTTACATGCCGATTGATCAGTTCTAAAGCCATCAAAAATGGCGAGTCGGTGTCCTAAGCGCAATTTAAACAATCCATGACCACTTGAACTTCAGGAAATCACTAAAAACCAACCTCTTCAAAAAGGCCTACCCCAACGATCCAATGTAAACCCCTCCACCCAGCAACACAGCATGATCAATGATCGTACTGGACAACATACAATCTTTCATTCCTTTCGACCCTTCACAACTACCTCACTCGATCACTATATAACCTCTTATTTGTATTGTATTTGTTATCAACTGACTTGGTGAACGCCTTTGACGGTACTATGTAAGCCACATTGAGCCTGCATATAGGTGGGAAAATGTGGGGTACAATGTAACAAATAAATGATGTCCACCTATCAGAAGGCAGGGAATTGAATATTTATTTAAATAAGAGTAGACCACTCTAATTCAGCATTCAACCCCCTAGGGGTCACTGTGTCCAGCGTATAAATCCAGAATTGTTCACGATAATTTAACAGTTTTTCTACTTGACCACCCTCCCACCCGGACTCTGTAATAATTGTGGTGTTTCAGTTTCAAGGCCAATTATCTGGAGACTAAGGCTTGTCCTGTCTGTCATCAGCTTGCTAGTTTAAAACAGGAGCTCAGTAAGGGTAAAACAGGAATTAGATGCACTTAAAGCAGCTTCTAAGACTAGACAAAACCATACAGCACAGAATCAAGCCAAATTCACACCACTGCCTCCAAGGATAAAACCACCTAGGAATAGATGGTTCACAGTAGGCTCAGTCAGACTTCGATATGTGACAGAGAGGCATCCGCCCTCACAAGTGTTGCCCCTACAGAATTCTTTTGCTCCATTACAGCATGGTGATGATCCTGAAAGTAGAACTGAGGCAGAAGAGAAAGAAATGAAGTTGGAACAAAAGGATATGAAGGTACCCAAAGAGAAAAGACAGGAGTGGCCTAGTGGTTAGGGTGGTGGACTTTGGTCCTGGGGAACTGAGGAACTGAGTTTGAATCTCACTTCAGGCACAGGCAGCTACTTGTGACTCTGAGCAAGTCACTTAACCCTCCATTGCCCCATGTATGCCGCATTGAGCCTGCCATGAGTGGGAAAGCGCGGGGTACAAATGTAACAAAAAAAAACCAAATCACAAATGTTGAAGCACATACCAGGAAATGTACATGGAAAGCGATGGCCCAAATGCTCGCTAGTCTAAGCAATAAAGTTCATGACCCTTTCAAGCCCTGATGTTGGAGGCAGACTTAGACATTGTTGCATTGTTGCAATCACAGAGATGTGGCTAAATGGTTCCCATGAAATGGGATGTAAACATACCCGGCTATAACTATTAGGAAGGATAGAGAGAGTCGTAAAGTGGGAGGAGTTAGCTCTATATGTGAGACATGATATCATGGCACCGAAATGACAGGGCCCTGGGGAAGGAAAGAAGCGATATGGATCACCTTAAAAAGAGAGGATAGAACCTCTGTACACGTGGGTGTTGTCTACAGACCTCCGAAACAATTGGAGGAATTAGATAAAGACCTGATCGCAGATATTCAAAAGTTGGAAAACAAGAGAGAGGTGCTGTTGCTGGGAGATTTCAATCTGCCGGATGTAGATTGGAAGGTTCCGTCTGCGGAATCGGAAAGAAGTAGAGAGATCGTGGATGCTTTCCAAAGCGGTTTGCTCAGACAAATGATGATGGAACCCACGATGGAGGGAGCGACACTGGATCTGGTGCTCACAAATGGGGATAGCATGTCAAATATCTGAGTGGGTGCCCACCTGGGCAGCAGTGACCATCAAACGGTTTGGTTTGATATTATAGCTAAAGTGGAGAGCGGCCACTCAAAACTCAAAGTTCTGGATTTCAAGCATGCTGACTTTAGTAAAATGGGGGAATACCTGAGGAAGGAGATGATGGGCTGGGAGGAAATACGAGAAGTGGAAGGACAGTGGTCCAAGCTGAAAGAAGCTATAAATAGGGCCACGAACCTTTATGTAAGGAAAGTAAATAAAAGCAAGAGAAAAAGGAAACCGATATGGTTCTCCAAGCAAGTGGCTGGGAAAATAAAGGCTAAAGAGTTGGCGTTCCAGAAATACAAAAATACTAAAGAAAAGGAAGAATGGTCTAAGGTTTGGCAATTCAAATTCAATGCGAAGAAATGCAAAGTGATGCACTTAGGGAATAGAAATCCTCGGGAGACGTATGTATTAGGCGGGGAGAGTCTGATAGGAATGGATGGGATCTGGGGGTGATAGTATCTGAGGATCTGAAGGCGACGAAACAGTGTGACAAGGCGGTGGCCGTAGCTAGAAGGTTGTTAGGCTGTATAGAGAGAGGTGTGACCAGTAGAAGAAAGGGGGTGTTGATGCCCCTGTATAAGTCGTTGGTGAGGCTCCACCTAGAGTATTGTGTTCAGTTTTGGAGGCCGTACCTTGCGAAGGATGTAAAAAGAATTGAAGCGGTGCAAAGAAAAGCTACGAGAATGGTAAGGGATTTGCGTTACAAGACGTATGAGAAGAGACTTGATGACCTGAACATGTATACTCTGGAAGAAAGGAGAAACAGGGGTGATATGATACAGACGTTCAAATATTTGAAAAGTATCAATCCGCAAATGAACCTTTTCCGGAGATGCGAAGGAGGTAGAACGAGAGGACATAAAATGAGATTGAAGGGGGGCAGACTCAAGAAAAATGTCATGAAGTATTTTTTCACAGAGAGAGTAGTGGATGCTTGGAATGCCCTCCCGCGGGAGGTGGTGGAAATGAAAACGGTAACAGAATTCAAGCACGCGTGGGATAAACATAAAGGAATCCTGTTCAGAAGAAATGGATCCTAAGGAGCTTAGCCGAGATTGGGTGGCAGAGCCGGTGGCGGGAGGCGGGGATAGTGCTGGGCAGACTTACACGGTCTGTGCCCTGAAAAGGACAGGTACAAATCAAGGTAAGGTATACACAAAAAGTAGCACATATGAGTTTATCTTGTTGGGCAGACTGGATGGACCATGCAGGTCTTTTTCTGCCGTCATCTACTATGTTACTATGTTATATCTATTACACACCATCGTATATCTTGCCATTGGTGGTGATGTTGTTGCCAATGGGGTACCAAAGGAGCTTGTAATGTTTCTGTGTTGATCCTTGACTTATGCTTATTTAAGCTCACGTTGATGGGATGTCCACTCCTACCAATATAAATCAAGCTGTAAGGGCATTCAGTAGCATAAATTACATTACTACTATTGCACGTTGTATAATGTCTCTCTTTTAAATTATTAACTTTCTTTTTGAAATAGATATTGAAATTTAATTTTTAATCTAGGGGATCATCCTTGAAATGCATGCTTGACAACGAAACATGTGCCATATCGGATTGAAAAGCTTTCTATAGCCCATTAGCTAAGTATTGCTTTACTAAATCTTAAGTCTAAATATTGATTAAAGTTAAAATTAAATAGATAATAAATGCAAAAACCATGCAGCATGAAATTAATATGGACCTGTGACGATATTGGGCATAGCTCTAAATGACATTTGAACTTACGGATCGCTTAGGTCCCATGCTGAGGTCTATATATATATAAAGGAATTCATATGTTTAAACCATCAAGGAAAGCTGTATAACACTAGCAGAAAAAATTTCTTGTTAGGTTTACTTTAGAGCAGGCATACTTTTGGATAGGTGTTCTGTTAGTTATGGTAGCCAGACACGGGCATTAAAGGTTAAGGGTGTATTCCCACCCACAATGAGGGAGCATCACAGATCATCACAGGACTGACATGGAGTAGCGCAGAGCATGGGATGTCCACTGGTGAGACCTAAGCCTGCACACCTCATAAGTGGCCAGACTCTGACTTTCAGTGAGCTCAATAAATCTTAAGTAGGAGTTGCATACTTGGTGGGGAGCCTCATTTCTGGAAGAAACCCCACTGACAAAAAGAAGGAGGGTACAAGGTACACTATAGCTAGTCGTATGAACATTGAAATAAGGACTGAAGTCCAGAGCCTAGTTTAGGTTAAAAGAATAGAGCGGTTTTAAGACCCGCTTGACCATTTTGCTGTTGCTATTGTTCGTACTTATTGCTTTGACAATTGCCTGGTCCAATTTGCCATTGCTGTGTTTCATGCTATTTTGGAAAACCCAGTTTTCTTTATTCTTATTCATTATTCTCCTACCTAACCCCAACTGACTAAATAAAACTGTTCTAAAAATACCTTATTCCTTCCTAGTCTGCCACTACAATTCACACACCCCCCCTCCGCAATAACTCTGACCATTTCTTACAACACCAGCCCCTCATCCCTACTTCCTTGGAAGCCTCACATGAGATTGTATTGTACCTGGTCCTGCTGGTTGGGATCCCGAAGAGAAGCTAAAAGTGACACTCGAAGGCTGAGGGGAGTTATATTTTGGAAAAGTGGTATAGAAATTTACATACATTACTTTTACCATGAATATTTAGCAATGGAATTGATTCTCTTAGATATTTTCTCTTTTTTTATTCTATTTTTAAGAGTTTTACAGATCATTAATTAAGAAATACATATTAACATTGGTAAAAGGGAATTTAAAAGCAAATGGAAAACAAAAAAGAAAAATGTCTTAGCATATGTAAAGTGACGTTTAATTTTAAATCAAGTCAAATGCTATGGAGAAAAAAAGTTGGAAGGCAAACAAAGGAATCAAATTAGTTGTAATTGATGCTGTTGCAGGACAGAATTATTAAATGTATGTCTCTTGCTCCATAATGTTTCCATGATTCTGGGCATTTCTTCTGAGTACTATAAAATTGGCTGGTCCTTACCATCTTGACACTTGTGGCCTATGAAACAGCACAGCTGACAAAAAAAACCCAGTTGTGGCGAACACCATTCTACTTCTAAATTATGAAGAAAATAATTTCCTGCTACAAAGCAGAAGCCCTCTTGTTGATCTATTAAGGACAGTGGAGACAAGTAAGACCTGCAGGCTTCCCTGACCACCCTAGTCTTGGTAAATAATTATACAGCACTGTGTATACTGAAATGTACTTATGCTAAAGATTATTATTTTCTTGTGCAATCTGTTATCACTGTCTGCAAAGCTAGTAATTGTATGTTGCAAGTGCTGTCTTGCACCAGCAGTCCTGGAGTTTTTACCACCTTGAGCTGGTACTTGCGTTGTGCTCTGAAACAGCTTTTAAAGCTTGCTAGTTAGGGCAGTACTGAATATTCATATTTGATTCATATGCGACTCATTTTCCGCCAAAGTCGCTATGCTCACATTAGCTCTCTCCTTAAGTCACTTCACTGGCTCCCTATCCGTTTCCGCATTCAATTCAAACTTCTCTTATTGACCTATAAGTGCATTCACTCTGCCACTCCCCAGTACCTCTCCACTCTTGTCTCTCCCTACGCCCCCCCTCGGGTACTCTGTTCTGTTGATAAATCTCTCTTATCTGTCCCCTTCTCCTCTACTGCTAATTCCAGACTCCGTTCCTTACATCCTTACATCCATAATTGTCTGACAACACACAGAAAAAAAAAATAAGTAAAAATAAAATAGTCTCAATTAATACCTTTTATTAAATTTAGATATTAGATATGCATCATATGTCAAAGAATAAAGTGGTTGCTCAAAGCATATACTAACCACAATCACTCAACTGCAAAACACTATGCACAAATATCTGCAAGAACACACTCAGAACCTTACTGTACCATAAATATTACACTTGGCAGACCCTAATACACCAATATACCACCCATACGGAAAATGCAGACTGTCAACAACATGAAACAAGGGATCATAATATCACAATTCTCATGTAGAGCCACAAAACACCCTTTTAGGGTGAATTCACTGAATAGTGTTCACAATGAGCTCCTTTTATTAACGACAATATGTAGATCCTTCAAGAGGTAGTGTGTCATGATTTAGGCTCTACACCCTTTCTGATGTTCTGGTGCCACCTCAGTAAGGCCAACACACAATCTCTTCAAAATACTATACACAAACTTGTGCAAAAACACACTCATAACCTTACCAAACCATAACAGCACTAATTCCAAAAACAGGATGAGCTACAACCTTATGCGTGGAAAGGCAGCACTGTAATTACACCGGGCTCTAAAACACCAGTACACAACTTAGTGAAAAAAAAACCCAAAACAAAAAGGGCTGCAAATACTACACACTAGCAGAATGTTGCACCTTTATCACACATGAAAAACACCATGACACAACAGATATGAAGGCAAAATATGAGGCAAAATACTGAATGATAAGTGGATAAATTGGATGGGGGGGGGGGGGTCCAATGTTTAACCTCTCTCGCTTGTTGGCTCTTCACCCCTGTCATTTACCCCGTGTCATCTTATGTACCTTCCCCTCCTGTCACATTCTGATTCTGTGCCATCAATGTATCCTCTTGATTTAATGTAAGCCACATTGCTCCTGCTCATGTGGGAAAATGTGGGGTAAAATGCCACCAATAAAATAATATATAAATAAATAAATGTTAAAGAGAGAATCGAGTCAAACTGTACATTTACAGTTAACAACACGATTAACGTATTAAATGTGTAACTCACGTTAAAACTTTTAATGCGTTAACACCATCATCATCCCTCCTCCACCAGCCAACACCTCTTCTTACCTCTTCTAGCATGGTATTCCAGAGGCTCCCCTCTCCTCTGCACGTTCCTTCTCCCTGCCCCTCACTGCTGCAGTGAAAATAGTGATGTTTCTCACCCGGCCCAAAGCATCTTCCTGTAACAGGAAGTTCCGCAAGGGACAGAACAAATACATAGATGAATATATGTTTACAGATGTTAGGAAAGCTGGCAAATTGGGCAACATTATAATAATGGGTGATTTCAATTATTCTAATATTGACTAGATAAATGTTATATCAGGGAGCGTTAGGGAGGTAAAATTTCTAGACGTAATAAATGACCGCTTCTTGGAGCAACTGGTCCAGGAACCAATGAGAGGGGGAACCATTTTGGAACTAATCCCTTAGTGGAATGTGTTGGATCAGCTGGGAACAGTGATCATAACATGATCAATCTGAGCTGATATCTGGAATTAAGTCACTAAAGCAATCTACTGTAACAGCTTTTCAAAAGGGCAACTATGACAAAATGAAGAAAATGGTTAAAAAGAAACTGAAAGGGTCGGTCGCAAAGGTTAAGACTTTAAATCAGGCATGGACATTGTTTTAAAATACCATCATGGAAGCCCAGACTAGATGTATTCCACATATTAACAACAGGTGGAAAAAAGAGCAAACAATAGCCAGTGTGGTTAAAAGATGAGGTAAAAGAGGCTATTAAAGCCAAAGAACATCTTTCAAAAATGGAAAAAGGATCCAAATGAAGAAAATAAGAAGCAACATAAACACTGTCAAGCCAGATCAAAGCATGATAAAGAAGGCTAAAAAAAGAATATGAAGAAAACCTTGCTGCAGAGACAAAAACTTATAGTAACACTTTTTTTAGGTATATGAGAAGCAGGAAGACTGCGAGGGAGTCTGTGGGACTGTTTGATCAGGAAGGGGCAAAAGGAGCACTCAAGGAGGACAAGGCCATAGTAGAGAAATTGAATAAATTATTTGTTTTGGTCTTTATGAAAGAAGATGTAAGAGATTTACCTATACTGGAAATGGTTTTCACGGGTGACAATGCGAAGAAACTGAAAGAAATCTTGGTGGACTTGGAAGATGTACTGAGCCAAATTGACAAGTTAAAGAGTGATAATAACCTGAACAGATGGTATACCCCTAGAGTATTGCAAGAGCTCAAACATGAAATTGCTGATCTGCTGCTCGTGATCTATAACCTGTCATTAAAATTGTCCATAGTACCTGAAGAATTGGAGGGTAGCCAATGTGATGCCAATTTTTATAAAGGGTTCCAGGGGTAATCGCAGAAATTACAGACTGATAAGCCTGATTTCAGTGCTGGGCAAAATAGTGGAAACTGTTATAAAGAATAAAAATACAGAACACTTAGAGAAACATGGTTTAAATGGGACAAAGTCAGCATGGATTCATCCAAGGGATGTCTTGCCTCACCACTTTGCTTCATTTCTTTGATGGCATAAATAAACATGTCAATAAAGGTAAGCCAGTTGATGTAGTGTATCTAGATTTTCAGAATGCTTTGGACAAAGTACCTCATGAGAAAATTTAAGGAGTCATGGGATAGGAGGCAATGTCCTTCTGTGGATTAAGAACTGGTTATTGGACAGAAAACAGAGGGCAGGGTTAAATGGCCATTTTTCTCAATTGAAGAGGGTGAATAGTGGAGTGCTGCAGGGATCTGTACTGGGACTGGTGCTATTTAACATATTTATAAATGATCAGGAAATTGGAACTATGAGTGAGGTAATTAAATTTGCAAATGACACAAAACTATTCAAAGATGTCAAAACGCATGCAGATTGTGAAAAATTGCAGGAAAACCTTTTGGGAAACTGAAAGGCTGGGCATCCAAATGGCAGATGAAATTTAATGTAGACAAATGAAAAGTGGTGCACATTGGGAAGAATAATCTGAATCATAGTTATCTGATGCTAGGGTCCACTTTAGGAGCCACCACTCAAGAAAAAGACCTAGGTGTCATTTTAGACAATATGTTGAAATCTTCTGCCCAGTGTGCAGCAGCAGCCAAAAAAGCAAACAAGATGCTAGGAATTATTAGGAGAGGGATGCAAAATAAGACTAAAAATATTATAATGCCTCTGTATCACTCTATGTGACCTCACCTTGAGTATTGCATTCAATTCTGGTTGCCATATCTCAAAAAAGATATAGCAGAACTATTAAAGGTTCAAAGAAGAGCGACCAAAATGATAGAGCTGATGGAACTGCTCACATATGAGGAAAGGCTAAAGATGTTAGGGCTCTTCAGCTTGGGAAAAGAGACGGCTGAGGGGGGATATGATTGAGATCTACAAAATCCTGTGGTGTGGAGCCGGTGGAGGTGAATCAATTTTTCAATCATTCAAGAGTACAAAGACTAGGGGACATGCAATGCAATTGCATGGAAATACGTTTAAAACAAATAGGAGGAAATATTTTTTCACTCAAAGAATAGTTAAGCTCTGGAACTCTTTGCCAGTGGATGTGGTAACAGTGGTTAGCGTATCTGGGTTTAAAAAATGTTTGGACAAGTTCCTGGCGGAAAAATCCATAGTCTGTTATTGAGATGCTTGCCCTAGGATTGGTAGCATGGAATGGTGGTACTAATTGGGTTTCTATCAGGCACTTGTGACCTGGATTGGCCACTGCTGGAAACAGGATACTGGGCTAGATGGACCATTGGTCTGAGCCAGTATGGCTATTCTTATGTCCTTATGACAACTGGAATTATCTAAAAATTGCATTTACTATACTCTCAATACTTTGCAAACTTTAGCATCCAAAACCTTCTGATTTCCAGGAACTCTCCATCAGTTGCTTGATTCCTTTTCATGAAACTTCAAGGAACATTTCTCAGTTGAACAAGTCTATCATATTTGAAGAAGTAGTGCCAATACAACTATAAATATAACCATAATACAAAATTAAAAGCAGTAGAAACTAATTATGTCATTAATATGAACACTAGGTGGCGCCTTTACCTTATATTTGGGCACAACTCGGGTTACTACAGTGGAATTTTAATAGGTAGTGTTTTTACACAACATTGTCTTCCAAACTGGAGCTGAGTTTACTTGTAGTTATTATATTTTCAGAATCATACATACAGTACAAGCAATTTTGCCACCTGGTTCATCTGGCAGTTTACAAAGGGTGTAGGGAAGAAAGAATGTTGTTGCTATTATCACCACGTTAGAACTGTATAAATGCAGACCCAGGGAGATAAATAGAAGCTAAACAGAATTTTTAAGGTGATTCAGGTAGCAGAGAGAAATGATTCTGATTTTTCTTGTTATTGCAAGAACAGCATCTGCTATTCAGAAAAGTGCTGCTGACTAGGGATATTCAGAGGCACTGTCCAGATAGTGCTACAGCATTACCTCACAGAGCATCTCTGCACTATCCCCTAGATTCTATACAGCATGCCTTGAGATCCGCGCCAAAATCTAAGCGGATTCTTTAACAATTCGTGTAAAGCAACAAACTAATGAGTGCTGATAACAGCACTTGACAAGCAATAATGAGCACTAATTGTCACTAATTAGAATTTATGTGGAGTGGCCTAGTAGTTAGGGTGGTGGACTTTGATCCTGGGGAACTGAGGAACTGAGTTTGATTCCCACTTCAGGCACAGGCAGCTCCTTGTGACTCTGGGCAAGTCACTTAACCCTCCACTGCCCCATGTAAGCCGCATTGAGCCTGCCATGAGTGGGAAAGTGCGGGGTACAAATGTAACAAAACAAAAAAAAAACTCACTAAGAGTATTCTGTAACAAAGTGTGCCAGACTTCTAATGTGTGCAGGCAAAAGGGGTGTGGTTATTTTTATTTTGTTACATTTGTACCCCGTGCTTTCCCACTCATAGCAGGTTCAATGCGGCTTACATATTATATACAGGTACTTATTTGTACCTGGGGCAATGGAGAGTTAAGTGACTTGCCGAGAGTCACAAGGAGCTGCCTATGCCTGCAGTGGGAATCAAACCCAGTTCCCCAGGACCAAAGTCCACCATGCTAACCACTAGGCCACTCCTCCTTGCGGAAATAGGCGTTTCATGGGTGTTTACGTGCATAGTTATAGAATATGGCCCACTGTGCCTAAATTTACGCACTAGGATTTATGCCACATTTTCATTGGTTTAAATGGATGCATGTAGTTTTAGGCGCTAAGATATCAACTAATCATATTCTATTTACAGTGCCTAAATCTAGGAGCTGCTTATAGAATTCCATGCCGATTTTTTAGGTGCCATATATAGAATCTCCCCTTATGTGAATAGTGTCTCTGAATATCCTTACAGACTGTCTCTGCACTATGCGGATATTGCTAAAGCAGAGAGTGGACAGAGCCAGGGTGGTGCTGGAAGTCATCCAGTTATTCAATGTCAGCCACTATTCAGATTGTGTGGTGCTGATGATTTGAATACTTTTTGACTCCACAACCAGCATTTTTTTTAAATGTTGAACACAGTGGCTGAATATTGACCTGTTAGTGTTTAAAGTTACTGAAAACTTTGCCATCTTCCCTGTTCCCATTGTTGTTAATCTAAGTAAATCATTGTCATTAGATGGGCTCAAATTGCAGTCCCAAACCTCACCTATGATACTTGATTTTCTTACAAGCAGATTAGTGTCCCAGGTTCTAACAGTCAGATCTTTTGACACTTGGGAAAAATACTGTAAAGTCTTCAGATATTATCTGTCTACAAATGCTTTGAAGATCCTATTACCTAAAGTGTCAGCTAAAGCTCCATATTGAAAATGTTATGGTTTACAAAAGCTCACATTTATCCTACCGGATAAGAGGCCACAAAGGCAGGCGAGTCTGACCAAGAAACTACTGCAATCAGCTGGGCAGAAGCTGAACATAAATAAGGGTATCCTCCAAGAAAACCTGCTGGCACTATCCACCATTTCAAGGATATATTGATATATGGAGGCCCACCATATCTATGGTTACCCTGTCCCTTGCTGTTCAACTGAGTGCAATTACACCAAAGGGATTATCTTGGGGAGACACTGTAGTACCCTTTCACACTCTGAGCAGGATCGGCAAAGGGTTTAACTTTTTAGTTAAATCCTGGACTAGAAGAATCTGTGCAAGAGCAGATAGGTGGTGCTAATTTCCCCAACATAATTGGTTAGTGGATATGTGTGGGTTAGTGCTCACCTGTTCCTGCCCCACCTTTCCTGTTTGTTCTATTTAGTATAAGAAATAATCTATACTGACTAAACCAGGATATATATATATTTTTTCCTCCAGCTTTCTTTTAAAGTTAGATCTCCTACTACTTCCTCGTGAAACCAAGTGTGACCCCACCCCTCTGAGGCAGGAAGTACCAGGTCCTACTTTACCAATTTGCAGTCTAAATTATGGTTGAATAAAACCTCAGTGTCAAGGCCTCTTAAAGCATAATCTTAAAGCTTTAATATCCAAGACGTATAACCTCTGCATATCAGCACACACCAGAAGTCTTTTTCTTTTCTGAAATTTACTTTATTGAATACATGTAGCTAATTTACTCACAGTTAGTAGATTCTCAAAAGTTACTGCCCCAAGGCAAAAGACTTCGTAGTTCTGAAAGCTGTATTGGTGGGTGGAGGTAGAAATTTGAAGAGAAAGAAGCTTTATGGCAGAGAGGGAAGTGTTGTCAGGGCGGCAGATGAAAGCAATTCTGAGATGGGGTGCTGGTTTGTGCAATATTGTGAGAGAGGTAAAAAGATAAGTTCACTGCAGGGGAGCAGGGACATGTGCATCCAAGACAATATGGAGAATGTCTGGGCTCATTGGAATAGAGACCAAGAAAAACACCCATAAGACGGGGGGGGGGGGGGGGGGGGGAAGAGATAAAGGGACCAGTAGGGACAGAACCTGAGACCAGGTAGCAGAGGTGGTCATAGTCAGGAAATGACAGCAGATAGACAAAGGAATCAAGCTCAACTGAGAAAGGTGGGGAGCCATTGCAGGAGAATAGACCACTAGTAGTGAAGCTTATACAAACAAGCAGGGGTAGCTGCAGTATATATGAGACTACATTACACACAATACATTGCTCACATATCATGACAGGAAGTAACTGTAGCAGTGAAAATTCTAAGAAGTGAGAATAACATTAAAACATTAAATACATTTTAGGACTATGCTATATAGACTAGTCTAAGGCAGAACACTGAAGCTCAGCTTTCCATTTAGGGGAAGAGTTCCCAGAACAAACTAATCACGTCTGGATGGGCTTTTTCCAATCCAGAGGGAAATAACCTAAATATACATCAAAAATGTATAGGAGAATCAGTTCTGAAGTTAAAAATTTAGCTAAAATGTTCTATTTTAGTTAAGATAAACACCTGTTAAAGTGCAGAATATGCAAATTTATTAAATAAATAGTATTTAAATAGGCTAAAAATTGTTACAATCAGTTTAATATTTTTTAAGTTGTATTGAGTGTCAATTAAGATCTTACATGTGAAATCACTAAAGCCTATGACTGGATCCAGTGTTCTTGACAATAACTAACGCCTAACTTTTCTTTAACAGAGATACAAACTTTCAAAATCTCAATCTGAACTTTCAGTGTGTAATAAAAGTGTAAATCAGATAAGTATTCTTGAATATTTTAAAATTACAACTTTCTTTTAAAATAAGAATTTGATTCTTTTGTGTAATGTGGTTTTTTTTTTTCTCTTACAGGCTTTCAGTATTGGTTTAAAATTTACAGGTAAGTACTGTATATATATGTTTTATTTTTAAATGTATCAGTTCCAAAATGTAGTTTGTATCGTAGTTTCCCTGAATATATAAATTCAAGAAAGAAACGTAACAATAATGTTATCTAACTGTCATGGCCCTGCCCTGACTCCTGCCCCGATGCACCTGTTTTCCCTGTTGGGCCTCCTTGGTTTTGGGGCATTAGGCTGTCTGTCTGTCACAGTGGTCTGCCAGTGCTGTGGCTCCTGTCACCGGGGCATTCCATCAGCCTGGTGGGCTGCTCCATTCTCTGCTGCTTCTGGTACTGGCACCCCCTAGGTGTGCATGGAGGGGTTCTCTTTTTATAGATCCTGCACCGGGAGTGATGTTGTGGGCCTGGGCGCATTTAAGGATAGCCCAGGTCCTTCTCCAGTTACTTTGCAATGACGTCTTCTAGTTCCTGTTGAGTCCAGCCTTGCTGTGTCTCTAGTCCAAGGTCTCCTGCCTTGCTGTGTCTTACAGATCTTCAGCCTTGCCTCGAGTGTCTTCTGGTTCTGAGTCCTGCCTTGTCTCTAAGCTATGAGTCATTCCTTGTCTCCGTGTTCCAGTCTAATCTTGCCTTGTTTACATGTTCTAGCCTTGTCTTTGTCTTGTCTCCAGCTCAAGTCCTGCCTGCCTTGTCTTCTGCAAAGCCTTGCCTAGTACTTTGCTGTGCCCAGACAGAGTGACTCACCTGCCGTAATCGGTCTGGTTATGTCACAACTGTGGTCGTGACTCCACTTTCGGACTCACCTTGTCTTCCGGTGGTCAGTTTCAGAGGTGGCTCCAGTTTTTTCCTGTCAAACCAACAAAAAGAAGGTCCAAGTCTCCCGCAGAAACAGGGCCGTGACTAGGGTCTCTGGTGCCCCCCTGTAGACTATCAGTTGGCGCCCCCCCCCCCTCTGTGGCACAAGATGCAAAGGATATAGGAGTTGAAAGATGGAGTGCATCTATGTGAGATTGCTGAACAAATAGAGGGTTTACAACCACTTAGCTTTTCGTGCTTTCATGTTCACGAAATTAGTAATTAAATCTTTGATATCTAACTGGGCATATACATATCATTCTCAATAGCAATCATGGCAAGGCTTACAAGCCTTTCTTGCGAAATACTTGATCGCAAATAATCCTATATAATAATTCTCACCTCCAACAGGATGTGCCTGGGACCGTGCCTCCCTCATAGGTGGTCTGCTAGGCAGGCACGCACTAACGTCAGTGACAGCTGATACCAAAGCAAGGGGAGGAGTAGGGAAACACACGGAGCGTATTTCCCTACTCCTCCCCCTGTGTTACAGCCCACTGCACTCCCCTTCCGCGACTCAGTTGACCCCCCCTTCTCGGCGAAAACTGTCCCCCACCGCTATCCAGTACCTGTGCTGACAGGGGACCCCAACCCCCGTCAGCCGAAGTCCTGTGCTGGCCTTCGCGCCGTGGCTTCTTCAATGATCTTCGGTTCAAGTTCCTCTGGTGCGTCTGATGTCAGATGCACGCAGAGCAACTTGGACACAAAATCATTGAAGAAGCAACGCCTCGAAGGCCAGCACAGGACTTCGGCTGACGGGGGTTGGCGTCCCCCATCAGCACAGGTACTGGACGGCGGCAGGGGACGGTTTTCGCCGAGAATGGGGGTCGACTGGGTCACAGAAGGGGGGGGTGAAAACAGAGGGACGGCAGAGTCTGGAACAGCGAGGGAGGGAGGGTGGGGGATGGCCTTGCTAGCGCCCATTTCCTTCCCTTTTGAAACGGACATTTTTTACTAGTTATTTATGATTTTTAACCGTGAAAATGATCGCTCACCACTTGCCACACTGACAGGAATTGTCAGCAATATTCTTAGAAACAAATTGCTATACATTGCAAAATAAAATAGCAGGTGTAAATTCTCAAAGTGGACATATTCCAAACACTAAAATGAAAATAAAATGATTTTTCTCTACCTTTGTTGTCTGGTGACTTTCTTTTTCTGATCATTGATAAGTCTCTGACTCTAAAGTTTAGCAATTTCATTAAAGCAAAATATATTTTCACATATCACAGACTCTTCCCTATCCAAAGAGAATCTTTTATATAAAAACAAACACCAAAAAAACCAATCAGATTTTCACTTACCAGCTCTTCTACACTACGTCAGCTAAACTTCCTCTAACACTACTGTTGGAACCATCAGCCAATGAAATGGCTTTTAGCTGTAGCTATCGGGTTACCTGACAATTATGCAAACATCATTGCAGTCATGCCCTCCTCTCGGTGTACAAGCTCAGAGAAAAAAAACCAAAAACTTTGAACCACTTACAGATTTTAACAATTTCACTATTTAGTTTTTATTTCTCCCCAGTCTCACTTGCACACCTGTGGCTGTTCTCTTTAATTTGAATGTTGTTCAAGCTCACCCTGAATGAGGAGTTCGTCCCACACCAAAGACATAAATAGCACTGGTTGTATTCTTTCAAACAGCTTCAGCAGAGCCTGCCTGCCTCGGTGAGCACTGTGGTCGAAGAGGGGAGGGCAGGAGAGAGAGGAGAATCACAGCTTCAGATAAAACATTTTGCAAGTGAGCTGACCTCAGGAAACAGTAGGCGCCCTCCAGAGGTCGGCGCCCCCCTATGGTGCTTACCTCGCTTACCATGTTAGCACGGCCCTGCGCAGAAAGCACATAGAAAACAGAAAGAGCGAACACTTGGACCTTCTTTTTGTTGGTTTGACAGTTCTCTTCCTCTCTTTTTGTTTTCCAGTTTTTTCCTTTCATTGTTGCCTCTGCTACTACTTTTGTGTTTCAAGCCTTACTCCGGTATTCTCTGTGTTTCAAGCCTTACTCTGGTATTCTGTGTGCTTCAAGCCTCACTCTGTTGTTTAGTGTGTTTCAAGCCTCTTTCCTGTAGTCGTGACATCATCAGTGAAGGCATTCATAAGGAAGGTGAGGACATTCATTCGGGGCCTTTGCAAAGCCAAAAGTCTCCAGGTGTCACGATTGTGCACATGTTTCATGCTCTCATGCATCTCGCCACCTGGTGGTTAGACCTGGTGGCTGCGATGGACTGTCTGTTTGCTGTTTCCCATGTTCCAGAAATCATGCCGGTCCGGTCTGGATTTTCCAGCCTTCCAGACTGTCTTGGGATTTTTGGAACTAAGCAGCACCCTTACCTGGTGACCTCCCTTGTATGTTGCCTTTATTAACCACCTGGAAACTTTCTACTTTGCCTTGGCAACAGAGGTCTTGAGTTGTGTTCCTGTCCCTGTTGGTCTGTTGCGGTTCCTGCCCTGAAAGCTTTCTTTGTCAGCTTGACTCTGCTTCTTTTCCTGGATTATTCTACTGATTGCTGCCTGCCTTTGACCCTGCTGGTTTCCTGGTTTATTCTACTGTCTGCTGCTTGCCCAAGATCCTGCTTGTTTCCTGGTTTATTCTACTGTCTGCTGCCTGCCCAAGACCCTGCTTGATTCCTGGCTTATTCTCCTGTTTGCTGCCTGCCCAAGTCCCTGCTTGATTCCTGGTTTACTACTGATTGCTGCCAGCCTATAGACTCTGTTTGGTTCCTGGTTTCCCTTCTGCTTTGCTGCCTGCCAGTAAGACTCTGCTTGGCTCATGGACTATTCTCCTGCTTACTGCTTATTGTTTCTGTTCCAGTCCAGCAGCTTCAGTCCGGCTGTTCCAGTTCTGGTGGTACCAGTCTGTTCTGCCTTGCCTCCTGTTTGGGTGATTCGCCTGCTGCTGCCGCTCCTCACTATTCCTGACCAGCATGACACCAGGTTTGTTGGTGTGCTTGTGTAACACTTCTGCCCTGTTTCCTAATTGGTGTGCTTGTGTAGCACTTCTGTCTTCTTCCCTAGCTAGTGTGCCTGAGTGGCACTTCTGCCTTGGTTTTTATCTGTTTGTCTGTGTGCTAGGTTAGCACTGCTGTCTTGGATTTCCTGTTTGATCTGTTGATTGTTTCTGAGTGGCTGTGTGGCACAGCCTTGCTCTTCTGTGTGGCTTCCCTCTATCCTTGTGGCCCAGCCTTGTGTTCTATCTGGTTTGTCTTGCCTAGAGTTCTCCCTAGTCTGCCTTGCCCTGTGCTCTGCCTAGAGTTCTGCCTAGTCTGCCTTGCCTAGTGTTTTCCATAGTCTGCCTTGTCCTGTGCTCTGCCTAGTCTGTCTTGCCTAGAGTTCTGCCTAGTCTGCCTTGCCTAGTGTTCTACCTAGTCCACCTTGCTAGTGCTATGCCTAGTCTGCCTTGCATATAGTTCTGCCTAGTCTACTTCTGCCTGTGTGTACGTGCCTTCTCTTTTTTCCTTCTGCCATTGTGAGTGGGTTCCAGTTTGGCCTTGCATCCCGTATGCGAGGGCTCTGGTGTGCGCAGGTTCCAGTTCAGTCTTGCGGCCCGTTTGAGTGCCCTTCCTCTAGCGCTACTTGGCTGTGCTCTTGTGTACCCCATTCCTGCCTGTGTACTCATTGCACTTCTAGTCTGCTGCTTAGATGAGCTCAGTTCCTGTGTACCCCGTTCCTGTCTGTGTGCTCTTTGCACTTCTAGTCTGTTCCAGTTTTGCCTAGTCAAGCTCAGTTCCTATGTACCCCATTCCTATCTGTGTGCTTATTGCATTTCTTGTCTGCCCCAGTCCTGGTTGGAAGGTTTGCCTGCTGCTGCCGTTTGTTGGCAGCGGCCCAAAAGCTCACGTTTTCCTGAGTCTGCGACAGTTTACTAAGGCCCCGAGGTCATGACCGTGACAGGCTATGGCCCAAAGTCTCACCACCCCTTAAACTGTGATACTAAAAATGTGGAGGAAGAGACTTTAGCTTTGCCATTGTCTAAATTTTACTTTGATCTACTGGCTCTATTTATGCCATCATTAGTTGATAAACCTCCACCTTCCTTTAATTAATTTTTAAAATCAGTTTTTCAAATTTATCTTTTATAGTTTTTAATGTTTCTTTCTTGTATTAAAAAAAATATTCATATATCAAATCATTCCCTTGATTTTTATCCAGAAAAGGGTGGCTTAGCTTGCTTTGGCAGTGCTCTACAGAGCACCTCCATTTCACTTGTCCACTTCTTCAGAAGTCACCTTATGTGCCAATGAGCTAAGGTGAGTCTATTACTAAGGTGTGCTACTATTTTTAGCACGTGCTAATGATTAGGATGTGCTAAATGCTAGAGACGTCCTTAGGAATATATGGTTATCTCTAGCGTTTAGTGCATCCTAATTATTAGCGTGCACTAAAAACGCTAGCATGCCTTAGTAAAGGACCCCCTAAGAGATTATATTCTAGAATAAAATAAACAACCATTCAACAGGAAAATTTACATATAGATCATCCTCTTTATAAAACTGAAGCACAGGGCTTACCATATTTCTCACCACCATTAGTTGCTGTGAAAAAAAATTTCAAAATGGCACCCGCTTTTAATAAAGATGCTGCCATGAATCAGCCAATAGGCATTGACTTCCGGTATGCATATTGGTAAATATTCATTTACATGCTGTAAAAAAGATTATAAAGCCAATCTTAGTTTCTTAAAAGAAAACTCTCCAATCAATATTTATATTTAATCTCAGTGGTTGTACAGTGGCCCAGAACATCCTTGTGCCTGCCTGCCATTACTATCTGGCTTTGCTAAAGTGCTTCAATTGGCGTTTCCTGACCAAATTGGGTTTGGGTGTAGGAGCCTGCTCCACCCTCCAGCAATGTCAGCAGATGCTGTGGGTATTTTACTGTAGTGCCTACTGGCACAACGCTACTTGGTGCATCACCTAAGGAGCAAGCGCTTATCTTTGTGTAGCAGTTTAGTCCCGACTGAGGTTTGTAATGAAGTTTTGATTTAGCAAGTATATTAATTTTTTTGTTCACATTGAACTTTTTTAGATTGTTATCATGTATTGCCTGAATGTTTTGTTGATATTATGCTTGAGTTTGGGTTCTCTGGGTAGATATGTTAAAGAAGAGATTAATCATGGTACTACTGCATTAACTTCCACAATTATTAATCAATCAAAACGGATCAGAAATTATAATTACAAAGTAGCATATTAAATGCCGGCAGATAAAGACCTGTACAGTCCATCCAGTCTGCCCAAGAAGATGAACTAATTTTACTTGATATGCGATACTTTATACCTGAGTTTGATTTGTTCATGCCATTCTCAGGGCACAGACCATAGAAGTCTGCCCAGCACTGTTCTTGTACTAAGTTCTGAAGCTAACATCGAAACCCCTTAAAATTTACACTCCAGCCCATCCATATCTATTCAGTCACGATCAGGGTACTCCTCCCCCTTCCTTGGTCGCTGTTTGCTGCTGGCTGGGTCGCGGGTAATCCTTCCAGCTGGGCCGCAGCGTGTCCTGTTCGCCCACGTCCCAGATGGTGACGGGCACGTTGTTTTCCGGCTCCTCTGACTCCATGTCAAGTGATCCCAAATATAGTCTGTGCTATAGGCCCTCTGGCACTCTTCAGTACTGGCATTAGGCATTTAAAAATTTCTCCCCCCCCCCCCAGTCTATTTTTGCACATACCCACAGCAGGAATATTCTTCTCTCGTTCCAGCGGTGGTTCTGTGCTCTCTGTGCTGCACAGATTATGAGCCATTCTGCTGGGGAATGCTCCTCCCTTATTGTCATGTAGTTTCCTCTGATTGGTCCGTCTTACATTGCCTAGTGTTGCCTGGGAACGGTGTTGTGATGGTCCTTTGTGTTTCAGAATGTTGAGGGTGTTTTTTCTGATTGGTCCGTCATGCGAGGGCGGGGCAGAGAGACATGGTCAGTGTTGTGGCTTCACCACCATGAATCCATGAACCCTTCAGTGAGTGACTGAGTGACTTCAGAACTTTGTCTTCAGAACGTTGAGGGTGAGTTGCTTTATAGTAGATGTTTATTCTTGGTTATTTTACTATTGTTATGCTATTAACAAAATAGGGTGAATCTCTTCATAAAGGCAGTTAATAAATCCCAATAAAGAAATAAAATAAAGAAAGAAATAAGGCCAACGTGGAGAAACAAGGTTAGATCATATAAGTGGCTTGTTTCTCGGGTTAAAAAGGATTTTTATGACCGGAAGATTCAAAGCTAGGTAATGCTTGCAAAACTCTTTTTAAGATTTATGAAAAAATGAAAAACACAACTAGATTATTAATAATTCCAGAATCTTTACAGCCTAGTCCAGATGAACAGGCTAGCTTTTTTGAACCTAAGGTTGAAAAGATAAAGCAATCCTTCTGTAAGGTTAAGATTGAAGATGCTTTGACTGTTCAGATGGATCTGATTGCATTCCTGCAGATAGGTTATGGAGCAATTTTGATTAAGTTTCAACTGGGTTGATAAAATTGTAGTTAGATTATACAAAAAATCATGTATTTCGGATAAATGTCCTTACCTGTTGCAGGAAGCACCAGATATCATAGCATGGTTGACAGAGTTTGTAAATACCTCACTTCAATCAGGATGTTACCCGTCTAGTTTGTCTGAGATAATGCTGACTCATCTAGAAATGTTAAGTAGTAGTAGTAGTAACTAGTATTCCTTGGATGGCAAAATTGCTTGAATTTTCAGTGACTGAACAATTGCAGAGGTTTATTGAATCTCATGATGTATTACTTAAGACTCAGCATGGATTTAGGCAAAGGCATAGCATGGAAACACCTCTTCTGGTTCTTACTTCTGAAATAAAATATTATTGAGTAGAGGACAACAGATTATTTTGATTCAGTTTGACGTTTCTGCAGCATTTGATGCTATTAATCATACAATACTGCTGCTGAGACTGAGTGAACTAGGAATAACAAGTTCACTGTTGGATTGGTTTAAACAGTTCTTGATTTTTAGATCATATAGAGTAAATGGTAGAATTGAAAATTCTTACAGCTGGAATCTGGGCAGTGGAGTTCCACAGGGCTCCCCCCCCCCCCCCCTTTCGCCGTCCTTGTTTAATATTTAGCTAAGTTCATTGGGTAAGTTTCTTACAAATTTGGGTATTTTTGTCTTGTCTTATGCGGACAATATTTTTCTTTTGTGTCCTACTTCAGCAAATTATTCAGATACTGTTGCTATGTTACAAAGATACATCTCAATTATAGGTGGATGGGCAACTATGCATTTTTTTTAAACTGAATAAGCAAAAGACTAAACTTTTATAGTTTGGAGATTTTGACCATCTTCCAGATAAAATAGTAACATTAAGTTCTGGTGAACATCTAACAACTGATGATCATTCAAAAGTTTGAGGTATTATACTAGATTCTAAATTATCATACAAAAAAACAGATTAATGCACTTAGGGCCTCTTTTACAAAGCCACGCTACAGATTCTCAGTGTAGCAAACAAGAGGAAGCCCATTCAATTCCTGTGGACTTCCTCTCATTTGCCACGCGGGAATTGATAGTGTGGCTTTGTAAAAGAAGCCCTTAGTAAAAAATTCATGTATTGTTCATTGTTTTTATTTAATTATAGACTCCTGATATAGGCCATCAGGCTGAAACACAATGTTGTGTCGAGTCACTTTTAATAAAAATTAATAAATTTTGTTAATTTGATTATTATTATCAATTTTGTCTGGTTCTAGTCTTTGGATAAGCCTGGTCCATATTCCCACTCCTTCTGTTTTATCTCCTTCTCCGTGGGATCTACTGAGTTCTCCATACACGTGGATTCTCTTTAGATTCTTATGGAAGAGCCTTGCTGGTTACTCTACTCTTTTCCTGTGCGAATAATTGTGGAAGATCATCTCCCATGTCAGATGTAAATAAGGTACAGATTTACTACCTCATTACTGCATGCTAACATGCATTAACGTGTTATTTAAGGAAGGTCCTATTTATTCAAATCTAGCCCTAAGTCAACTATATGCATTTGTAAGCAAACAAAATCTGGTTGAAACCCACTTTAATATAATACAATAGGATACAGTGTTTGTGAAACTCATCTTATTATGACATCATATCCCGTCTGAAAAAATGAATAAAACCCAATGTTTTTCTTTAATTTGTACAGAAGATAAAAGCTATAACCAACAGTGGATATGAGCAGAATAACTGATGAATCATGAGCTTTCTCCTTAAGGTAGTGATCCTAAGGATTTTGAATCAGTGTTAGAGGGAGTACTCCAAATAATGCACAGTACTCTCTTCCCAAGACTTCCATGAGCAGGGAACTCTGTAGTGGTTTAATACATTGTTTTTTCAACTATAAAATCATCAGTTGTGCAATTTGTCTGTGGATAATGCTGAATTACTGTTCACATTCCGGATACAGGCTCTAAGTTTACCTGTGGAACCTGCAAACCCAGGGGTACTCTATACTTGCAAATTCAGACATGCCCTTGGAAAATCTGACCTGCAAAGTCCTTGGGTACTTGTTGTGCAAGTCACATCCATGAGAGAAAGGTACAGAGAGATTTTAAAATCAAATCTCTGCATTTATTGTGCTGACCTTTCCTAGCTCGCAGGAATGCCTCTTTTCCCTGCAGATAAGAATAAGCGTGGGCAGCTGGGTAAATGGCTTTTGAAAGTAGCCCTCTCACATGTAATATTTAAATTTTGACTGCCCAGACTTCTGTTATGTGTCCTGTTTTGGATAATCTAGGACTTACTAAGTGCAGCTTGAGCTGTAGTTTTTGCCACTTTATTATCTACTCAAGAATGTATTGCTCAAAACCTGTAAAGAGTCAACATCTCAGAACTGAAAAGATGGGAAACACATTTATGCAGTCAAGGACTCTGTTTATCAGAAAGTTTAGGTATTTGGCACAGATTATATTTTTCCACTTTAAATTTTTATATGAGTTTCAGTACTAATGCATTATAAACACATTGCAAGAACACTAGTGAATATACAAAACTCCATTGCCATTCTACTACGTAAGAGGTCCGATTACTAAGCAGAAGCAGAAACTGTAAAACCCTGGAGATGGTACTCGTGTGCTAAGGCCATTTTTACTTCAGCAGTAAAATGGGCAATTTTCCATGTTTTGAATTAATGGCCATTAAAAAAAATTACCATGCGAGAAATTACAGATACCTATTTTGTAGACAGTAAGGGCTCATGCGGTAATACTACACTAACCAGTTAGTGGATAGTAATGTAGATACACTAACTGATTGGCGCCCTCCCATTGTCATACCCCCTCCCCCCCCAGGCCATCCTCCTCCTGGCCTATCTTTAAAGGCAGTTCCCCTTTCTAAATACTGACAACATTTCACCTAACACTATCTGCATCAGCCTCTGCGTCTTCCATCTACTGCACTCCTGTGGAAACAGGAAGTTATCTCAAAGGAAAGGCCTGGGCGTGGCAGAAGGAAGAAGCTGGAGTGCTTATGTGGGTAGCGTTAGGCGAAACGTTGCCTGTTTTTGGGAGGGGAAAACTTCCTGTAAAGTTAGACGGAAGAAGGTGGCCTGAGCCACAAAGAGGAAGGGGGTTGCCAGCTCTTCTTTTTTACCTGCACATGCAACGCTGCCAAGTAAGCTCTGGGCCAGCTTAACCTATTGTGCTAGTGACATCACAGACTCAGGTGTTTGACACCCTTTATCACCGGTGCCCTGGGCCAGAGTCTCATCTGTTCCATAGGTTAAGCTGGCCCTGGCTGGAATAGCCTCTTTCCCATGCCTCCTCCCAAAAAAAATTACAAAATTTTTTAGCACCCAAATTAATGCGTGGTAATTCGGCTGTTATCGCAGGACACATGAGCGTGTCCTGCAGTAGACCATTTTAAGCTGCATTAGGCATGCTTTAGCACTTAACGCAGCTTAGTAAAGGCACCTATAAGGTAGCATGGAGGCAGTGCATGCAAATCTAACACATGCATATTCATTGTGCATATTCTGAAAACCTGATGGCTGGGAATCTCCTAGACAGATTTGGAACCACTGCTCTAGACAACCTTTTCTTCTCCCTTAACTAATTTTTATGTACATATATTGTTTGTGATTGTACTTTGTGCAACCTTGGCAAAAAGACATAACACAAGGCAATTGCAATGGTATCAGCGCACTAGAGCTGATTATTTTTATTTTTATCTCCTTATTGTGTCTAAACTTTTCCAATGAAAATTAATTTGGAAATAATTTTAATGACACCTCGTACTTGTCACTCATATTTGCTTATACCATTTTATTATTGTTCTCAAAATGATAGAATTTGACATCATGAGAGACAGTGAACAAAAATTGGTTGGCAGAAAATATTTGATAGTCCCCTTTGAATATATTTTCAGCATAAAATTGTACTTTTCTTTTCAACTGTGTCGAGCAGCTGTTTATTGACATTATGTAAGGGAACCAGATCTAGCTTCCATGCTCAGCAAAGTGATTCTTAGGGCCCTGTTTACTAAGTCACATTATAGGTGCGTTAGCGTCTTTAACGTGCATTAAACATGTACACATGTTAACCGTGTAGGCACCTACAATATCCCTATAGGCGCCTACCTGGTTAATGCGCGCACTAATTAGGCGCTTTAAAAATGCTAACATGCCTTAGTAAATAGGGCCCTTGATCTTAACAGATCTGAGGTCCTATGGTTGCCTGACCGTGATCACCCTGTTCAGCCCTTTATTCATCACACTCCCTCCTGCTTAGGCAATTCATTTCTTCTTTGGGAGTTCTGTTTGACCATTTACTGTTGTTTACATACTTCACATTTGCTACAGTCATCCTTTTTTGGCTCTTTGCAGGATCCATACCTTAAAACCTTATATTTTTTTAAATTATTTATTTAGATTTTGCTCACACCTTTTTCAGTAGTAGCTCAAGGTGAGTTACATTTGGGTACTCTGGATATTTCTCTGTCACAGGAGGGCTCACAATCTAAGTTTGTACCTGAGGCAATGGAGGGTTAAGTGACTTGCCCAAGATCACAAGGAGCAGCAGTGGGATTTGAACCAGCCACCTCTGGATTGCAAGACCAACATTAAAGCCTTGCAGACTGTGGTAATGTGATCGAAGGTGTGGCATGGATTGGGCAGAAAGTCATACACACCAGGGTTGCAAGCAAAAAGGAAAAGACTTTATTGTATGATACAACATGTGTCCCCTGTTACTTCACAGGCTTATGTCCAGCACAAGTACAGTCTATTTATTTGTCTTTGGTTCCTCGCATCTCATTGTCAGCACTCTAGCCCAACAGTGTCCATTAACACCTTCCTGGCTTCCCTCTGGAAATGCATCAAAAACAAGTACTTTCTGCATACAATTCAAGGTTATCTCCTACCTTGACAGTCTTCACCAGGGCCGCCGAGAGGGGGGCAGGGGAGCAAAATTCCCTGGACCCGGCAAGCTTCTTCTTGCTGCCTGCTTCTGGGTCTGTCCTTCCTTGCTTCTACGTGTCACCCAGGACCCAGATGATTGCATTAACGTGATATTGCGTTAATGCAATCATCCGGGTCTTCACTTTTGGCATGGACAGGAGCAGGAGAGGACAGATCGTGGGAGCAAGCCCAGACCCCCCCTCCCCCCACTTGGAGGCAAAGACAGAAAGGTAAGGGGGTGGGAGCAGCAGTGCGAAGGAGGGGGTAGCACAAGTGGGGGGGGGGGGGCTTGCGACAGTCCAGCTCTGCCCTGGGCCTGGCTATGTCACTTGGTGGTCCTAGTCTTCACATACCCACTCTGAAGAGTTAAGCTTGAGCCACACTGCTTCTCTGATCCTCTCCTCGGTTACCCTAGCTTAGCTTAGAATGGAGTCCTCTTCCCTCAGGATTTATCTCCTGGAAGCCTCTACATTCGTGGCATTTAACCTTTCTTCCCTCCAAGCCCCACCCTTTGGACTCAGGATCTGCTTTGGCAGTTTAGCGCCACCAGCTTTCAGGCAACTAAACTGCATCCTCTTAGCGCCACCTGCTATAAAGTGGCTACCTTGCATTTTCAGTGAGGGGAGTGTTCCTAGGGACACCTGCCGCTATACCCCTCACTCCCTCACACAGACCTTGCTTCATGTTATGGTCATTTACTGTTTAGACTACAGTAATCTCTCCTTATCTGACTTCCTTTATACCAGGTAAAGCGCTTACAGCTCTTACAAAATACAGCTGTGAAACTTCTCTATAATGCTCAGAAATATGACCACGTCTCCTCTTTTATTCAATCAACATTGGCTTCCTATAGCATTCCATATTAAATTTAAGGACCTAGGGGCCGAAATTCAGACCGCAGGAGATAGCCCAGCTAACTCGCGTGTTCAGCAATAAACCCGGATATTCAATGTCGGGCTATTTCCAGTGACTAGCATTGAATATCCAGTTTGTTTTGGCCAGTTTGAACATACTGGCTAAGTCAATATTCAGACTTAGCTGGTTATGTTCAAACTGGCCAAAGATATCCCACATATTCTCCCACACTCCCCGCCCAGTTGGCCGCGGTGGAGGCGTCGGGCTACTACTTTCGCCCTCCTGTAGTTTCCAACCCCTCCTCCTACCGCAGTCTCACTGCTTCTCATCCTTTGAAGCACACTCCATCCGGCTATTCTACCCATTGCCACTCAGAGTGGCAGTCATTTACCGCCCCCCCTAATAAATCCCTCTCTTCCTTCCTCACCGATTTCGATGCCTGGCTTTCCGTGTTTCTTGAACCCTCATCTCCGTCACTCATTCTCGGAGACTTTAACATACACGTTGATGACCAATCCGACCCTCACGCGTCTCAATTCCTCACTCTAACATCCTCCTTCAACCTCCAGCTATGCTCCACCGCCTCGACTCACCGAGACGGCCACTGTCTTGACCTCGTCCTCTCCTCCTCCGGCTCCCCCTCCAACTTCCACACTTCAGCTTTTCCTATCTCGGATCATCACCTGATCACCTTCACACTTCTTCACACCCCACCTCAGCCCCGTCCAACTCTAACCACTACCTCCAGGAACCTCCAGGCTATTGACCCTCCCACCTCATCCTCTTGTATCTCCAATCTCCTCCCCTCCATCTTGTCCTCCAAGTCTGTCGACAAGGCTGTCTCCGCATACAATGCCACTCTCTCCTCTGCTCTGGACACCCTCGCTCCATCCACCTCCCGTCCCACAAAGCGTACTAATCCCCAGCCTTGGCTGACCCCTTGTATCTGCTACCTTCGTTCCTGCACCCGATCTGCCGAACGCCTCTGGAGGAAATCTCGCACCCATTCAGATTTCCTTCACTACAAATTCATGCTATCCTCCCTCCACTCTTCCCTATTCCTTGCCAAACAGGACTATTACACCAAATTGACCAATTCTCTCAGCTCCAACCTCCGTCGTCTCTTCGCCACCCTTAACTCCCTCCTCAAAGTGCCCTCCGCTCCTACCCTCCCCCCTCACTCTCCCCTCAATCACTGGCCGATTACTTCCACGACAAGGTGCAAAAGATCAACCTTGAGTTCACTACCAAACCATCTCCTCCTTTTCACCCTTTAACCCTCGACCAACCAAGCCAGGCCTCTTTCTCCTCCTTTCCAGAAATCACCGAGGAGGAAACCGCTCGCCTTCTCTCCTGCTCGAAAAGTACCACCTGTTCCTCTGATCCCATCCCCACCAACTTACTTAACACCATCTCTCATACTGTCATCCCGTCCATCTGTCATATCCTCAACCTCTCTCTCTCCACTGCAACTGTCCCTGACACCTTCAAGCACGCCGTAGTCACACCTCTCCTCAAAAAACCATCACTTGACCCTACCTGTCCCTCCAACTACCGCCCCATTTCCCTCCTACCCTTCCTCTCCAAAATACTTGAGCGTGCCGTTCACAGCCGCTGCCTTGATTTTCTCTCCTCTCATGCCATCCTTGATCCACTTCAATCCGGTTTTCGCCCTCTACACTCGACAGAAACAGCACTCTCTAAAGTCTGTAATGACCTGTTCCTTGCCAAATCCAGAGGCCACTACTCCATCCTCATCCTCCTCGATCTATCCGCCGCTTTTGACACTGTCAATCATGATCTACTCCTTGCCACACTGTCCTCATTCGGGTTCCAGGGCTCTGTCCTCTCCTGGTTCTCCTCCTATCTCTCCCACCGCACCTTCAGAGTTCACTCCCATGGATCCTCCTCCACCCCCATCCCGCTATCTGTTGGTGTTCCCCAGGGATCTGTCCTTGGACCCCTTCTCTTCTCAATCTACACCTCTTTCCTGGGTTCCCTCATCTCATCTCATGGCTTCCAGTATCATCTCTATGCAGACGACATCCAGCTGTATCTCTCCACACCAGACATCACCGCGGAGACCCAGGCAAAGGTATCGGCCTGCTTAACCGACATTGCTACATGGATGTCCAACCGCCACCTGAAACTGAACATGTCCAAGACTGAGCTCATCATCTTTCCACCAAAGCCCACTTCTCCTCTTCCTCTACTTTCTATCTCAGTGGATAACACCCTCATCCTCCCCGTCTCATCTGCCCGCAACCTCGGAGTCATCTTCGACTCCTCCCTCTCCTTCTCGGCACACATCCAGCAGATAGCCAAGACCTGTCGCTTCTTCCTCTTCAACATCAGCAAAATTCACCCTTTCCTCTCTAAACACACCACCCGAACTCTCGTCCACGCTCTCATTACCTCCCGACTCGACTACTGCAACTTACTCCTCACCGGACTCCCACTTAGCCATCTATCCCCCCTTCAATCTGTTCAGAACTCTGCTGCACGTCTTATATTCCGCCAGAACCGATATACTCATATCACCCCTCTTCTCAGGTCACTTCACTGGCTTCCAATCCGTTACCGCATTCAGTTCAAGCTCCTCCTTCTTACCTACAAATGTACTCAATCTGCTGCCCCTCACTACCTCTCTACCCTCATCTCCCCTTATGTTCCCACCCGAAACCTCCGTTCACAGGACAAATCCCTCCTCTCAGTACCCTTCTCCACCACTGCCAACTCCAGGCTCCGCCCATTCTGCCTCGCCTCACCCTATGCCTGGAACAACCTTCCTGAGCCCCTACTTCAAGCCCCCTCCCTGCCCATCTTCAAGTCTCTGCTTAAAACACACCTCTTCAATGCTACCTTTGGCACCTAACTCTTACCTTCAGGATATCTGGACTGCCCCAAATTGACTGCCTCCATCGTATCGTCTACTCACTTGTCCTTTAGATTGTAAGCTCTTTGAGCAGGGCCTGTCCTTTTATGTTAAATTGTACAGCGCTGCGTAACCCTAGCAGCGCTATAGAAATGTTAAGTAGTAGTAGTAGTAGTAGTAATATTCACGTGGCCAAATATAGCCAGTAAACTGGGCCTGAAAATCCTCAGCCAATTATATCAGCTGATATAACCAGCTATTCACTAGCCACTAAATGGCGATATTCAGCAGGAGATAGCCGGCTATCCCTGTTCAATATCGCCAGATAGCCAGTTATGAGGCATTTAACCAGTGAGGTGCTGATCCTGGCTGGTTAAATGCTTTGAATATCGAGGGGCTAATTCATACATATAAATTCTACTATTCTGGTATCCCCCTTTATTTGTCATCTCTCCTCATCCCTTTTTGTCCTTCCCATTCATTATAAGATCTTCTTCTTCTAGCCTACTCATAGTTCCCTCTTTCACCAAGCTGCACTTATATAACCCATGCACATGGCCTTTAGTTACTTAGCTCCTTCTATATGGAATTTCATACCTCTGGAGCTCCAGCTGGAATTTTCTCACTGCAGGTTTAAGGTAGCCTTGAAGACTTGGAGGGGCATAATCGAACGGGGCGCCCAAGTTGTCATGAAGGCCTCCTCGCAGGATGGCCCCGTAAAGGGGCGGGGCAACCTGTATTATCGAAACAAGATGGGCGGCCATCTTTCGTTTCGATAATACGGTCGGGGACACCCAAATCATGAAATTTAAGTCAACCTTAGAGATGGTCGTCCTTAGGTCGTTTTTGAGATGGTTGTCCCTGTTTTTCCGCAATAATGGAAACGAGGATGCCCATCTCAAAAATGACCAAATCCAAGCTATTTGGTCGTGGGAGGAGCCAGCATTCATAGTGCACTGGTCCCCCTCACATTCCAGGACAACAACCGGGCACCCTAGAGAGCATTGCAGTGGACTTCACAAATTGCTCTCAGGTGCATAGCTCCCTTACCTTAGGTGCTGAGCCCCCCAACCCCCCCCCCAAAACCCACTCCCCACAACTGTACACCACTATAATAGCCCTAAGGGGTGAAGGGGGGCACCTACATGTGGGTACAGTGGGTTTTGGGGGGGGGGGTTTGGAGGGCTCAACATTTAGCACCACAAGTGTAACAGGTAGGGGGGGTGGGCCTTGGTCTGCCTGCCTGAAGTGCACTGCACCCACTAACAACTGCTCCAGGGACCTGCATACTGCTGTGATGGAGCTGGGTATGACATTTGAGGCTGGCATATAGGCTGGAAAAAAAACGTTTTTAAAGTTGTTTTTTTTTTTTGGTGGGAGGGGGTTAGTGACCACTGGGGGAGTCAGGGGTGGTCATCCCCGATTCCCTACGGTGGTCATCTGGTCATTTAGGGCACTTTTTTGGGACTTGTTCTTGAAAAAACAGGGTCCAAAAAAAGTGACCCAAATTCGCGCTAAAAACGCCTTTCTTTTTTCGATTATCGGCTAAGGACACCCATCTCTCCTCGGACGATAAACACACCCCAGTCCCGCCTTCACCAAGCCTCCGACACGCCCCATCAACTTTGGCCGTTTCCGCGATGGAGTGCAGTTGAAGACGCCCAAAATCGGCTTTAGAATATACCGATTTGGGCGCCCACGGGAGAAAGACGCCCATCTCCCAATTTGGGTCGAAATATGGGCGTCTTTCTCTTTCAAAAAAAAGGCGGATAGTATACTACTTACAGTGTCAACACAATACATAATAGAACATTTTAATAGACAGTGTAGAGTATAAGCAAAGATGGAACAAATAGATAGGTAATAGAGTATGAGGAATTAGAAAATAAGGTGACTAATATCTACTTTCTGTCTTGCCTCTGAGACGGAAGTAACCTTCTGGAGGCAGTGGCGTTCCAAGAGGGGCGGACACCCGGGGCGGTGCCCCGCCCCCCCCGGGTGCAGCACCCCCCCGATGCAGCGCGGACTCCCCCCGGGTGCACGCCGCTGGGGGGGTGCCGCAGCGCGCGCCTGCTCAGAGTTCCCTGACTTCACGCGTTCGCTGCAGCTCCCTCTGACCCGGAACAGGAAGTAACCTGTTCCAGGGTAGAGGGAGCTGCAGCGAACGCGCGAAGTCAGCGAACTCAGAGCAGGTGCGTGCCGCGGCACCCCCCAGCGGCGTGCACCCGGGGCGGACCGCCCCCCCCCCCCTTGGTACGCCACTGTCTGGAGGTCTCCTGGGGGAATGGTCCCTTGAGTAAATCTTTACTCCCCCAGGCAGAATTCCAGGCAAGAAAAACTCTGGCTACTAAATAAGTATTTAGACATAATGTTTATTCAAATTGTCAAAGAAGCCAATCAGTAATTATTGAAATAGTAACAAATAAACTCTCAATACAGTATAATATGTAGCAAATAAAAACAGAGTTTTCCCTGGGAACTGTCAATATGTCCACCTGCTAGTGGACTGACTGAGGCTCGCTAGTGTTCTGACCTCTGACAGCCTTGGACTAGTTTATAATGTGATCCTAAAATGTGTTCAATGCCTCTACTGTTATTCTCATTTCTAAGGATTATCATCGCTGCAGTTCCCACTGCAAAGATACGTGAGCAATGCATTGTGTGTAATGTAGTTCACAGATAATGCAGCCACACTTGCTTGGCTGTACAAGAACTGTTACCATTGGTTGTGCAGCTGCCCAGACCTCTCGCTCTCTCAGCCAAGCTTGGCTCCTTTGTCTACCTGCTATCATTTCCTAGTCATTCTTACTATCTCTGTCCTGAGAGGTCAGCCAGGTATGACCTTTCCCTCCAATCGAGGGCTGTCCTCTAGAACCTCCCTTGCCACCCGGTGGCAGGCTCTGTCCCTATCGGTCCATACTTCCTCCTCCCTGAGCCTGTATGAGGCTTCTTGAGCTCCTTGTCCCTTCAGCCATGCAGCGTTCACCATCTTGCTACAGACATGAGGCATTCACATCTTGCTTCAGACAGCACTGTCCTGCTGAAACTCCCTGCACTGAACTTGGTTTGTTACCTTGAAAATATCTCCTCCCTAATGAGATATCACACATTCCAGTCACCCAGCTCTGAGATACTTCTATCTGCTCAACTATTTCTCACCTCCAACCACTGAAACAGCTCTCAGAATTACGGAGTCTCTGTGCCCTGGGGCAGCACTTTTGATCATCTGACTGTGAGTAAATTATCTGTGATTTATTCAAATAAAAGAGACTTCAGAAAAATAATAGAAACTTCAGGTATGTTCTGGTGTGCCAAGGTTATACTCCAAAATATCATAGACTTTAGAGTAACAAGTCTATGAGAGGCTTAAACAGCTAGCCTCAGTTTTGTTTCTTCTTAAATACTTTTTCTTCCTTTCTTCATTATCTTAATTATAATTACCCTTCCTCCCTAAGAAATATGCATCTTTCCAGAATATTCTGTTTCCTGTTATGATGAATCATGTTCCGACACGTTCCATCAAATTCTATAATTTATTCCCTTAAATTGACAGTTAGGGCCTGTCATGCATATAAGCATAAGTTTTCAATAGATAATGGGTAAGGTTACCCTGTTACTACCCACACCATCGTGCTAAAGCTATAATTTTACTCACACCCACTTACTTCTCCTTTTGATTGTTTATCTGCATACAGCAGATGTCCTTAGTCATAGGAGTCTCTGTCTTAGTTGCTGACCAGCAACTTATCACTATCCCACTCATGGCAGGCCGCATTGAGCCTGCCATGAGTGGGATAGTGCGGGGTACAAATGTAACAAAAAAAAAAAAACTACAGCCTTAGAAAGGTATTTTTCACAAAAAGCACATTATAGCTGTCTTGCAACTCTTAAGTCTGCTCCCAGCTCAAGAAAAGCAAAATAGCTAAAATAAAAACTAGAAATATGTATGGTTTGCACCTTTTCATGGCCTCTATGATATACACTAATTTAAACACAGTTGCACATGAGGTCAGAGAGATGATTGAATGTTATTTCAGCTAGGGTAGGAGTGGATAAATATGTCCTGCTGCAGTATGTGCAGCCTGTGTCACTCCTTGTATGTGTGTGTGAGACTAAGAAGTTAGTTACTTCTTCCTTTAAAGACCTGGTTGAAGAGCAAAGCTTTCACCTGCTTCCTGAAGTAGAGAGAGTCTTGTGTTAAGCGAAGCCTTTCAGGGAGTGTATTCCATAGTGTGGGGACTACTCCAGAGAAGGCTCACCTGTGGGTATCACACTGTAGGGCTCATTTTCAAAAGAGAAGGACGTCCATCTTTCGACATAAATCGAAAGATGGATGTCCTTCTCCCAGGGACGTCCAAATCGGTAAAATCGAAACCGATTTAGGACATCTCCAACTGCACTCTGTTGCAAGGATGGCCAAAGTTCAAGGGGGCTTGTTGGAGGCATAGCAAAGGCGGGACTTGGGTGTGCCTAACACTTGGACGTCCTTGACCCATTATTGAAAAAACAAGGACGTCCCTGACGAACACTTGGATGTTTTCACCCGGACCTGTTTTCTTTACGACTAAGGCACAAAAAGGTGCCCGAAATGACCAGATGACCACCGGAGAGAATCGGAAATGACCACCGGAGAGAATCGGGGATGACCACCTGTTACTCCCCCAGTGGTCACTAACCCCCTCCCACCCTCAAAAAACATCTTTAGAAATATGTCGTGCCAGCCTCAGATGTCATACTCAGGTCCATGACAGCGCATGCCGATCCCAGGAGCAGTTTTAGTGGGTACTGCAGTGCACTTCAGACAGGCAGACCAACCCCATACCCCCCCCCCCCTATCTGTTACATTTGTGGAGGAAACAGCGAGCTCTCCAAAACCCACCACAAACCCACTGGACCCATATATAGGTGCCCCCTTCACCCGTAAGGGCTATGGTAGTGGTGTACAGTTGTGGGTAGTGGATTTTGGGGAGGTTTGGGGAGCTCAGCACACAAGGTAAGGGAGCTATGTTCCTGTGAGCATTTTATGAAGTCCACTGCAGTGCCCCCTAGGGTGCCCAGTTGGTGTCCTGGCATGTCAGGGGGACCAGTGTAAATTCAACATAAAGGGATCTTTCACTTGCTCATCTTCCAATGTGGTATATATCATTCAGTGTAAAAAATGTAACGAAGGATGCTATATTGGAGAAACAGGCCAGATGCTTAAGACAAGATTCAATTTACATAGACATCACATGAACAATACAGCCAGTAGGGCCCCCACCCCGGTGGGACAGCACTTCACAGAACCAGGACACTGTACCAGTGATTTCACAGTGAGAATACTGAAAGGTAACTTTAAAACCATACAAGAATGTAAGACCTTTGAAGTCAGAATGATTGAATATTTTAACACCCAACAGAAAGGACTTAACAAGGATCTGGGGTTCCTAGCCCATTATAAACCATAAAGCTATATGTCTCTGTTGATCACCCCACCCCTCACCTATCCACACCCATCCTGTTAGAATATCAATGATATGCTTTGATGTCCCCATGCATACCTCCGACCCACCCCCATCCTCCCACCCTGTCAGACTGTCATAGTAATGCTTGAATGTTTTCACTTATATACACTGTCAGCTAGCACATTTGCTTATTTCCGATCTGACGAAGAAGGGCAACCTTCAAAAGCTAATCAAGAAATGTATTAAGTTATGTCCAATAAAAAAAGGTATCATCTTATTTTCTTTTCCATGTTTTATTTTGTTTGATTTCTATTGATAACCTTAAGAGTGGACTAACACGGCTACCACACTCCTCTACTTAAACACTGCTCAGAAATCTAGCAGTACTAACACCAAGGCAAATTCCCTGTCTCGGTTTCTGTGAAGATTATCTAGTAGGGATACAAGGACCATTTCTGTTCCATAACCGGGTCTGAATCAGGGGCGTAGCCAGACTTCAATGGGAGGGGGGGCCAGAGCCCAAGGTGAGGGGGCACATTCCCCCCCCTCGCGCCGCCATTTTTGACCCCTCCCACACCGACGCCATCTTTTACCCCTCCCCTGGCATCGCCAACCCTCCCCCGTCGCTGTCACCATCGCCGTCGAGTACCTGTGCTGGCAGGGGTCCCCAATCCCCGCCAGCCGAAGTTCTGTGTCTTCACAGAAGACTCTTCAGCCCGTCTCTGGGTCGGCGCATTGCTGCAGACTGCTGCAGCAGCTGATCTGATTCTGCAAGCGGGGAATGTGCAGGACGTAGCTACGCCACTGGTCTGAATCCAGATTGGCATGGATCTAGCCAGTTTCTCTCTTCTAGCCAATCACTGAGTTGAAAGCAGACTGTTCTATAATATATAGACTTAAAATATCACTGATTAAAAATATAAGGCAAAAAAATTGTTGGAGGTTTTTGAGACTAATGACAAGGCTGCTCAGAAGTAAAGCAGCTCTAATTGAGTTTGCTTTAACAACAACAAAAATGTTTGTTCTCTGAGCTTCTAAAGTCTTTTCCTCCTATAAATAGGGGATTACTTTGGTGATATAGAATATCTTTGCAGTAGAGTATTTTGTGAATTTTATCACTGAGCAAGATATAAGCCATTTGGAATTTGAGAGCATAGCACATAACTGCAAAGGGGCGTGGCCATGGGTGAGTCAGGGGCATTCCCAGAAATTAGGCATGGTGTTATAGAATACCTGCATTTGCGCCTAACTGCCACCGGTTGAGCACCAACATTTATATCAGCCTTTGGCAAACGTAAGTGCTCGTACCCAAATTTAGGCACGAAATGTGCGCTAAGCTAGTATTCTGTAAAGGTCATTCCACGTAGAACACCCTATATAGAATACTAGCTTAGCTGCGATCATCCTGGCACCTAACTTTGGACACCACTTACTGAATCTACCCATAGGGAGCAATTCTATTATTGGGTGCCTCCATTTAGGCTTCTCTATAATGAGTGATAGGAGCCTTTTCTATAAACACTTACAACTGTACTGATGTACAGTCCAAAAACCAAGTGGTGAACATAGTGATTTTTGAACCAGAAAAACATCTTTTTGTTTCAAAAATGTTCATTTCTTAGATGTTAAACTAGACAAAGTGTAACATATTTCGACCAATGTTCAGCCTGCGAGTGGCAGGTCGGCTAATTCCATGATTGATGCTGAGCTCGTATAGTCAATGTTAGGCCGTTTCCAGTGACCAGCACTGAATATCTGGATTCTTTTTGGCTGGTTTAAACTTAAACAGCCAAGTCAATATTCAGCGCTGGCTGGTTACGTTTATAGTGACCAAAGATGGTCTAATTTGGCTGCCAACCACAGCTGGCGATACACTGAATATTTTCGGCTAGCCAGTTATATCGCACGATATAGCCGCTATGCACTAAGTGCTAATATTCAGTTGATATAATCCGCTGCCTCATGCTGAATATTAGAGCTTAGCCGGTTAAGTGCTATTTAACCAACCAATAGCCGTTCCTGGCTGGTTAAATATTGACCAGATTATGTTTATTAAAACCTTGATATACCGCTTGGGCTGACTCGCAGATCACAGGGTTTACAACACAAAAAAACAAAGTATAATAAAAAGAATAGGAACGCCAATTAAAATAGGACAAGAACTTTCAAACCACGAAAGAATGCACACAGAACTCTGTGGCCTGGATTCCAGAGAGACCCCAGCACATCAGGAGAGCAGTAGGCCTTCAAACACTAAAGTAAAGAAATGTGTTTTTATTAATGACTTAAATTTGCAGAACGAACGCTCACAGCATATGCTAGGTGGGTAATTATTTCATAGCTACAATGCTAAAAAAAGAAAGCAGAGTGGCAAATACTTTCGGGTTAAGAAGCTCTAGATGGCGTGAATCAATAGATCTCAGAACACAAGTAGGTATATAAGGGATTGTTAAATTGGCCAAATAAGATGGTGCATCAAAATAATACACTTTGTGGGCAAGACAAAGTATTTTAATTGAGATCCTATTTGAAATTGGAAGTCAATGTAACTGTGCTAGAACTGGTCTGGCTTGGTCTGATCTGTGCACTTTAAAAATGCTTATGTAAACTGCTTATGTAAAATTTGTGTTATAAATATTTTTAAATCAATAAATATTCATTGGTGTGACATAAACAACTGTGTTTCTTGATAGCCTAATGCCATTTTATAAAATTAGCCTCCTTGTGATTTTTTTTTCTGCCATTTGATTACAATACATATATAGCTTTTGTCACTGAAAATGTAGGCAACATGTACACACACGTATATGCATGCAAGAGTAGAGCTAGGTCAGCGCAGAAGGAAGTATGCAAAGACCTTCACTGAAAAAAAAGACAAAACCAAGGACTATGGGGATGAAGATAAATTGACAGTCAGTGTCTTAAGTGCAACTGCCCAGTGTCAGTTTAAAGTCCAAAGCTGAGGGTTGAGGGAGCTCAGTGAACCGATTGTTATTTTCATGACTGGTTAATGGACAAAGGAAGCAAATGGTACTATTTCTTGCTGGGACCTGGAGGGAGGGCTGCTTTGGTCATGTACAGATTCTCAAGGATAGCAGCAAGGAATGTGTCTCTGAGGCTATTATAAAGAACAACTGGGGTTGTAAATCATTAGGTTGTCCAGAACCACAACTGTGTGGAGTACAGGGAGATAAGGGGAGGGACAGGACAGACTTGCGAATGGAGGCTTTGTTATGCCTGCTGGATGAGAGCACAAAAGACAGACACTGAATTCGCCATCATCAAGAAAACCAAGGTTTAGAGACAATTTCTTCTCAATCCTTTTATTCAACAGCTATTCACAAACACTAAGTAGAAAAAACATTCTTAGCAAGAATAGCTCTTAAATTGTCTCAGGACAGGCCTTTCAACAAGAAGGTAATAGCTCCCTCACTATATATTGCCATTATTTTTTTCAAATCATTTAACTCTTTTATGTTTAGTTGGAGAGATTATAAAATTTACAGGCCTGTGGGTGCCATAAAAATTTAACGACAAATATTTAATTCTTAAAATATGCGTGCATTGGATGCTAATAGTGCTAGATGTGGGGGGGGGGGGGGGGAGGCATTATACCCTTGAGCCACCTCACAAGCAGCATTATTCTAGCAACCCCAGGAGCATTGGGCCTCAAAGCTTTGACATTAAGGGCCCTGTTTACTAAGGTGCGTTAGCGTTTTTAACGCATGCAAAATGCTAGAGATACCCATATATTTTTATCTTATGGGTGTCTCTATCATTAGCGCGCGTTAAAAACGCTAGTGCACACCTATAGCGTGGCTTAGCAAACTGGGCCCTAAGATATTTATGAGTTATATAAAATTAATAAAGCCAATCTAATCCTAAAGGTTATTCTCCCCCCAAAGGACAACCCACCATCCCTGAGAGCCCTACCAGCATTTTTCCTGGTGGTTCAGAAGTCTTCAGGCAAGAGCGATCCCCAGTCACTCCTGCCTGCACCATCTCCAAAACAGCACCTCTAGCGATAGTCTCACACCACTACCTCTAGAGGGCCATGTTTCCTTATACATTCTGGGGTGGGGGTGGGGGATGTGATGGGGGGGATAGCACCAGTCCTTTAGGCTCCTGCCTAGGTGCATTGGGCCGTGGCTTTGAGACCCAATTGTCCTGGCATGGTAAAATAACCCCAGCATTTGGCTGGGGTTATTCTACCATCATTTTATACAGGCTCGTGCCAAGGGTCTGTGCTGCCCCCCCGCAGACGAACAGTTGGCGCCCCCCCCCGCAGATGAACAGTTGGCGCGCGCGCACGCCCCCCCCCGTGAAGATGATCGCGGCGCGCCCTGGGGGCCTTTAAATCTTTTACTTGCAGTCGCAGCAGCGTCTGTGAAAGCGGAGCGCTGCCGACGTCTCCCTTCCCTTCGCGCTGTTGGTTCCCTCAGTGTCCCGCCTTCTTCTGACATCAGAAGACGGCGGGACACTGAGGGAACCAACAGCGCGAAGGGAAGGGAGACGTCGGCAGCACTCCGCTTTCACAGACACTGCTGCGACTGCAAGTAAAAGATTTAAAGGCCTCGGCGGCGCGGGGCGAGGGTAAGCACCGTGGCGGCGCCCTCCAGAGGTGGGCGCCCTCCTGCGGTGCTTACCCCGCTTACCGCATCAGCACGGCCCTGATTTTATACCCCTAACCTTACTTGAGGTATGCACATGATGCACACCACCAGCTGTGTTCTGATTCTTACATAGTAATGAGCTGCTTTACATGCATTCGCATGCTTTGCATCTCATTACTATATAACCTATGGTGACCTAAATATTATTGTGGTAGGGCAAGATAAGCTGTGATTTAGATTGTAAGCTCTTTTGAGCAGGGGCTGTCTTTTCTTCAAGTTCATTTGTGAAGCGCTGCGTACGACTGGTAGCGCTATAGAAATGATTTGTAGTAGTAGTAGTAGTAGTTAGAGCCTTTTAAGTTACATTATGGGGCAAATAACATAACTTAACGCAGCTTGATAACTTCTCCCCTAAGTCATAAAATTTTTCTTGGCTTAATACAAAGGTGCCTTTTTCATGGATTACAACAAAAAACATCAAACAGCTCACTGCTGCTTACAGACGGGCAGGGCTTTTTTTGAGGGGGTACTTGGCGGGGGGGGGGGGGGACTGAGTACCTGCACCTTTTCCATTCTTTGCTAAAATTGACCCATAGTCTCCAACTTTTAATGAAAGAGCTCAAGCTCTACACACCAATTCTGCCTTTTCATAGATTCTGTGACTGGTTGTAGGGGGCCTGGCTATTGTGGGGTGGGTCCCTTAGTGATCACCCCACCCCCTGACGGGTGGCCTGGCATTTGAGTACCAGCACCTTTTTCACTAGACAATATGCACTGCCGACAGGGCATGGGATTCACCAGCATATGTCCCCAGTATTAACAAGCCTTCATTGCATTTCACTAAAGACACAAATTAACTTTACGGTGCTGATTGTTCTATTTAAACATCTAAGTTGCTGAATTGTGCCTGGTCAAAAGCAGATCTTCTTGCAGCTGCCATCAGCTAAACAGGTTAGGCCAGTGGCTATATTAAACAATTCCTTTTCCTATACAGTTCCATCCCGTAGGAACAAGATACCTCAATGTTTATGTCAAATAGAAGATTTGGATGGGCACTTTCAATATGACATCTAAATCCGATTTTGGATGTTTTGATTAAAACGTCCAAATCAAGTGGTGAATACAGAGATTTTCGAACTAGAAAAACATCTGTCTTTTTGTTTTGAAAATGTTCATTTCCTAGATGTTTTGTGCTGTGTGTATTTTTCGTTTGTGACCATTTTCGAAAAAAAAAAAAAAAAAAAAAGTCAAAGGGAAAAACGCACAAAAACAAGCCATTGAGAGGTATGGGGGGGGGGGGGGGGAGACAGCATTCTTAGTAGACCTTCCACACAGACATCCAAGCAGAGCAGTGGGGCACCCTAGGGGGTGCTGCAGAGAACTTCACATAAAAGGTACACATCTCACCATTACTCCCTTATGTTGAGCCCTCCAAAACCCACCAAAACCCTACTGTGCCCAACTATACACCACTACAATAGCCCTTATGCCTGCAGGTGTCACCTCTATGTGGGTACAGTAAGCTTTTAGTGGGTTTTGAAGGACTCACACTTTCCACTACAAGTGTAACAGTTAGAGTGGGATATGGGTCTGGGTCCCCTTCTCTACAGTGAACTGCACTGACCACTAGGCTACTCCAGAGACCTGCATCAAAGCCTGCTTTGATGCTCTAATAGGACTGGCCATAACATCTGAAGCTGTCATCGAGGCTGGTATGTACTGGTTTCTTACACATCTTTGGGGGATGGGAGGGAGTCAGTGACTACTGAGGGATTAAGGGGGTCATGCGTTAATTCCTCCTGAGGTCATCTAGTCATTTATTGCACCTTTTTGTGACTTAGTCGTGATTGAGCCAGGTCTAGACCAAAATGTCTAACTTTTAGCACTGGACGTTTTTGCTTTGTTCCATTATGGCAGAAAAACATCCAAAGTACATAATTAAGTAAGTACATAAGTATTGCCATACTGGGATAGACCAAAGGTTCATCAAGCCCAGCATCCTGTTTTTAACAGTGGTCAACCCAGGTCACAAATACCTGACAAGATCCCAAAGCAATACAATACATTTTATGCTGCTTATCCTTGAAATAAGCAGTGGATTTTCCCCAAGTCATTTTAATAATGGCTTATGGACTTTTCTTTTAGGAAGTTATCCTAACCTTTTTTAAACCCAGCTACGCTAACTGCTTTTGCTACATTCTCTGGCAACGAATTCCAGAGTTTAATTACATTTGAGAAAAGAAATATTTTCTCTGATTCATTTTAAATTTACTACTTTGTAGCGTCATTGCATGCCCTCTAGTCCTAGTATTTTTGGAAAGAGTAAACAAGTGATTCACATCTACCCTTTCCATTCCACTCATTATTTTATAGATCTCTAACATATCTCCCCTCAGCCATCTCTTCTTCAAGTTGAAGAGCCCTAGCTGCTTTAGCCTTTCCTCATAAGGAAGTTGTCCCATCTCCTTTATCATTTTCGTCGCCCTTCTCTGTACCTTTTCTAATTCCACTATATCTTTTTTGAGATGTGGTGACCAGACTTGCACACAATATTCGAGGTGCTGTCACACATCATGATTTTTGTTTGCCATTCCTTTCCTATTTGCTTTCTTAGTCACTGCCACACACTGAGTAGAGGGTTTCAACGTATCATCGACACCTAGATCCCTTTCCTGGTTGGTGACTCCTAATGTGGAACCTTGCATTACGTAGCTATAGTTCGGGTTCCTCTTTCCCACATGCATTTCTTTGCACTTGCTCACATTAAAGGTCATCTGCCATTTGGATGCCCAGTCTCCTAGTCTCATAAGGTAATTTTTCATAATCCTCTTGCGATATAACGACTTTGAATAATTTTGTGTAGTCAGTAAATTTAATTACCTCACTAATTACTCCCATCTCTAAATCATTTATAAATATGTTAAAAAGCAACGGTCCCAGCATAGACCCCTGGGGAACCCCATTATCTACCCTTCTCCATTGAGAATACTGATTATTTAGCCCTACTCTCTGTTTTCTATCTTTTAACCAGTTTTTAATCCACAATAATACACTACGTCCTATTCCATGACTCTCCAATTTCCTATGGAATCTTTCATAAGGTACTTTGTCAAATGCCTTTTGAAAATCCAGATACACAATATCGACTGGCTCACCTTTATCCACATGTTTGTTCACCCCTTCAAAGAAATGTAATAGGTTGGTGAGGCAAGATTTCCCTTCACTAAATCCATGTTGGCTTTGTCTCATTAATCCATGCTTTTGAATATGCTCTGTAATTTTGTTCTTTATAATAGTTTCTATCATTTTTCGAGGCACCAACATCAGGCTCACCGGGCTATAATTTCCCGGATCACCTCTGGAACCTTTTTAAAAAATCGGTGTTACATTGGCCACCCTCCAATCTTCTGATACCATGCTTGATTTTAAAGATAAATTACATATTACTAACAATAGTTCCACAAGTTCATTTTTCAATTCTATCAGTGATTCTCCACTGCCCTCCCCTCCCTGTCTAGCGATTCTCCTCTGCCCTCCCCTCCCATCTTTGTCCAGCGATTTCTCCTCTCCGCCCTGCCCTCCCCTCCATGTCCAGCGATTCTCCTTTGCCCCTTATCCTCCCCTCCATGTCCAGTAACTCGCCCTAGGCCTCCACCTGCCCCCCCCTTTTAAGCCCCCATCAAGTTCCAGCGCCCCAGCCCCACCTGCCCGCCCTTAGCTTCCCGATAGCCCTGCTTTCTGTTCCACCACCCCCGTGACGCGTTTAAATCTTTTATTATTTTTTTTTTACGTGAAGTCGCAGCGCTGATGTTAGTGAGAGGACCAGGCTCACCTCCTCCTGCCTTCCCTTCATTGCCTCTCAGTATCCCGCCTTCCTGTGACGTAGTTTCCTGTTTCCATGAGGGCGGGACACTGAGAGGGAACGAAGGGAAGGCAGGAGGCGGTGAGCCTGGTCCTCTCACTAATGTCGATGCTGCAACATCATGTAAAAAAATAAATAAATAAAAGATTTAAACATGTCGTGGGTGGCAAGAACAGAAAGCAGGGCTGGGGAGCTAAGGGCGGGTAGGTGAGCCTAGGAAAAAAAGCACTGATATCGACTCTGTGTTACCAATGGAATGAGAAACTGGAGAATATTTTTTGGGGTGCGGTTCTGGGCCCCTCTGGCCCCCTTCTGTCTTCTTTGCCAAAGGGTTGGGGGGGGGGTCGTAGGCTGGGGTGACCCTCCCCTTTAAAGATAGGAGAGAGATTCTTTGTCATAATTACCAATAGAGGAAAAAATAAGATCCCTTAAGTTAATCTCATGGAATGTAAATGAAGTAACCTCCCCATTAAACGACAAAAATTACTGCAAATCTTAAACCGTCAGAAAGCAGATGTAGCGTTCTTGCAAGAGACCCATTTATCCTTGGTAGAACATAATAAATTTAAGAAATGGTGGGTAGGCCAATTATTAGAAGCCCCAGCAATAGACTGTAAAGCAGGTGTGATGATACTGTTCAGGAAAACATTAGACATACAAATAACAGGATGTTGGAAAGCGAAAGATGGCAGATATATTATAGCCAAGGTCACAATTAATAAACAAATATTACTTTTGGTTAATGTTTACGCTCCTAATGTATATGATAAAGTATTTTTAGATCGCTGATCCACACCATAACCAAACATCAAGATATCCTTGTGATCATGGTTGGAGATTTTAATGTGGTCCATGATTCAACTTTAGATACATCTGCAGGTCATAGGGCTGAGAGGGGGTCTCCATCTCGTGGGATTTCACTACTCTGCTCAGCTCTGAAATTAGTAGATATATGGCGGACTTTACATCCAGAGGAGAGAGATTACACTCATCTTTCTAGGGCTCATGCCTCTCAGTCAAGAATTGATTATTGGTTACTATCCAGGGCTTTATTTGCAATGGCTCAGGACACCGGTATGGGTCCTTATGGTGTTTCGGATCACGCGTTCATTTGGTGTTCATTGACAATGGACACCGGTATAGGCCTTTATGGTGTTTCGGATCACGTGTTCATTTGGTGTTCATAGACAATGGGTTCAGGTGAAGGCCAGGCATCTAGGTGGCAATTCCCTACATATTTGTATGAGGATAATGAATTCCGGGAATATTCACTGCGCCAGAGGACAGATTATCAAGTCAACAATGCAAGTCATTGTGGAGACCCGGTATTGTTCTGGGAAGCTGCCAAGGAGGTTCTTAGAGGAACTATAATAGCATATACGAGCTTTAAAAAGAAGGCTAGAGATAAGGAAATACTTCATTTAGACCAACAGGTTTGGGAAGTGCGCAGAAGGTTTGGGTGAATACCTACTCCTCAACAAAAAGCACATTTGTTGGCCTTACAGGCCGCCTTCAATAGTTTGCTTCATGCTCGAATAGTCAAATCAATTCAATATTACAAATATAAACTTACATGGCAACAAACAAGGGAAATTGCTAGTGAATTTGGTGAGGAGAAAATCGGGGTGACAACGGATTTTACAAATAAGCAAAGAGGATGGCGCCAAAGTGAGATCAGATGAGGAGATTGTAGAAGCTTTCAGATCATATTATCAACATTTATATACCCATTGGCAGGAGGATGATCTAGAGAGTAGGGCTTATCTGGAAGGACGGTTGTTACCGCAAATTACTACTACTACTACTACTTAACATTTCTAAAGCGCTACTAGGGTTATGCAGCGCTGTACAATTTAACATAGAAGGACAGTCCCTGCTCAACGAGCTTACAATCTAAAAGACAAGTGTACAGACAAAGTGGGGCAGTCTAGATTTCCAAAAGGTTAGGTGCCGAAGGCAGCATTGAAGAGGTGAGCTTTGAGCAAAGATTTGAAGATGGGTAGGGAGGGGGCTTGGCGTAGGGGTTCAGGAAGTTTGTTCCAGGCATAGGGTGAGGCGATTTACAGGATTTATAACTGTTCACAGAACCTTAGCAAAGAGATCTGTCTCTCTCTCTCTCTCTCTCTTCTCTCGGGCTAAGACTGAAGCAACAGCCAGTACTACTGTGTAATTTTTCAAACTCTAGGCCAATCAGAGCCCAGTCAACAAGTTTTAAAAGTATACTGCTGCTTGCTTCCTGCTTGTGTTAAAGAAAAAGAACATTCTGTTCCCTTTAACAGCTTTACAGCAAAGAAACACCACCTGCTGGCCAAATAGGAGAAATACACTTTAGGACATAATTAAAACAGGAAAATATCAGGGCGCTGTTGCGCCACTGATGAGATCAGACACTTGAAGGATTCTCTCCCCTGTATTTTCTAGAAAATTGTTCCAAACTCTACTTTTAGCAGAATTTTTTTCTCCAAAACTGCTTATGTTCAGATCCTAATGTCTTTATCTAAGTCAACAAAACTGGAATCTCTGAGTCTATTGCAATCCGGATCTAAATGAACAAAAACTGATATGCCGACGCCAGAGAAGGCTGCAAGCGCGAAACTACTGCATTCTGCTTCAGATATCATTTGTGCCTTAAAAATTTGTGCCTTAAAAGAACTTACAACTAAACATTGCCAAACTACATTTGATTTGAAAACATATCTGCAAACTCTTACCTCTTCTCTATCAGCTTTCCAGGTAAGGATTGAAAAGGTAGAGGCACTTGCAGATCAATCCGCTCTCAATCTGGCGCAACATCAGGAAAGAACTGACCAGTGTATTCGTAAACTGGAATTGGAGATAGAAGACCTCTCCAACAGGAATCGAAGAAACAATATTAGAATTATTAGTTTGAAGGAAGGAGCAGAAGGGTCGGACATGGCTACATTTCTTACATCGTGGCTCCCCCAAATTCTTCAACTATCCTCGTATCTTCCGTTGCAATTCAAAAGAGCACATAGATCACCATCACAATTTAGGCAAGGATCTCAGCAACCACGTCCTATTGTGGCAAAACTCCTGCGTTTTCCACAGGCACTACAAATTTTAACCGCAGCACGGAACTCTGATAATATCAAGTTTGATGGGAAACGATTCCTAATTGTACCCGATCTGGCCAAAACCACTGCCAGGAAACGGAAGGCTTTTCTGGAAATGAGGGCCCGTCTCAAGTCTTTGGGCACCAGGTATGGATTACAGTACCCTGTTCGCATGACAGTTACCTTACATAATTCCACCAAATTTTTTGATTCCCCAGAACAGCTTCAATAGTTCTTAGATCAGCATCAAACAACTGGAATGGATACTTGACTTATCCTTCGCTTTTGTAATAATTTGTATCACAGGTATTCAGCACAGTTGCTTTTCAAGATGGAGTCTCCTCGCCTTCTCTCCAGCAATTTTACAAAAATCTCATAACTCTTGATTGCTATACTTTAAATATGTATCGTGTTCACTTCCTCATGTTCATTAGGTCTAATCCTATTTCTCCAAAAGATGTTATACTTTAAAAGATTATAAATTCTACTTCATTTAGTTAGATGATTTGAAAAACAATTTCCTGCTGGAAATGTGTTATGTGAAAAATGTTAATAACTTTGTTATCATTAGGTTTGGACAGATAACTCTTTATCTTTAATTGTAGCATAATACAGGGATGTCTTTGAGTGTTCTCTCATCTTTACTCTCAGTCTCACACACTCAAATTTCATTTTCTTGGTTGAACTATCTATTTAGTTCTTTATGCCGTTTCTCTCTATCTCTTGCTTAATATGCATAATGTATTGCTGTCAACATTCTCGAATCATTCACTACTGTGGACTACTAACACTTAACATGTGTTTCTTTATAAATAATAACGTCCCACAGCGGCACTGATTTTCCTATTAACATAGTGACATGGAATGTAAATGGGTTAAAGGCAACCTACTAAAAGAAAAAAGGTTCTTATATATTTTAAAAAAAATCAAAGCAGACATTATTTTCTTACAAGAAACTCATTCTCCAAACACTACACAGTTTATTAAACAGTGTAATTGGATCTCCTCCTCAATAGACTCTCCAGCACAAGGCAGGAAAAAAGGAGTTTCAATCTTATTCCACAAAGATAGCAATTCATCCATCCTGGACAAATATATTGATCCTGATGGTAGATGGATAATTGTTAAAGTTTCTATAAATAATACTGCAATATTGCTGGTCAACATTTTTGCTCCCAATGTTGACTCCCCTGATTTCTTCTCTAATATTTTTCAAATTATTCAATCGCAAGATCCTATTCCCATTATTATGGCTGGAGATTTTAATATTCCTATGGATTATCACCTAGATAGACACTCACAAATCAAACTATTACCTTCTAAATCATTTACCACTTTACATTCATTTATTGACCTGTTGCACCTTGTTGACCCATGGAGATTATGCAATCCTACCTCTAAAGAATTTACCTTTTTCTCTGCTCCACATAAGAGTTTTTACAGATTGGACTACTTCTTAATTTCCAATTCTCTAGTTGAGGCAATTAAGACCTCCTCCATCTCACCTATAGTAGTCTCTGATCATGCACCAGTCTCCTTATCTCTAAATTGGTCAGCATTTTCTCCTAAGAAGTCTCCATTATGGAGATTATCTCCTAGTCTTCTTAATGATGAGGAAGTTCTTTAAAAAATCAAATCTTTTATTGAGCAATTTTTTCAAAACAATACTCCTACTTTAATAAAAACCAATACAGTTTGGGAAGCTTTTAAAGCTGCACTGAGGGGTGAATTTATTTCTTTGTCTTCATTCAAGGCAAAAAAAAGAGAAATCTCAAATTACTGAATTGGAATCACAAATCAAAGTTACAGAAGCTAAATATATTTAATCAGAGAATGCTCTTTTACTTAATACCCTCTGCAACTTAAAATACAAATTAAATAAACTGCTTAGTCTTAAAGCGGAACAACAAATTTTTGAGCTCCATTCTAAATATTATGCTGAAAAAGATAAAAATAGTACATTACTAGCAAATTATTTGAAAAGAAAATGGCTCAAAGTTCAAATTCCTGCTATTAAATTGTCCAAACAAACAACTAGTACATTGAGAGAGGACATTTCTAAGGCATTTTATGATTTCTATTCTACCTTGTATCAATCAGAATCCCCTAATACCAGGGCTTTTTTTGAGGGGGTACTGAGTACCGGCACCTTTTCCACTGTCTGCTAAACTTGACCCACGGTTCTTGTATTTTAATGAAAGAGCTCAGGTTCTACATACAAATTCTGCCATAGATTCTATGACTGGTTCCAGAGGTCCTGGCTATTGTGGGGTGAGTCCCTCAATGATCACTCCACCACTGAAGGGTGGCCTGGCATTTGAGTACCGGCACATTTTTTGCTAGACAAAATGCACTGCCTAATACTCATAATAATGTTAATACATTTTTATCCTCAATGGAAGGACCAAGATGGTCGGAAAATGATATTGAATCCCTTAAGAAACAGATCACTGAGCAAGAGCTTCACCATGCAATTAGAGATACCCCAAAAAAGAAAACTCCAAGACCAGATGGGATTCCGATAGAGTTCTATAGACTTTTCAAAACTGATCTCTCACATATTCTCCTTTCTCTCTTTAATTCTTTATCTCCAGATAATGTATCGCACAGCTTATTCTCTGAAGCAATTATCACTGTAATACCTAAACCTAACAAGGACCCTATGTTAGTCTCTAATTATCATCCCATTTCTTTATTAAATGTGGACTACAAACTTTATGCTAAAATTTTAGCAAACAGAATAAAAAAACTTATTTCAAAAATCATACATCCTAATCAAGTTGGATTTATGCCAGGTAGGCTTATCACTGATAGCACGTCTGTTTCTCCATATCTCTCACATGGCTGGCTCTTGTCAGGAACCATTAGTGACCCTATCTCTAGACGCAGAGAAAGCCTTCGATAGGGTAGAATGGGACTACTTGTTCACAACCCTGAAATGATTTGGTTGTCCCCCTGAATTTCTAAATAAAATAAAAACATTATATGCCAATCCTATAGCCAGAGTTATTACAAATAATTCACTGTCAGACACTCGACAAGGCTGTCTCCTCATCACTTATCTTTTCAATATAGCACTTGAACCTCTCCTAATGGCAATAAGAGCCCATAGTGCTATAAAAGGTATTGTTTATAGAGATCTTGAAGTCAAATGCTCAGCATATGCTGATGATATGTTATTGTACCTCTCTGATCCTTATAGTTCAATACCTGAGCTTCTTCAAGTTATTAATACATTTTCATATTTTTCTGGCTACAAAATCAATCAACAAAAGACTGAGCTTCTCCCTCTAAACTCTTATGCTCTCCCTGACATCGCAAATTCCTTTGGTTTGGTCTGGGCCAAACCAAAAATTAGATACCTAGGAATTGATCTGTATACCTCTTTGACTGATACCATTCAGTATAAAACTGAGGCAATTCTTAACTTCCTTAAGTTGTTATTGCATTCTTGGCATCCCCTTTCTCTCTCCTGGTGGGGTCGCCTTGAAAATATTAAAACGATGATATCTTCTAAAGTCAATTACATTCTCAGTATGCTCCCCATATTGTTCCTGCTATCTTTCTATTCTCAACTAGATAAGCTGTTAAGTAGTTTCTTATGGAGGAGTAAAACACCCAAAATAGCTATTAGAAAACTTAAAAGCACTAAAGATACTGGAGGTGTATTGTTCCCAGATTTTCTCAACTATCACAAATCCTTTATTTCTCAACAAGGTTGCAACTGGGTTTTCCAAAAGACTGACTATAAACCAGTTTAGTTATCATTTGAATAAGTTATGGTGCATCCATTTGCTCTCCCAATGTTACTCTCTTCTAGTTCCTTACCTTCTCAGAACATTGACCCTATAATCACTGCCACTGTTAAATCACTCCTGGAGATTGACAAATTGCTCAATCTCTTTCATCGTCTCTCTTCATGCCACTATGGCATAATCCATATATACTAATAAATAAACTTCCTTTCTTTTGGAAAGAATGGATTGATAAAGGAATATGGACTCTCTCATATATTATGCATGATAATAAGTCTTTTCGATTTTTCTCTGAGTTAGCAGAAAAATTCTCTCTACCATCCTCTGCTTATTTCAAATGGCTACAGTTAATTCATTGTATTGCTGCCTCTCCTGTTTTTTTCCCAATTGCCACCTCAACAGCCTTCTCTCTATAGCACTGCTCAGCTACTACTTATAGAAGGTCACACTGCATCAAAGATATAAAAATGTTAACAAAATCAACATATAATTTTAATGTGGTGCATCAAAACAATTGGCAAACAGATACTGGACAAGTTCTCGCTGAAGAACAATGGTCTTATTTCTGGTCAAAGATATTGAAACCATTGTCCTCTGCTTCAATTCTCCAATCTATGTACTTTTTGTATCACAGAGTCAATTGGACACCTCGTAAATTAGCAAGAGCTAATTTTCACCCTACAGATAAATGAGTGGAGGAGTGGCCTATTGGTTAGAGCACTGGTCTTGCAATCCAGAGGTGGCCAGTTCAAATCTCACTGCCACTCCTTGTGATCTTGTGCAAGTCACTTAAACCTCCATTGCCTCAGGTACAAACTTAGATTGGGAGCCCTCCTGGGACAGAGAAATATCCAGTGTACCTGAATGTAACTCACCTTGAGCTACTACTGAAAAAGGTGTGAGCAAAAATCTAAATAAATAAGTGTTGGCATTGTTCTCAAAAAAACAGGAACTCTACTTCATATGCTATATGTATGTGAGCACATGTTCAAGTTCCAGCAAACAATATGGTCTGTTATACAAAAGATCTTGTCATTTGATTGTGCTTCATCATCTTAGATAGTAATTTTCAAATCGTGCTCACAGCAACTAAATCTCACAACTACGCAAGCAAAGCTAATGGATATTTTACTTACTGTTGCTCAAAAGCACATTCTTCTCAACTGGAAATCTGCTCAGCTGCTCAATCTTCATTTCTGGTGGAATTCAGTTTTGCAGTAAAAAAAATTGGAATTTTCTATAGCAGAGAAGCAGCATACAATTCTCTCCAAAAATAAAATGTGGGATCCCTTGGAACAGTATTTACAATCTCTCTAAGACATGTTGTAGTCCACCAAATGTTGGGAAATATTCTATTCTTATTGAATGATTGAATGACATGATATTGCATATTAACAATATTATTATTATTATTCTCTTTTTTTCTTTTTCTCCTTTTGTATTGCACATTTGTGCTATTTTCTGTTGTGTTTTTCCAAAAACCTCAATAAAATATATTGCAAAAAAAAAAAAAAAAACAGGAAAATATCTAATACATTTTACAGGCTGAAAACACACTGTATCTTCATTGTTAGTAAGAAAGAATTAAATTTGGACAGAGGCAGAAAATAAATTGAAGAAAGCTGAAAGGAAAAGGAGGAGAGAAAAATGACAAACGAACAGGAAATCCTGGCAATAGAGTTAAGAGAAGACAAGGAAAGTAGAAATCAGAGACTGGGACCAACACAATTGAAAAAAGTATGTGGCCAGACAAGAAAGTTAAAAAAATAATTTTATTTTTAGTTGTTTTTTGTTACATTTGTACCCCACATTTTCCCACCTATTTGCAGGCTCAATGTGGCTTACATAGTACCGTAAAGGCGTTTGTTTAAGATACGTTTAAGTTAAAGTAGTGTGGTAGCTGTGTGTCACGGTTCTGCCATGACCAGTATGGTTACCTCTGGCGCCATGGGGAGTGGCAGTTGACTCCCGCATGGCATGACAGCGTCCTTGTTTCTTCCAGGGGTCTGACTTTGGAGGGATTCATCACTAGGCACGTGTGCATGCACCAAGTCGGTCTTAATGGGGTCAGTATGTGGAACTTCCGGGTCATGGGCCAGACTTGCCCCCTTCGCGGGGAATTTAAGGCTGAGCCCTGCCTCTTGCAAGTGCCTCAGCAACAGGTCGCTGTAGCCTAGTTTCTTAAGAGTTTCCTGCTTCTTGCCTGGAACTCAGACCACGCTTGCCTGCCATCTGACCTGACCTTGCCAAGAACCCCAGTTACTCTGCTGGACACCCCCTTTACTTCTCTGTGTTGCCCAGAGCCCGGATAGCTATTCTGTGACCCGGCCTGACTGCCCCTCTTTGAGGACCCTCCAAGTCCTGCCAGCCACCTGAACTCAAGGGCTCAACCTGCGGGGAATGGCGGTTGGTTCAGGTGAAGATCCCAGGGACTTTGTCAGCTGCCAGACACTGACTCCCGGTGCCAGCACAGGGGCTCACCATCCACTGTGCCACGTGACACTGTGTTAATTTTTTGTTTTATTTGTAGTTGTTAATTTGTAATGTAGTGAATGGAATTTGTCAGATTTTGAAGTTTATATCTGCTATCTTTACAACAATACAAGAGGAAAATATTTTTCTTTTTCTGGTGTCCTGCATGCCAGAATCTGGTTTTTGGAAGTTTCAGCTGAATTTTTGTCTACATATTTTATTAGTTTATGGTCACTCATAGGGGTTCTTTTGTTGGACCTAGAGACTGGTGCACTATTTTCAATTATGCCTTTTTATATGCTCCATGGCTGGTAAAATGGGTGTAGCTACTGTAGGGGCAAAGCCATAGATAGTGATCCCACCCATTTTTTCAACAAAAAAAGCACTGACATATACACACCTATATTTTGGTCATTTACGTGCATTCTTGGTTCCAAAATGTTGGCACCCTGTTTATAAAAATACCCCCACTCCCCTAAGGTCTCTTTCCTGGTTTGTGCAGATCAGCCTGTCCTCCCCTTATTGTAAACAGCTTTTTTGGATTTCTGCACTCAAGTGTATCACTCTGCATTTCTTGTATTACAGCTTAATTGCCAAGCATTTGACCAGCCTTTCAGTCTTTATTGTTCACTTCTCGGTTGCTTACTTCCCCTGGGGCTTTCACTCTGTTCATTCTGTTGCATATCTTTGTGCCATTCACAAAAAGGCAAATGTTTCCTTCTAATCTGTCAGCAACATCACTCACAAAGATATTGAACAGAATCAAACTCAGGACCAATCCCAGAGGTACCCTCCTACTCACCTTTCTTTCCTCTGAGGAAATTCCATTTACCGCTACTCTCTTTTATCTGTCAGTCAACCAATTTCTAATCCAGTTCACAACCTTGGGACTCACCCCTAGACCACTCAATTTATTTATGAGTCTCCTATGGTGAACAGTATCAAAGACTTTACTGACGTCCAAATAGATCATATCCAATGTGTGCCCTTGTTCTAGTTCTCTAGTCACACTTTTGAAGAAAGCCATCAGATACACTTGGCACAATCTGCCTCTGGTAAAACCATATCACCTCTGATCTTGTAACCTACTTGATTATAGATGACTCACTACACTTTCCTTCAGTAGCCTTTCCAATTGTTTCCCACCTCTGAGGTAAGGTTTCACAGCCTGTAGTTTCCTACTTCTTCTGTTCCCACTTTTGTGAAGAGGGACCACATCCTGCCAGCCCTAAGCCTGCTGAACCTTGCTCATCTACTATTAAACACATCCTTCAGCAGACCCATTAGGACTTTTCTGAGTTCCCTTACTAGTATCTTATCTGCCCCATGGTTTTGTCCATTTTCAGTTTAGCAATTTCTTCATAAACGTTTTCTTCTGTGAACAGTGAGGTATCTACTCCATTCCCATATATACCCTTACTCAGAGCCAGCCCGAAGCAAGATGCCGCCTGAGGCGGAGCTAGGATGCCTCCCTTCCTACCTCCAGCCCATTTGAGATGCTGGCACCCGCCTCTTCCTTTTACTGAGGCTGCCTGAGCCTCTGCTGAAACAGGAAGTTACATCAGAGAGGCAGCCGCAATAAAGGGAAGAGGCGGGTGCTGGCAGCAGGCCAGCGTATGGGAATTGCTGCTTGCTGCCGGGTAACACCGAGAAGGAGAGATCAGCAGGACAGTGCATGCATGGAAATCACTACCGCTGCTGGGTAACACCGCAAAGGGGAGATCAGATGCCGCTCCTGAAGAGTGCTGCCTGAGGCCCCTGCCTCAGGTGGTCTAATGGTCGGGCCACCCCTGCCCTTGCTGACCATCTGCAGTCCTTCTCCAGGATTTTCTTCTGTGAAAATCAAACAGAAACCATTCAGCAGTTCTGCCTTTTCCACAACACTCTTAATGCATTAGTCCTCGACACCTTTCAGTCATACAGTCCCATCTCTGGCCTTCCTCTTTTTCCAAACATACCTGGAAAAAAAACTCTTCTTGCTTCTCTTTTATCTTTAGCCAACTTTTCTTCTGCCTTTGTTTTAGTGCTCCTGATTGCTTTCCTGGTCTCATTCAACTTTACAGGTGTTCTTTTCTGTTTACCTCTTTGTGAGCCCCTGGGCGGGGGTTATGGAGGTGGCCCTGGGAATATCTTGGTCAGACAAGGTATATAAACGTGAAAATAAATGTTTTATTCATCTGAGCCATGGGACCTCTTACCTCAGAGGCCAGGAACCTCAACTGCAACAGTTTCTCTGGTTTAGTAATAGTCTTTGAGTAGGCCTCTGGCTAGCAGACCAAGCAGTCTGTGGTGGGTGGGGCTGCCCCACCCCAAACATGGCCCACTAGTTCTCAAATTGCCTCAGAACTTGCGTCTGGCTCCAGCCAGACCTCAGCACAGCTTGTAACTCTTAACAAGAAGCAAAAGTTGGCTTACTTCAGCCAGGTTACAGCAGCTAAATGTATTCTGTACATAGGGTTACCTTATTTGCCTGAAGAAAAAAGAGGACACATGCCCCCCTGTCACACCACACCCCACCCCACCCCCTGTCGCACCTTGCCTCACCCCTGACACACTCCGCCCCACCCCCTGTCACTTTAACCCCCCCCCCCCAAAAAAGAAAGCCTGATTCCCTCTCTTCTCCCATGTAGATCCCCTCCCCAATTTTCCAGCCTCCCTCCACCCACATGACTCAATTCACTACCTCCTTCCCCTCCTTTCCTTAGTGTGGTGCCCTGGTGGAAGTCTCACGAGGCCACTGCTTGAACTCTCGGAAGCTATTTTGAATCAGCGCCCAGAGAAAGGCAGTCTGCAGATGCACTGGGCAGGAAAGAGGGGGCTCTTTCCTGCCCCAAAGAGGTCACTAGACCACCAGGCCACCACCACAGTAAGGTAAAGGAGGGAAGGAGAGGATAGCAAGCCTGCCCGTTCATCCGCAAATCCGGACATAGGGGCAGGCTGGCAAAACCCGCCTGGTTGCCTAGCCGTGTTCTCAAAAAGAGGACATGTCCGGGTAAACCCGGATGTATGGTAACCCTATCTGTACAGGCATAGACTTGTGCTTCAGTTCTTCCTTCCCTGGGCCTCCTTAACCTCAGCCTGACCCTGTCTTTTAAACTCCCAGGTATTGACTCCTCCCCTCCCAGCTCATTTCCTTCTGGGGTGGGATCAGTGCTCTTAAGGTTACCCAGTCTAGTTAGAAAGGGACTTTACTTAAGGGTGAGGGGCACTGTTCTTTAAAACTCCTTCACACTCTTCTTAACATTCTTTGGGGCTCATTTTCAAAAGAGAAAATGTAAAAAAAGTGTCATATAGCAGCATGTGGATGAATTTCTTCTCAAAACGTCCAAATCAGTATTTTCAAAACCTATTTTGCAGACATTTATCTATGCAATTAATCTGCAGAGCATCCAAATCACAAGGAGGTGTGTCAGGGTCATGTTGTGGTGGGATTAGAGCGGGCTTAGTGTAACATAGGGAAAGGACAGAGGAAAAAAATAATAAAGAAATATATTTTTTTTATTTACCTGGGGGGTCTCTGGAACTCCAGCCGGAGGTTCCGCATCCTGGGCAACGGAGTCTCTGGCAGCTGAGAGAGTGAGTTGGACAGCCAGAGAGAGAGAGGAAGTGCTGGAATGTGGCAGAGTGTTTTTGATTGCCAAGGTGAGAGTAGCTGGTGTGCTGTGTGTGAGCAGGTAAAGAGTGATTTTGCTGAAAGAGAGGGGAAAGAAAGATTTTAAAGGAATTATGGTGATTGAAGGTACTAAAGCAGCTGTAAGATGAGGGTGTTTGTTTGTAGAGGAGAGCTTTTCTATAAAATTTCAGGAGTTAAAGGGAAGGGATTGGAAGACAAGTAAAAGGGCGAGAGATTAAACTAAGCTGTTGAATGAGGGGGGATTTGGGAAGCCTGTGAATGAGGTAGTGTGATGAGAAAGTGACATTAAATAACTGAAGAGGAAATCAGAATTCTTAGTTTGAGTGTATACAGTGAAAGCCAGGGTTAGAATGTTGGTGAGTGAGCCTGTCAGCGGAATGTTGGAAGCTGCACAGTGTGACTGAAGGGAATCAAGCACTCTGTTATAGCTTAAGGAAAAGAAACCATAGCATAGGTCTGTAAAGGAAAGGGATTTTAAATTAATTTTGTTTTCCTTGAGTTACTGGGCCACAGTTTAAATGTTAAAACCACTTATTAGTTGGAATTCCTTGGAAGAAAGATAGGAAGACAAGGTTTTGTCTCCGATTATTTTTGTTGAGTGAGGTTTAGCAAGAAGACCGCACGGCTGAGAAGCACAACTATTTCAGAGGAAAGAAGGGCCCCATCACAAGAAAGATTCCGTGGACTTATATCCTACAGCTAAGTACTACTGCAATAGAAAGAGTGAGGGGATGCAATAAAAATAAAACTAAGAATATACTTAGAGTCTCCCGGGAGTGAAGATCATAGAAATTCCTGAAAAGAGAAAGAGAAACAAAGAATCAAATTTGAAATAGTAATATTGATACAGATACAAAGAGACAAATTGAAGTATGAGAAAGAACTAAAACAAAAGAATAATACTTATCTGATTGCTGTTGGTTTTGCTGATTGCAGGGGGGTGTCCTGTAAAGGAAAAGAATGATGACATGTTAAAAAGTTGTTCTTTTGGTTAGGATGTTTCAGAAGTGAAGAAAACTGGTACAAGAGAAGGAAGTTTACTCATTATTGTTTATTAATGATATTTTAATCCAAATGTTATATAATTGTTAGATGTGTTTAAATAAGATGCAAACATAAAGGTTATTTACACCACAACTGAAGAAATGTTTTATATTTCAACATTTTTATTGATGATTCCACAACATGACAACATCTCACAAACTCATTTTACAGTGCATTGCAAACACAACATAAACATCTAATTAAACACAATGACTCTTTTCCTCATCAATCATTTTTTAAACCTTCCCCCCCCCCTCCCCTTTAACCCAACCCCCCCTCCAAGCTTAACATTCAACTGCTCCGTGACACCTGCTCCAAAGATCCTGTTGACAGTACACCTCCTCTGAGCATCAGCAGTACACTATTTCACAGGATCATGGTTTCTCCTATTTTGCCCAGCTTTATGATTCAACAAAAACCATTTTCCATGTCCTGATAATGTATAAATTGGTGTTCAATAATAAGAAGTCATGCACTACAGCTCATACCTATACTCCCCTTCCCCCCCAATCCCACCCCTCCCTCCCCCCTCTCTATGCCCCCATCTACCCTCCCCCTCCCTTCCCTCAATGCAACGCTCGAAGTATTGTGTAGTCTATACTACTTTTGCCAGGGGAGTTTGTTTAAAATTTGACTACGTGCTCGTGGCGAGATGGTGTTTAAATACGCCCCCCACACTGCTAAGAACCTCCGCTGCCTTCCCAGCGTCAGGCCCGCACCTCTGGCCTCCCATATCATTAGTTCGTAAAGTTTATTCCTCCAATGCCAAAAGGAGGGAGGGTGATCCTGCAACCAATATTGAAATATGCATTTCTTCCCTACAATGCACGCCTTCCCTAGAAATAACTTTTCCCCTCGTGTGCCCAAACTCCACAGCCCGGGTGCACTGAATACTGCTCTTTCAAACGTTAGTCTAAATTTCCTACCTAGTACCTCTTGTAAAAACCGGGAGATCGCCACCCAATATCTAGAGATACTTCCACATTGCCACAATCCATGGGCAAATGTGGCCTCACCACTTGTACATTTAAGACACCAATGGGAATCAGTTACCCCCATGTGAGCAGCCTGTCTCTGGGAAACATAAGCCCTATGCACTACCCGAAAATGACATTCCTGGAGTTCTGCACTGTGGACCAACTGTGGGCCACTTTTAAGGGCTGTCAATAGCAACTGCGTGGATATCTGCCTTCCCATCTCTCTGCTCCATCTGTCTGCCACCACCTGTAAGTCACGAGCTTTTTCTTTATTGCATAATTCTCTACGGAACCATGCTACCGACACTTGTCCCTCTGCATCTCCTTCCAGGAGTGCTCTCAGCTGTTCACCAAAAGTAACCGACAGGCTCTCTGATGGCAGCGATCGCATGTAATGCATCAATTGCCCATAGGCCAATATGCTTAATGGGCCCCGTCCTCCCAACCCTGCAAAAGTCTGGTAATCTACCAGCGAACCGTCCTGTTGGAGTAGGTCTGCCAACCTTATTATTCCCTTATTTAGTAATTGACGAAACACCTTAGAATCCCTCCCCGGCGCAAATTCTAGATTCCCTTGTATAGGAAGCCATACACTACTCGTGGGATTTTGCTGCCACAGCGGCAATAAAGCTCTCCATAGCTGCCACATTGGATGCAGCAATATACTGTCCCGTAATTGTGCTGGCAGTCGTCTTCTGGGTGCATGCAACAATTATGTTATATTCCAGGGGTCAAAATAGTTTTTTTCCAGCTCCATATCGAGATAAGTGCTGGTTTTCAACAACCAGTCTCGTAGATATCTGAGTAAACAGGCTTGATTGTATTTCTTAAAATCAGGAAATCCCAGCCCTCCAAATCTTGAATTGCCCATCACCAGTTTCCACTTCATTTTTGCCTTCCTACCCCCCCCAGCAAAATCTTGCCGCCAATTTATAGAATGTCTCCAGATCTTGTTTATTAATCCATAGTGGTAAAGCCTGCATTACATAAAGCCACCGTGGAAAAATAATCATTTTTAGCAAGTGTACCCTACCATAAAAGGACACCGGTAGAACTGACCACTTTGTCAATTGGTCCTTCGTTTCCTGTAAAAGCTTAGTTACATTTATCTTGTATACCAGTGAGGTGTCCATTGTCAATTGTATTCCCAAGTATTGAAACCTGCCTGTCGCCCACCTCAACGGGAAATCCCCTTCCCACATACCTCTTACTTCTTCTGAACTGGCCAATGCCTCCGATTTAAAAAAATTCAATCAAAATCCGGAAAAGTCTCCATATTCCACTAAACTCTCCATTAGATTTCCCAATGAGGCCTTAGGTTCTGTAATAAGCATTAATAAGTCATCTGCAAACGCAGCAGTTTTAAAGGAATGTTTCCCTATGGTTACACCCTTTATACCCTGATTAGATTGAATCTCACGTAATAGGGGGTCCAATGTTAAGACAAAAAGTAGTGGCGACAAGGGGCATCCCTATCTTGTTCCCCTACTTATCGGGAAACTATCCGACAGTACTCCGTTTGCGTACACCTGTGCTCGCGGCTCTGCATATAATGCTCTAACTGCCCTCAAAAACCCCCCTCCTATACCATATGCTTCTAGGACCCCGTACATATAACCCCAATTACCCCGGTCAAACGCTTTTTCAGCGTCGAAGCTTATTAGAATAGCCGGGATCTTCTCCCTCCTAATTCTTTCCAATGCCACTAATACTCTTCTCATATTTTTTGATATTACACGCCCCCGGATAAACCCCACCTGTGAATCAGCTATCAGCGAAGGCAACACTCTAGATAGCCTGTTCGCCATAATTTTAGCGAGGAGCTTCACCTCCGCATTAAGCAATGATATTGGGCGGTAGGATTCTGGCCTATCTGCTGGCTTACCCGGCTTTTGGAGGACAATTATTTGAGCTATATTAAGATATCGAGGCAACCTTTCCTGTTGTACAATATTGTTAAACACTTCCACCAATACCGGACTAATCTCTGATCTCAGCAATTTATAAAATTAATTCCTAAAACCGTCCGGTCCCGGGGCCTTTCCCAATGCCCCTTGCTGTATTACTAATTCCACTTCTTCCACCGTCACCGAAGCATCTAATTTGGCTAGGTCAGATTCTGCTACGCGGGGTAATCCCATACTAGACAGATATGCCTCACTATTGTCCATTATCGTATTTTGCGCTTCATAAAGTTGGGCAAAAAATTCTGTAAAAACCTCGTTAATGGCTTTATCTGTATGATGTCTGTTACCCTTGGAGTCTATCAGTGTGGTTACTTTTGTTCGCCCTTTGTTTCCTTTGACTAGACGAGCCAATAAGCCACTACTCTTATTCGCGAACCTATAGAGCTGATATTTGTAATAAGCTTGCGATCGTTTCGCCCAGTCATGCAACAATTCATTTAAATGTTGTTGCGTTTCCAATAATTGTTTTTTCACCCTTGCAGTCGGTGTCTCCCCAAATTGTTTGCGGGGGAAAGTCATTCGCCTCTCCAGGCGTTCCACCTCCCTGCAGCGCACCTTTCTCTGATGACTGATATAGGAAATCACCTCCCCCCCGTAGGACAGCTTTCGCTGTCTCCCAGTAAAGATCCGGTTGAGCCCTATGCTGAGCATTGGCTTCTGCATATTGTTGCCATTTTGAGACTATAAAAGGCAAAAAATGAGTGTCCCTGTAAAGAAAAGATGGAAAACACCAACCACCTTCCCCAGAGACAGGCTTCCCAGCTAACTTCACCTCAACCCAAGCATGATCGGAAACCATTATGGGGCCTATCTGTGCTTCTTCTACCTGTGTTAATAATTCCGGTGAAATTAACATATAGTCTATCCGGGCCATTGTATTATGAGCTCTAGATATATGTGTGTAGTCCTTTTCTAGAGGATTAAGTGTCCTCCAGACATCTATCACTCCTAATGCAGATTCTAGTAAAAGCACCCCACGTTCCGTTCGGGCTACTTCTCTATCAGTGGGTGCTGAGCAATCCAGTTTTGGGTCTGCTACATCATTCATGTCCCCTCCCAACACTATTGGTATATCCCCCAATCCCAAAATCTGCTTAATTACTCCTTTAAAGAATTTCCGCTCAAATACATTTGGGGCATATATATTGCACAAGATCATCGATTGGCACTCCAGTACTACAGATACTAATATAAACCGACCTTTTGGGTCTGCTATAACTTTCTTTGTTTCCAGGTGTAACCCTTTCTTTACTAGGATCACCACTCCCCCCCTTCTTCCCTCTGCTGGTGCCTCATATATGGAGCCTACCCACCATTTTTTCAATTTGTGATGTTTCCTCGTGGAGAGGTGCGTCTCCTGCAGGAAGGCAACCGAGGTCCCCCTGTCCCTTAAGACCTTAAGCAATTTTTGTCTTTTAATGGGCGAATGTATTCCCCCCACATTCCAAGATGTAAACTTCACATCTGGCATTTTAGCCTATTCCTTCCCTTTCCCATTGAGGCCTATTTTCCAATGAGTCCATTCCCATCACCTCGTACCTGAGAGAGTGTCCCAGCCACCACCCTCCCAGCTTAAAGTACATTATACTTATGCCACACTTTCCCTTATTTACCTCCTCCGATCCTTCAAGCGTTGCCCTCCCTCTACCCTCCCTCCTTCCTCCCCTATCCCCTTCTCTTCCCTCCCCCCTACCCTCTCTTCCCCTTATTGTTCCGGTTGCTACCCAGAACCCTTCCATACTTGAGCTAAAGGTCACCCTTCCCCTTATTTATTATCCTTCTATCTCCCACCCCCCCCCGTCTTCCATCCTTTCCTCCTCTCTATCCCTTACTTATAGTCCTACTGTTATGTATACAACCCCTCCTTAAATGCTACTACTACTACTACTACCCAACCCCTCCAGAGCGCCACTATGGCCCCGCAGCGCTGTACAATTTAATATGTCATATATTAACCCCCCCATTTTCAACCAAACATTTGTCAGTGTCCTCATATGAGGATTACACTCATCTTAGGGTCCCTCCTGCCTAAGCTTGTTTATCCCAACCTTCCAGAGTTTAACTTTATCTCCCTTACTAACTAAGCCCAGAATTCCCTCCCTTCCTTTTAAACAGATTACTTTCATACTCCTCTGATCATACATTCCAGTCATTTTATGTCCCTTTATACTTTTTCTACCATTCATCCTTAACATTCTCTCCCAGGTTCATATTCCCTTAAACCCACCAGACTTTTCATTCATATGTTACTATTGTGCTCTCTTCTACATAGTTTTCTACATATTTGCAGTGGGTAAAAATAGCATAATACAAATATATACCTCTCCCTCCCCACACTATTATATATGCAGTGCCTTTTGACTTTTAGGCCATCTCTCTACAGATGTTCAGCTTATACAAATCATAAGTCAGCTTCTCTCCGATCTTCTCCAATGGAATATCATTTCAGCAAATGGCCAAACTATCCTGTGCAGCTTCAATGCACAGGGATTCAGCCATGCATTTATCTCTCCCCGCTAATTACACTGTTTTTGTTACCCTCTTGTATCCGTTGGTATCCTTCTCCCTGCAGCTCTGTCTGTCTCTTCGTTTAGTCTGATGCAGGTCTCTGACTCCTCAACTGTTCCATAAAGCTTTTTGCATCCTCCACTTTGTCAAAAAAGTGCGCTCGACCTTGATCGATTATTTTAAGCTTTGCAGGGAATAACAAGCTGAAGCGGACTTTTTGCTCAAACAACTTGGCACAGATTGGAACAAACGCATTCCTTGCTGCCGCCACTTTGGTGGAATAATCTTGAAACACAAGAATTTTGCTGTTCTGGTAGCGTAGTTGTTTGCCTCCTCTGGTCGCTTGCAGCACCCGCATTTTATGAGCATCGTTGAGTATTTTAAGGATGGTCACTCTGGGGCGAGTCTCTCCTTCGTGCCTCGGGCCTAATCTATGTGCCCGTTCCACTCGGAGTTCTCCCGCCAATTCAGGAAGCTCAGCCGCCTCTGGAATCCATTTCTCCAGGAAACTCCGTAAATCCTTGTCTCCAAGTGCTTCTGGCAACCCGACCAGTCTTAAGTTATTCCTTCGTGAGCAATTTTCAATATCTTCAAGCTTCTCCTCCAGCAGCTTGAGGCGTTTTTGTAAGGCTGGACTCTCATCCTCTAGCTTCTGCACTGTGTCTTCCACGTGTCCAACACGCTGCTGCACCTCTTTAAGACCGGACGCTATGGTGGCATACCGTTCCTCCATGCCTTCAAGCTTCTCCAGTATTTGTTGAAATTTACAGTCCACCGACTGCTCTACTGCCTCCGTCACCTCACGGATAATGTCCGCTGCCCATTGTGGGCTCGGAGTCGGAGACGGCGGTTGGCTCTTTTCCGCCATCTTTGCCTCCGCTCCTCGTCCCTTCTCGCGATTCTCCTTCCTCACTGATTTCGAGGTCATCCGCTTTTGGACTTGTTGCGTTTGGTACACCACAACCTCCCCATTATTCCTGTGCTTTTTAAGTCCGTTTCGGGGGGAGACAGGTTGATTATTTTTATCGATTCTATCGGGCGCCTCGGAGCAACGAGTGCATGCGCCCTCACTCCTCCATAGCCCAACCGGAAGTCCTGAAGAAATGTTTTAAATAAATGTGTTTTTTTAAATCATATACAGGAGAGAGATTCAAGATGGCTGCCGCGCAGGTTGATTGCTGAAACGCTCTCGTGTCTATGAGCAAATAATTCCTGTTTTTCAAACAGAAAATGCCCCATTCTAAACGAAAAGGAATTGTGAGATTGGTACCTCCACCCACCTCAACTTCCTCACCTGCTCAGACGTCCCTTGAGCGTTTCTTTCCCGGCGCTACCAGATTGCAGCGAGGAGCAGATCCCATAGCGGGGAAAGCCGGAGGAGCGGAATCCCCGCCGGGAGAGGAAGTCTCCTTATCACCACCGTCCACCTCGCTTATTCCTCCTAGCCCGGTGTCGAGAGCGGTCCTGGCGGGAAACCCCATCGGCTCTGATGATATGTCGATAGGGGTGACAGTGGAGGACCCAGGCATGCAAACGGCGATCCGGGGCTCTGTGGGTAGTTTGATCACCACGGTGCAGATCTCGGAGGGAACTCTACAGACCCTGAAGGTGATGTTGGACCAGATTTCTACCACGCTACAAAAAACATCAGGTGATGTGGTCAATTTAAATACTAAATTTGAAGAATTACAAAGTACTGTAGATTCTGTTAAGAATGATTTATCGACGCAAGTTCAAGCTATAAAGAAAGAAGTTGAGACCCTAAACTCCTTTAAAAATGTGGTAACAAAAGACTTTTTGGACATTAGGAATAAAATTGAACAACTTGAAAACTTTAACAGGCGCCTGAACCTCCGTCTGCTTAATTTTCCAATTATAGCAGGAGAAACTCTAATTAACATTTTTCGGAAATACTTGATGGAAGTTTTGAATATTCCTTCAGAGGCTATACCTCCGCTAAATAAGATTTACTATATTCCTGTTAGAAAAGAGGCTCAAGGTCCGGTTGAAGATAATCTTGATTTGCAAAATATCTCAGATATTTTAGAACAATCCTCGGATATAATAGTGAACAGAGCTACAGTCATTGTATCATTCGTTTTTGAGCAAGATTATAATACTATCTTAAGACTCTACTTTAAAAACCTTAAGTCCCAATTTTATGGTGCTAAGGTTTGGGCATACCCTGACGTTACTAAGTCAACTCAGCAAAAAAGGAAGCAATTTCTTTCTTTAAAACAAAATACAATTGACATTGGTGCTTCCTTTTTTCTTGCATATCCATGCAAATACGTGGTCAAGCTGGCTCAAACAAAATATACATTCTTTTCACCGGAACAGCTAAAAGTGTTTATAGAGATGAAGAAAGTGAAGTGAAAAGTAAAGAAGCACTGGTTAATAACAGCCTATACCTATGAGATTATTCTTTCCTTTTTTGTGATCTTCTCTAACACTTTTCTCTCTCACATCATTATCGAGGTCTAAGAAAGGCTGTAAAATATTATTTTGTATAAATGAACCAATAGATATTTTCTCTTTAGAATGTTAAATACTTTGACAATATGAATGGAACATTATTCTTTTATATTAATTTTTGCCTCTTGTGGTCGTGTTTGTTGCCTAAAACAGGGTAAAATCCAACAATTAGTTTACATTTCCTCACCTATCCTTTGAGGGTAGGTGACGTGGTTAGTTTCTGTTGCTTGCTCCTCATTCCTGTGTGGTGGGTCCAAGAGTTTACCACGACTACTAACATCTGGCTACTTGGGACCCTATCCCTGATTACATCTCACACAGGGGTGAGTGGGTACTTGCTACATTTGGCGTAGTCGGCAGGATTTTGCCTGGTTTTGGGGAACAAAAAGAGGTGAATTGTGATTTATACACAGGTAACCTTTCATTTGGGAGGTTTGTTGCAGGTTCCTGAACTTTTTCTGAGCAAAATCGTCTGAGGAAGTTGGCCGATACAATAATAAAAAAATATATATATATTTACTGAGTAGGGTTGTGATTTATTTGAGAGTCCCTGGAGTTTTGCATTTGTGTCTTCCGTGGAATTTTTGTTTCTAGGGTACAGCCAGTTTCCCAGAAGAATAAGAAGATGGACGGAGAGGCTTCGGGAAGTCGTGTGGTACCTCAAATCCTAATACACACAGTAATGATACCCCAGGACAGAACCATGCCGGATTTCTGTGGGTTCCCCAGGGGACCAGAAGATCTGAAGGTTGAGGACTGGATAGAGAAGATGAAATCACGGATGAGAATTTTAAGGGTCCCGGTGGAAGACCAGGTCGAAGTTGTAAGAGACCATCTGAGAGGTATAGCCCTGGACACCATCATGTATTCCCTGCTGAGGGACTGCTCTGTTGATGAAATCTTTGATCTACTGAGGCAGGTGTTTGGCGACAAGGTAGCTTTGGGGCTACGCATACAAAAGTTTTATAATTACCGCCAGGGGGAAAAAGAGACAGAGTCTTTGCATATAAGCTACAAGAGAAGCTGGAGTCATTCATGAAGAGGGACCGGAGACGAATGGGGAACCCAGATGAGACCCTGAAGGAACAGTTCATCATCGGGTTATGGGATGAGAGCCTGAAACAAGAAGTTATGAAGAGAAGTGAAGACAACCCGATGATGCCCTTCGAGAAACTGATGCAGGCGTCAATCCGGTGGGCAGGAGAAGAAAGGGGGTTGGCTCCCTGGGAATCATCACCAAAAAGGATCCTGCAAAGGAACAGAGAGGACGCCGGGGATCATAGTAGAGCGGAGGAACCCGTCACCGTAGGAATGCTACACCAAATCACCAGCATGTTCACGTGGATGTGCTAGAGGCAGGAAGAGGAATGGGAGAGACAACGGAGAGAAAGAAGCAGTGCAAGATATCCTAGCTCTCGGGGAAGTTACAATCCAGGATATAACCTGAACGCTGCCAGAACTCCTACGGGAGAAGTGATATGCTTCAGATGCCAGGAGCCAGGTCACATAGCCCGGAACTGCCAAAGTGAGTGAGTGACTCGTGCTTATGCTGGAGGTGATAAAAGGGAACCAGAAGACCTAAGGGCTAGTGGAAACGGTCCAAAGAATGGTGACCCAAGAGCGGAGGTGGTGGGACCTTCTAGAGGGAATGATACAAAAACAGTGATTCGTTTACAGAAACCCATGAGCCAGGAAGAATCACAGGAGGAGAAACTGCTTGGGGATAATGCAATTGGGCCGAGCCCAATGTTGAAGGTGAAGATAGATGGGGTCGAAACCCTATGTATGGTTGATACAGGCTCTAATGTGTCGACTCTGCTGGTCAGCTTCTTATATAAACTTTTTGAGAATGCCGACTGCTTGAAAGATGCCAGCCGATTGACTTTGGTAGCGGTGAATGGCACTGAGCTCCCAGTGCTGGGATACACTGAAGTGGATGTGCAGTGTCTGGGACAGGTGATTCCCAAGCACTGTTTCTTTATAGTCAAGGATAATTTCCGTGAGGAACAGGTGGAGAATGTCTCTACACCAGGAATTATCGGGATGAATATTTTACACCTAAAAGGTCTTTTTAAAGATTTTTCATGCTTCACTTTTGAGCCTGTGAGGACTGCTGGGGTGCTAACAAAGATTTGTACAAGACATGTGGCCAGTGCCAGAGAACCTGTAGGTTTTGTGAAGCGGCAGGGAAGCGTGGGCAAAATTTTACCGGTCTTGTTGAAGAGGATATTAGGAGAGAAATGTCAACAGGTTAGGAGAAAATCAGAAGTTTTTTTAGTACCTGTCTCCAGAAAAATTAGTGTGAAGAGTGAAGAAGAGGTGATTGCAGCTATGCTGGAAAAGAGAAAGAAGGGAATGCTGCAGTCTGGAAGACGTGAGAAAGAGGAGAGGCCAACAAGTATTCCAGGTACTGGATATGGAGAGGAAGAGAGGCAGAAAAGGCTGGGTAATTCTACGCCAAAGGAAATTGAGAAACCGGTTGCTCCATCTGAGCAAGTTCCTTCTACATTCGGTGGCAAGACCAAAGAATTGGATGAGGACGAAGGAAACAACACCCTTGAAAGTTCCCAGGGTGATAGGGACTGGCTGCGGCAGTATGTTCTGGAACGTGAGAGAGAGGAACAGGACCGGCAGCAGGTGTTGGCACAGAGTCGCCGGAAACGAGGCACAAAAACTGGGAAAAGAAGATGACCTAAAAGAAGCTGCAAAACTAAATCTTAGAGACTTTAATAGCTCACTTCTGGTTGGGACAGGTTCTGATGAAGATCCGGGAAAAGAGGATGTTTTAGATTTGGTATACACAGAGGCTGAGGCTGAAGAGCTGAAAAAGAATGCTGGGACAGGGGATCTTACTCATTCTGATCGTCTTGTCAGTGAGACCAGACAGGGTCCAGTAGTTGAATCGTCCCTAATCAAAGGGCAAGTCAACCAGAGTTTACGTATCTTCCCCAGACACAAGAGAGGACGTTGGTCGAGGTTCCTCACAGATGTCTTGTGCACTCCAAGTGGGGGACTGGGTGTTACCTAGGAGACGGAGGTTCTCCGGGAGACACAAATGACATGACCTGTGGGAAGAACGACTCTATGAATAAATAGAAATTTTAGGTGTCACTCTCAGGTGATAAGAATAAGGAATGAAGTAAATGAAGTAAAGATGGTACATAGGAATTTGATAAAAAGATATAACGTTGATGTGGTAGAACCTGTAATCTGTTTCCTCAAAGAAAATTTTATTTTAGAGTGAAGTATGATGTAAAGTACATGAAAAATTTGGGTACATAGAAGTTGGGTACTTCGTATCCCGGAAGGGAGAGCTAAGCTGGTGGATGAGGGATGGTGATTGGAAAGAATTTTGATGGATACTTGATCAAAATGTTATTCTCTTCATCCATACGCAACCTAGATCATTGGGATGCTGACTGGGGTAAACATTGTGATTACTGTTTGGTTCTGATGTTAAAGGATGTTTACTGTATAGAAACGTTAGGAAAGATATGTCAAAATTTAAGACCCTCATGAAAAAAAAAATGGGCTAAGTGTGAAGAGATGATTGGTGGGATGATTTGTGATTCATCTGTTACAGGCCTGGGTGTCTGTCAAGAAATGAAGTAGGGTGTGAAATGTACAAAATGTATGCAATTGGGTATGTTTACTGGGAAGAGGAAGGTATAGAATGGATGGAGTGATTAAGTTGTAAAGCATGAAGGTTGGAAGTAGGGTTGGTGGTGCATGAGTTGGAATGTTGGGATGTTAGAGATAATATTGGGGACAATATTCGTTTTCAGCATGGGTGAATGTAACATAGGGAAAGGACAGAGGAAAAAAATAATAAAGAAATATTTTTTTTATTTACCTGGGGGGTCTCTGGAACTCCAGCCGGAGGTTCCGTATCCTGGGCAATGGAGTCTCTGGCAGTTGAGAGAGTGAGTTGGACAGCCAGAGAGAGAGGGGAAGTGCTGGGATGTGGCAGAGTGTTTTTGATTGCCAAGGTGAGAGTAGCTGATGTGCTGTGTGTGAGCAGGTAAAGAGTGGTTTTGATGAAAGAGAGGGGAAAGAAAGATTTGTTTATTAATGATATTTTAATCCAAATGTTATATAATTGTTAGATGTGTTTAAATAAGATGCAAACATAAAGGTTATTTACACCACAACTGAAGAAATGTTTTAAATAAATGTGTTTTTTTTAATCATATACAAACTTTAAGCAATTCTTGTGGTCGTGTTTGTTGCCTAAAACAGGGTAAAATCCAACAATTAGTTTATATTTCCTCACCTATCCTTCGAGAGTAGGTGACATGGTTAGTTTCTGTTGCTTGCTCCTCATTCATGTGTGGTGGGTCCAAGAGTTTACCACGACTACTAACATCTGGCTACTTGGGACCCTATCCCTGATTACATCTCACACAGGGGTTGAGTGGGTACTTGCTACATTAGGGTGTTCCTAACACCTAGACGTTTTTCTGCCATAATGAAACAAGGCAAAAACGTCCAGGGCTAAAAGTTAGATGTTTTGGTCTAGACTTGTTTTTAGAATGAATAAGGCACAAAAAGGTGTCCTAAATGACCAGATGACCACTGGAGGGAATTGACTTACTCCCTCAGTGGTCACTGACCCCCTTCCACCCCCCAAAGATATGAATAAAAACAGTACATACCAGCCTCTATGACAGCTTCAGATGTTATAGCCAGTTTTATTATAGCAGCAACCAGGTCCCTGGAATAGTGTAGTGTAGTGGTGAGTGCAGTGCACTGTAGAGAGGAGGAGTCAGTCCCATATCCCACTCTACCTGTTCCACTTGTGGTGGAAAGCTTGAGCCCTCCCACAGTCACCAGAAACCTACTGTACCTACATATAGGTGACCCCTTCACACTTAAGGGCTAATGTGGTGGTGTACAGTTGGGGGCGGTGGGTGAGTTTTGGAGGGCTCACCAGACAAGATAAGGGAGCAATGGTGAGATGTGTACCTGGGAGCTTTTATATGAAGCCCACATCATTGCCCCCTAGGGTGCCCCATTACTCTCCTGGGATGTCTGTGTGGCCAGTCTACTAAGAATGCTGGCTCCTCCTATATCTCAATGGCTTGATTTTCTGTATTTTTCACTTTGACTTTTTTTCTTTTTGAAAATGGACTAAAAAGAAATGGATAGAACACAAAAACATCTTGCATGTGGCCATTAAAAAAAAAAAAGATAGACGTTTTGCTGTTTCAAAAATGGCTATATTTCCTATTCAGATTTGGGACGTTTAGCGCAAAACGACCAAAGTCCAACTTAAATGTCATATCGAAAATGCTTCCCACATATTTTATGAAAACTACCCTTTTTGTCTTTAGTTTTTCAGCCACTTGAATGATATCTGCTTCCTTTTCCTCTTGCCTATTTTTTCTTTCCTGACTTAAAGATCCACTGGCATTATTATGCTCGAGGGAGCAGGAACCTAGAAGCCTGTGTACAGCCTCTTCATCCAGGCAGTATAAAGAAGACAGATTAAATTTATAAAATGGAATTTCTCTAGAGATATCAGCTGTAATATGGCAGCCAGCTTGTTTTCTGTACTGTACTGCTTAGAACTACAGTACTCAAGCTCCAAGTACATACAGGCCAGACTTATGATAACTTCTGCTAACAAAGATGAAGGCCGATAGAAGCAGCTGAATTTGCAGATTCTCCAAGGACATTGTGAATATCAACAATTCTTGCAAGATCTGCTAGTCTGTACAAAGCATCAAGATCATGACATTTTTCTGTGGTTCTCCAAAATAGCAGAGACAAGGGTAGTTTTAAAGACACAACAGCTCCTTGTGGAAAATTTCAGAGAAAAAGTCCAGCAGTTGCCCATCTTTTCTATATCACCTGTGATAGGCAAGCACAATGCCAGCAAAAGACAAAAAGAACTGCAGAGACATCCTGCAGTTTCCTGGCTGAAGATTGATCTGATGATTGACTGCCTGTTTTATCATCATCATCATCATCATATTTACAGAACTTGATGATCGCTATTCAATGGCCAATGCAGTTAACTTAGGTTAGAGCCATGCAGCAAAGCTCAGCGCATGGTTGCATGACGCAAGCATAACGTAAACATTTTACTCCTCAATGCTGTAAGCAAAGAGCTTGAAAATTACAACTGTGTTAAAAAAAACACTGCACAGTGCCATGGTAATATGTAACCTTTTACTGCACCAGGGAGCAAAATATCTCCCTTCCTGTCAGAGCAGGAGCTCATGCACTGACAGGAAGATATTCAAAACAAAATAAAACCAGGCCAGAACCCTCATACCTTCCCTCCCAAACCATCCTGCAAAACTTATCTGGTAGCCTAGTAGGCATCAGGTCCCTAAAACTCCCAATCCCACTTTCCCTGACCCCACAAAAGGAATCCTTGATGAGCCAGTGGCCTGTGGTCCCCAACTCCCACCCTTCACTTTGAAGATTTCCCTGGTAGCCCAGTGGCCCGCCCCCTGGTCTTCAATGTCCCTACCCCAAAGACTTCCCTGGTGGCCCATGGGTCCCCATCCCCATCCTGACCCCATCAAAATACCCCCTGGGGCCCAAGTGGACCGCCAACACTCCCCAGTCCCCCCCCCCCCCGAGCCCCCAAATCATACCTTTGAGGCTTGGAGGCAGGAACAGTGCCCATTCACTCCTGCCTCTATACCTTTATCTTGGAAAATGGCATTGCCTGACCCCATGCAGTTGAACCCAGCATGAGTTGGGGGGAGGGGAGTTAGGGCCACTGGGTCACCAAAGATTTTTTTATGGGATAGGGTTGGGGGAGGTTGGGGGGGCTCTGTGGCCCACTGAGCCACCAGAGAACTTTTGTGAAGTGGGAATGGTAGAGGGTTTGAAGATGGGTCTTCAGGGCTCTTGGATTGAGGTAAAGTGCTATACTTCACCTTAGATCAGAGGTTCTCAACCCAGTTCTCAGGACACACCTGGCCAGTCAGGCTTTCAATTAATATGCATGAGATAAAATTTGCATACCATGGAGGTAGGGCATGCAAACCTTTCTCATGCGTTTTTATTGTGGATATCCTGAAAACCTGACTAGCTAGGTGTGTCTCCAGGACTGGGTTGAGAATCCCTGCAGTAGATGATTCTTTTGCTTCTGTGCCGCACCTTTATACCACTCTGAACCTGGTGTAAGAATTCAGAATAGAAAACAGTAAAATACTGTACTGGATTCTTGTGCAGTTTTTTTACACTGGGAGCAATATTTTATGCAGTTATTACATGTGTCTTGCATGCCTACTGCATTAGCCTTTAGTGCAGTGCTTTAACACTGATTTTCCTGTACTAATCTTACTTCCTGCACTGGGGAGTAAAATTAGCATGAAAAAATGAACTGTAGAATACTTCAATGGCCCTCAAGAGCTTCCTGGAAGACAAGAATTAGACTCTAGGCAGAATTTAGTAGGTCAATCTGCAAAATCTTGCCTTGTTTGCACATCATCTCCGGAGGTCCCAAGTAAAAGCAAAAAGAGTAATTACCTACATTAATTTTCTGAGCTAATCAAGAATCATTACAACTTCTAATTGTTGTAACATCATATAGTTTAGCCTGAAGTAATGCCTTTAGCTACCAGATTATTTTTGATATCGGTAGCTTGTTTGTTTAGGTTTATTTAGTACTTTCTGTACCATCCTATATAATAATTCTCACCTCCAACGTTCTGACTTGCCTAGGACCGTGGCTCATTCCGAGTTGCTAGGCTCTGTAGATCAGGCTGACATCACCGTAGCCATTATGATGTCAACTTCAGAACCTGGGGGAAAAAAAAAAACATGCCTCACAGCTGATCCATGTCCAGAGGAGGGTCGCTGGACATGGGTGGCTGGAGGGGGGGCAGGAGAGAGAGGAGGGTCACTGGACATGGGTGGCTGGAGGGAGGCAGGGGAGAGAGGAGGGTCGCTGGACATGGGTGGCTGCAGGGGGGGGCAGGGGGTCGCTGGACATGGGTGGCTGGAGGGGGGCAGGGGAGAGAGGAGGGTCACTGGACATGGGTGGCAGGAGGGAGGGCAGGGGAGAGAGGAGGTTCGCTGGACATGGGTGGCTGCAGTGGGCACAGGGGGAGAGGAGGGTCACTGGATATGGGTGGCTGCAGGGGAGCCGAGGAAAACCTTGCTAGCGCCCGTTTCACTTGTGTCAGAAACGGGCCTTTTTTACTAGTCTTTCATAAAATACAAATTACCCTTTTACAAAATTTATATTTACACTAGCATTATCTGAATACTTTATCATGTTTTTTTGTGAAGTGGAAATTGCATTACAATGGTCTTTGCAATTACTCTGAATTTTGACATTAATGAGCCTTTTTCAACTGTAGCAAGTACATGAAAAATAACTAACTTTGCCAAAAATAGCTTTATAAATATGTTGTTTATCTGAGCTAAAATGGAAGCATTAGTTGTTTTACATCTTCATTCCTTCCTGTTTACATCGTTATTTGTCCTTTCTTTGACCCCCATTCCCTATCATCCTGTCTGTGCTGTTTTACCTAGTATTGACCAAGCTCTCACTTGTCCTTTCAGCCTCTCTCTGTGCATCTTTTGAATGATTTCCTCTTGCTTATTCCATCTGAGTTAGAACTGGCCTCTATTGGACTATGGTACCATGATGTCCTGGGTCCAGACAAGATAGATCCTTCCTGCCTCCTGTACCCAAAGACCAGCTCCTCAGAAAATAAAGCTCAAAGTCTTGGATTTTGGAAATGTTGACTTTGACAAGATGGGAAAGTACCTGAAGGGGGGAGCTGGCACTCAGGGAAGACAAAGCTATAGCGAAGAGATTAAATAAATTCTTTGCTTTAATGTGAGCAAGTGCAAAGTAATGCATGTGGGATACAGGAACCCGAAGTAATGCAAAGTTCCACACTGGGAGTCACCACCTAGGAAAAGGATCTAGGTGTCGTCGTCGATGATATGTTGAAACCTTCTGCTTGGTGTGGGGCGACGGCTAAGAAAGCAAATGGAATGTTAGGTATTATTAGGAAAGGAATGGAAAACAAAAGTGAGGATGTTATAATCCCTTTGCGACCACATCTCAAATATTGTATGCAATTCTGGTCACCACATCTCAAAAAAGATATAGCGGGATTAGAAAAGGTACAGAGAAGGGCGACGAAAATGATACAGGGGGTGAGACAACGTCCCTGTGAGGAAAGCTTGGAGAAAAGATGGCTGAGGGGAGATATGATAGAAGTCAATAAAATAATGAGTGGTATGGAATGGGTGGAAGTGAATCGCTTGTTTACTCTTTCCAAAAATACTACTACTACTACTACTTAACATTTCTAGAGCGCTACTAGGTTTACGCAGCGCTGTACAGATTAAGAAAAAAGGACAGTCCCTGCTCCAAGGAGTTTTTTTTTTTTTTTTTTTATTTGTACCCCACGCTTTCCCACTCATGGCAGGCTCAATGTGGCTTAGGTACTTATTTGTACCTGGGGCAATGGAGGGTTAAGTGACTTGCCCAGAGTCACAAGGAGCTGCCTGTGCCTGCAGTGGGAATCGAACCCAGTTCCCCCGGACCAAAGTCCACCACTCTAACCACTAGGCCACTCCTCCACTCTAATGGGCGAAATGTCAAGTAGGGGCAGACCAGATTTCCCAAATAGCGGTATGGTGGTTAGGTGCCGAAGGCGACATTGAAGAGGTGGGCTTTTAGCAAGGCTTTGAAGATGGGCAGGGAGGGGGCCTGGTGTATGGGCTCAGGGAGTTTGTTCCAGGCATGGGGTGAGGTGAGGCAGAAAGGGCGGAGCCTGGAGTTGGCGGTGGTGGAGAAGGGTACCAACAGGAGGGATTTATCTTGAGAACGGAGGTTACGGGTAGGAATGTAAGGGGAGATGAGGGTAGAGAGGTAGGGAGGGGCTGTAGATCGAGTGCATTTGTAGGTTAAAAGGAGAAGCTTAAACTGTATGCGGTACCTGATCGGAAGCCAGTGAAGTGACTTCAGGAGAGGGATGATATGAGTGTACCGGTTCAGGCGGAAGATAAGACATGCAGCAGAGTTTTGAATGGACTGAAGGGGGGATAGATGGCAAAGTGGGAGGCCAGTGAGGAGTAGGTTGCAGTAGTCAAGGCGAGAGGTAATGGGGCACGCAATGAAGCTAGAAAGTCTTAAATTTAAAATGAATCAGAGAAAATATTTCTTCACTCAACGTGTAATTAAACTCTGGAATTCGTTGCCAGAGAATGTAGTAAAAGCAGTTAGCTTAGCGGGGTTTAGAAAAGGTTTGGATAGCTTCCTAAAACAAAAATTCCATAAGCTATTATTAAAATGACTTGGTGAAAATCCACTGCTTACTTCTAGGATACGCAACATAAAATGTATTGCACTGCTTTGGGATCTTGCCAGGTACTTTTGACTTGGATTGGCCACTATTGGAAACAGGATGCGGGGCTTGATCGACCTCTCATCCTACGTAAATACATAAGTATGGCAATACTTATGTACTTATGTAGGATGAGAGGAAAGAGGAGAAATAGAACAGTGGGCTACACCAGAGATTTCTAAAGACCCCATATTAACCTCTAAAAGGCTCAGGGACCCCTACCACTAATCTCTGCTCCTCTTCCCTCAACACCAAGGCTGTTCTTACTAGCCCTTCCTTCCCCTTCCTGTCTCTCTCTTTCTCTCTCTCTTTCATCCCCCCACTCAGTCTCCACTAATATCTTTTTCTTTCCCCCAAATAGTCCCCACCAGTACTTTATAAAAGGGTCTATTGAACACAAGAGGCTTTTGCAAAATATGTGTATAAGAATTCTGGTATTTATATGTGCATTTTTCAGCTCGCATAGTGGGAGCAGCGATCTTACAAAACTATATATAGAAAACAAAAATGTGAAATACACATATACATTTTCTGCCCATTGATATCATGCCCAACCCATGCCTCCTTGAAATCTCTGTATTCCAGTCATCTACCTGTGTAAATAGTGTTTTTCTGAAATTGTTGTTTACATGTATAGCCAGTCTGCAGGTGTAAATGTGTCACGACCTCAGCCATGCTCCAGCACCAGCTCACCTTCCCGGACCTCTGGCAGTCTTTCCATAGGTTTGTGAATGTGGCGCATCAGGGCACTCCTCCAGTCCAGTGTCTTCTTCCCAGTGCTGTGATGGCAGGAGTTGGCCTTCCTAGGTGCATGCGTGTGCTTGTAGTGGTGCTGACTGGAGATGATGTCATCTAGGCGGGGCTATGCAAGCTGTCCTGGACTTCTCTTCCTTGCCTTTGTTAAGAGGTCGCCTTGCCTTGTCTCAGGTGCCTCATCTCAGGCCCCTGTCTTGCCTGCTTGCTCCAGCTCCTGCCCTGCCTGTCTCCAGTTTCAGCCCTGCTTGTCTCCATCTCCAGCCTGCCTAGTCTCCAGCTCAGCCTTGCCTACCTCAACAGTTTCCAGTCCAAGCCTGCCTAATTCTTTGCCTAGTGCTGTGCCTAGTCTGAGTGACTCACCTGCTTCTAGCCAGTCCCTGGTGGCAGCCTAAGGGTTCACCTTCCCTGAGTTCATCACAAAATGCCACTGTTTATACAGTAGATGCTTCAAAATACCTAAGCATCTCAAATTGTGTGTCCAGAAAGGGAGTGGCATTTAGGACATTCCAGAGGAGTCATCATTCAGCCACTAAACATATAAATTTGTCTTCTAAGTGGGCCACACAAATAGGAGGTATAACTTGAAATGTTCAGTTTAGACATTCAAAGTTACACATGGATATTCTGTGGTGCTATGTAAAAGGGATAATGTTTGTGCTTAGACCTTTCTCATTATATGTTAACCTCATGGTGGCTGAATAATGACCTCATTAAGTGCTAATTTATTTCTAATGGGGTATACATGCCCATCAGTGGAATGACTCAGGAAAATATTAGCAATGGCAAATGACAAACCTGCCATACTCAGACAAACTTGAATGGGTCCCTGGAGTGGAGTTCTGGCAAATTTGTAGACCAATATCCTATTCCACCTAGAGAACCCTGGGCTGCATCCCTAATGAAGGGAATATAAAAAGAGCTGAAGGGGGTAAGAGAAACAGACCAGTGCTGATGTCAGCAAGTTGCAATCATCAGTTCTGCAATCTAAACTACAGCAATTTGGAGGTCAAGGTGTGCTCTGACTGTTAACATCATGTTCCTGAATGTTTGTGTTTAAAGTGTATGCACTTTGGGAAGGCAGCTGACTGGAGAATTTTGTTTGTACTATGTCTCCTTTCTCTGTTATGGTGTTATAACTGTCCAGTGGTCTTGTACGGGGTGTTTTGTTTGCTTCAGTTTGGATTTTCTTTGTTTGTTCTTCTGGAGCATCCAAAAGTACTTTTAAGGTGGTAGGACACTAATAACAAGTTGAAACCTTACTAGATGATGAGTGCTCAGGAGAACAGTTCCTGACATCCAAAGCGGAACAGCTCAGCCTATTTGCTGAGAAGAGGCAGAGCACCTACTATTTAATGACTAGATAGTTAAACACCAGCCATGGCGTTTAACATCCATATAGTCAGAGCCACTACCTGTATAGGTAATGGAACTGAATATAAGGACAGCACAGTCAGTTTGAGCCTGCTGTTTATTAAGTTTACACATCTTGATTTGAGTTTGGGGAAAAAAATAAAACCTGAAAATCACATAGGAAGGCTGTAAAATTTGTACTGGATTGGGCTTCGTGGGTAGATCAGCCACACTTTGTTGTTATGCCTGACCCCAAAATCTAATGAATCTTGAGCATGTTCATGCCTCACAGTACTTGTGAGAGGAATTCATTTGTTTGAAAATCTACATGAACATTTTTGTTAACAAGATTCTACATCTGCAATATAACCCTAATTCCATGAGTGGGTGTGTTTTTACTCCACAGGGGTTTCTATAAGGAAAATATTGGGGTCCTGATGGGTGGAAGGAGGTCCCTGACCCAAGGCTCTCACTGCCTGACCTTTCATACACATTCTTTCCTACATTTCTCAAAAGTTAGTTCAAACTGCTTTGTTGCTATCTTTGTAGAGAGGTGTTGTTATCTTTGGAAATAGCTTTATTGGAGAACTTAACTAAACAAAATTATTTCCAGCAAAGGAGAACATTTTGTAGACAGGAAAAAATAATAGCAGAGAATGTAAAAAGAAAAGAAGTAGCAATTACAGAATCTTTTGTAGGTACATCTTCTTTATAAGGTTGTTCTTAGCCTGTCCAGCTACCACCAAGGAGGAAATCTGATTTTTCTTTATGCCACAGACTGGTTCTAACTCTCCACTCTTCCAGGTGTTCTCTAATTAGGATATGATTTCCTCCCACCTTCGCTTTTGTGTGAAAGATAACTCACACAATATATATTTCAAATACAGACAACATTACTCCCCTCACAGCAAGCCACATTGAGCCTGCAAATAGGTGGGAAAATGTGGGATACAAATGCAAAAGGAAAATATAGCTAACTTTCTAGAAGCCAACGGATTACAGGATCAGAGGCAACATGGCTTTACCAAAGGAAAATCCTGACAAATAAATCTGATTGACTTCTTTGACTGGGTGACCAAAAACTGGATAAAGAACATGAGCTAGATTTCAGCAAAGCCTTTGATACAGTCCCTCACAGAATACTTGTGAATAAACTGAGAGGGCTGAACTTAGGACCCAAAGAGGCATATTTTCAAAGCACTTAGCCTCCCAAAGTTCCATAGAAACCTATGGAACTTAGCCTCCCAAAGTGCTTTGAAAATATGCCTCTAAGTGGTGAACTGGATTGGAGCTGGTTGACCAACAGGAGACAGAGGGTAGTGGTAAATGGAATCCGCTTGGAGGAAAGAAAATAGGTGAGTAGTGGAGTGCCTCAGAGGTCAGTGCTGGGGCTGATTCTGTTTAATATATTTGTGAGAGATATTGCTGAAGGGTTAGAAGGAACGCTTGCCTTTTTGCAGATGACCCAAAGATTGCCAATAGAGTGGATACCCTGGAGGGAGTAGAAACCATGAGAAGGGATCTCCAAACACTAGAAAGATGGTCAAGGGTCTGGCAGTTAAAACTGAATGCAAAGAAGCGCGCAGTGATGCACTTGGGGTGCAGAAATCCAAAAGAGATATACCAGATGGGAGGGGAGAGATTGGTAAACTCGGCCCAGGAGAGGGACCTTGGGTTGATGGTGCCTGAGGATCTCAACGCAACAAAACAATGTGATAAGGCAGTGGCTGCAGCCAGAAGGATGCTATGCTGCATAGAGAGGGGTATAACCAGCAGAAGAAAGGAGGTGTTGCTGCCCCTGTACAAGTCGTTGCTGAGTATTGTGTTCGGTTTTGGAAGCCATATCTTGCTAAGGATGTAAAACGACTTAAAGTGGTTCAGAGAAAAGCAACAAAAATGATACAGGATTTGTGTAGCAAGACATACGAGGAGAGACATGCTGACATAAACATGTAAACCCTGGAGGAAAGGAGAAACAGGAGTGATATAATACAGACATTCACATATTTAAAAAAATTAATCCACAAACAAACCTTTTCTACAGACAGGAAGATGGTAGAACCAGAGAACATAAATTGAGGTTGGGGGGGGGGGGGGGGGGGGGCTCAGCAATAATGTCAATAAATATTTTTTCACCGTGAGGGTGGTAGATACCTAGAATGTTCCTACAATGAAAATGGTAATGGAATTCAAAAATGTGTGGGATAAACACAAAGGAATCCTGTTCAGAAGGAATGGATTCAAAAGCTTAGAGGAGATTAGATGGCAACACCGGTCATTGGGAAGCAAAGTCAGTACTGGGCAGACCTCTACAGTCTGTGCCCTGATCTTGGCTGAATAGATTTGAGTGAGATGGAATGGAGCTTTTCAGGGCTTCAATGACAACTTCAGAAGTTTTAGAACAAGGACCGTGCCGGGCAAACTTCTACAGTCTGTACCCTGAAAATCAGGTACACAAATGAAGTATCACATCATACCTTATGAAATTAGTTTATCTTCTTGGGCAGACTGGATGGACTATGCAGGTCTTTATTACTATGTTACTACTGGGCTCATTTTCAAAAGAGAAAGACGTCCATCTTTCGACATAAATCAGAAGATGGACGTCCTTCTCCCAGGGACGTCCAAATCGGTATAATCAAAACCCGATTTTGGACATCTCCAACTGCAGTCCGTCACAAGGACATCCAAAGTTCAAGGGGGCGTGTCAGAGGCGTAGCAAAGGCGGGACTTGGGCGTGCCTAACACTTGGACGGCTTTCACCCATAATCGAAAAAAACAAGGATGTCCCTGACGAACACTTGGATGTTTTCACCTGGACGTGTTTTTATTATGAATAAGGCACAAAAAGGTGCCCAAAATTACCACATGACCACTGGAGAGAATCGGGGATGACCTCCCATTACTCCCCCAGTGGTTACTAACCCCCTCCCACCCTCAAAAAACATCTTTAAAAATATGTCGTGCCAGCCTCTATGCCAGCCTCAGATGTCATATTCAGGTTCATGACAGCACATGCAGGTCCCAGGAGCAGTTTTAGTGGGTACTGCAGTGCACTTCAGACAGGCGGACCCAGGCCTATACCCCCCCTACCTGTTACATTTGTGGAGGAAACAGCGAGCTCTCCAAAACCCACCACAAACCCACTGTACCCATATAGAGGTGCCCCCTTTCACCTGTAAGGGCTATGGTAGTGGTGTACAGTTGTGGGTAGTGGCTTTTGGGGGGGGGGGTTGGGGGGCTCAGCACACAAGGTAAGGGAGCTGTGTTCCTGGGAGCATTTTATGAAGTCCACTGCAGTGACCCCTAGGGTGCCCGGTTGGTGTCCTGGCATGTCAGGGGGACCAATGCTGACTCCTCCCACTCCCAAATGGCTTGCATTTGTACATTTTTGACATGGACGACTTTGGTTTCGAAAATCGCCAAAAGTCAGAAACATCCATGTCTAGGGACATCCAAATCTAGGGACATCCAAATTTAAGGATTTGGACGTCTCTGACAGTATTTTCGAAACGAAAGAGGGATGTCCATTTTGTTTTGAAAATATGGGTTTCCCTGCCCCTGGATTTCACCATTTTGTAAGGACGTCCAAATCGCAACTTGGATGTCCCTTTTGAAAATGCCCCTTCACGTTACTTGAATGTTTTACTGCCATGGACCTTTTCTCCAATAATATTCAAAATATAATAATTTTCTCACAATTTTGAGAAAAATCTCATAATTATTCAAAAGCTTCCTTTCTAGCTGCACAGGATGCATGAGGGTGGGGTTCTACAGTCCAACCTGGAATGGATTGCACCGTGTCTTCAGGAACACCAAAACTCAGTTGAAATCCTCAGAGTATACCCTGGCTGGGTCTTTCCAGACTTCCAGCTGAAACATCTTTAAGCACGGAACCCGGAAACTTCTTCAGACCCTCCTGGATCTGTACTCCTTGTCAATCTCCTCTTCCTGTGTTAGGTTTAGCTAGCATGGGGCACTCTCTTTTGTATTTCCAGGACTAGATGGCCATTAAATAGAAGGAAACCTCCTTCGGCTTCTTAGAAGCACCAAGCCTTGAGACCCAGGCTCTAAACACCTCCACTTCTTTTAGTTATGCAGAGCCATATTACAGTTATCTCCAAAAGTAAAAAGACAGCATGGCTCCAGAACATTCCTCACTGCTAGGATAGAGGAACATTTTGGGACCCTGCTACACTAAGATGTTCATGTTGTGAGTTTGTCAGATTATGAATACTGTGACAGGTACTGAGCCTCTCATGCTGAGAAAAATTTATTTTCCTTTAAGAAGGGGGCAGAACTAAAGGATCCATAAGGCCTTGTGCAGAGCAAGAGACACAATGAAAGAGGGTGGGAGCAGGGAAGTTTGCAAACCCAGCAAGGAAGTAGCTTAAATTAGGAAAAACTGGGAGGAATAAGGCCTCTTATCCTAAATGGGAGTAAGATTAAACCAGCCCACAGATAGTTTTGGGAGCCAAGAAGGGAGGAGCTGATATCCTGAAGTCCCTTAAAAGATCTTCCAGAAAGCATACAGAGAAAGAGAGGGAAGAAGAAGGAAGAACACAGCCTGGAAATGGGAGAGTGTATAGATGGTCTGTAAAGCTGCAACCTGCAACTCCTGGGGGAACAGATTCAAGGATGGACAGAGAAGGAACAAAGTACTTACCTTGGAAAGAGGAACAATGTTTTCTTTAACTTTTTCTGTAAACTGAGAAGAACAGCAGGGGGTGGAGGATAGAACTGTAAGGTTATGTTGAGTCTGGTCCTATCCAGGGTGTTAGACTGGAACTCCCAGTTCTTATGGAATAGTAGCCAGTCTTTGTTGTTAAATGTTTGAAGAATACTAAGAAGAGAAACTCCAAGACCTTGTTAGAGTGGAAAAATGGAAGTCTGAGAGAGACTGGAATCTAATTTGCACAGCCTAAAGAACTCTAACAAGCTGTTTCTTGTTCCTTCTTTATGAATATGATGAGAGTCAAAATGTTCTAAGAGCTGAGGAGTGTAACTGACACAGAAGATGCCGTGCTCAGCTTGAGGTAACTGAAGTTCAAGGTAATTTGGAGAATTCACCCTGAGTGCATTAGTTGTTGAAAATAAGAGCTACTGCTGCTAACAAGAAGGATAGCTATACAGATTATTTCTGATCCTTTTTATTAGAGGTAGGGCCCTGTTCTCAGCTCTGATGGATCAGTAACCAGACCCAGTCCTAACCCCCCAAAAAGCAGGGCCTTAAACTGCACTTAAAGTGCTGAGAACCCAGGGTTTGGTGATAATACATACTGTAAATATATTTAATGTGTTCAGCTCTGATATTTCAAAATATCCCTTATTTTGTTTGGTTTTATATACCTGTGGTTCTCTTGGGTTCTATCTGTGACACAGTGGCGTTCCTAGGGGGACTGACACCCGGGGCAGATCGCCGATGCGCCCTGCCCCCCGGGTGCAGCGCGACCCCCCCCCCGGTGAAAGGACACCCCCTGGTGAAAGAACCCCCCGGGTGCACGCCGCAGGGGGGGGTGCCGCGCGCCTGTCTGCTTCATTCGTTTCCATGCTCCTTCTGCCTCGGAAAAGGAAGTAACCTGTTCCGGGGCAGAGGGAGCACAGAACGAATGTAGCGGACAGGCACGCGGCACCCCCCCAGCGGCGTGCACCCGGGGCGGACCGCACCCACCCCCCCCCCTTGGTACGCCACTGCTGTGACATTAAGAGACCATAGAACACAAAGTAGCTGCTTGTACTTGCTCTGTTTCAGAAGTTTCCAAAAATGTTGTAAAATCTAGAGGTTCTTTATTTTCTTGTGATGGATCCTTTTGGGCAAAATAATACACCTAATTAAATGGTGGTAAGTTTGTCTCAGGAATCTCTAATACTTCCCAGATGTATCTTTTTAACATATCTGTCAGTTTCACCATTTTAACCTTATGAAAGTTTTTCAAATCTCACGTTATTATTCCTCAGATAATTATCATATGTCTCTGTTTTCCTCTTTAAATTAACAATATCTTTTAACATTACTGATTGTAGTACATCCATTTCTGTAAGGTTTTTCTCTGCAGTCCCTCTTTTTTTTTCATCTAAGATTTTTATATCCACTTCTGTTTTCAGCAATCTTTGTTCAACTTGAGAAACATTCTCTGATATAAGATTAGTTTTTTGAGTTGAAGATAGCATAAACTGGGATATTAAATCCCATAAAGAGTCAAGTGTTACCTCAGCCAGCTTTTCCAAAATTCTGAGAGGTATTTTATTTACGTTTTCTGGGTACTTCTCTGGTTCTATACCTTGCAACCCCGAAGTGACCAAAGCAGAGCTGCTCACCTCAGAAGGCAACAGTTTGCCCTCGGACTCAACCTCGAGCTGTATTCGAGCCTCTATCGAAGGGTTCACTCCGCTCCTTGGCGGGAGACCCGACGATCCCTCGAGGGGGAAGCTTGACAACTGCGGCTGTGGGGGTGGAGTTCGTTGGTCGGGGCTCAAGATGACATCATCATGCCCCGAGGACGCCAAAATCTCCTGCCTCTCGCCGGCGCCTTCAAGGGGACCGCTCCCGATCTGAGAACTCTGTCCTGGAGAGCCCACCCACTTCTTACCTAGGCCCACCCAAAAAATCTGTTTTCTGGCTACGCCCCTGGTTTGTACACGTGTATGCAAGGTACATATATAAATGGTGCTATTTAAATGTGGATATGTTTCTAAAAAAGTGACCATAATCCTATATAATAATTCTCACCTCCAACGTTCTGTGCTTGGGACCGTGGCTCCCTGGAGGTGGTCTGCTAGGCAGACACACACTGACGTCATGACAACTGATTCCAAGGCAAGGGGAGGAGTAGAGAAACACGCGTGTTTCCCTACTCCTCCCCCTGCCTCGGAATCATCTGTTACCCCCCGCGCTACGGCCCCCTCGACCCCCCCCTTCCGCAAACCTGTCGACCCCCCCCGGCCCACCGAAAACCACCCCCCGCAGAGGGGGACGCAGAGAAACTTGCAGAGAAGATGATTGAGGAAGCAACGCGAAGGGCACAACAGCACTTCGGCTGTTGGGGGTTTGGGTCCCCCGTCAGCACAGGTAGTCCACAACGGCGGGAGGGGGCGGTTTTCGCCGGCATGGGGGGGGGTCGAGGGGGCTGTAGCGCGGGGGGGGGGGGGTGAGAAATTGCCTGCCTAGGGCCCGTTTCCTTGCCTTCAGAAACGGGCCTTTTTTTTACTAGTATTAGATATTGAATACTAAAAAAGCAAAACTATCAGAGTTCGCAAAAATCATACCAATACTATTTCATATGACTACTTTTCAATATCAACATTGTCAATATATCTTCACTGGCAAAAAATACATTTGTCATTTGCCTCTTTAGAATAAATCTGACATGTTTTGTGCAATAAAATATATAAGTATATATTATGTACACATTTTATTTTTTATTTATTTATTTATTGTATTTGTATCCCACATTTTCCCACCTTTTTGCAGGCTCAATGTGGCTTACAATGTATCGTTCTTTGTGGTAATAGATTAGAATGTAATCACTTATTGTTTCGTAGAGATGTGGAATAACATATTAGAAGTTTAAAGGAAGCAGATATTATAAAAGTATTTGCTTGTTGTTAAAATAGATTTTGAGGTATATTGTAGAAGTTTAAAGTAAGCAGATATTATAAAAATAGTTCTGAGTAAAGGCGAGGGAGATGTATACATTTCTATTTGTTATTCTGTGTAGTATGCCTTTTTAAAAAGATAGGTCTTCAGTGATGTTCGAAAGTCAAACCCTATGTCCTTACTACACGCTTTGCTGCACCATCACAAACATGTCCCACTTCTGCTTTTGGCATGAAGGTGTTGATATTTTAACTGCCCACACTGGGACAAAGACTAACAAGCTCATTTTCGAAAGAGAAGGGCGCTCATCTTTCGACACAAATCGGGAGATGGGTGCCCTTCTCTCAGGGGCGCCAGAATCGGCATAATCAAAAGCTGATTTTGGGCGTCCCCAACTGCTTTCTGTTGCCGGGACGGCCAAAATTCCTGGGGGTGTGTTAGAAGGGTAGCGAAGGCGGAACAGGGGCTTGCCGGGGCATGGTTAAGAGATGGCCGGCTGCAGCCAATAATGGAAAAAAATGGGCGTCCCTGGCGAGAATTTGGTCTGCTTTTTTTGGTCCCTATTTTTAGGTCCAAGTCACAAAAAAGTGCCCGAACTGCACAGATGACCACCGGAGGGAATCGGGGATGACCTCCCCTGACTCCCCCAGTACATAAGTACATAAGTAGTGCCATACTGGGAAAGACCAAAGGTCCATCTAGCCCAGCATCCTGTCACCGACAGTGGCCAATCCAGGTCAAGGGCACCTGGCACGCTCCCCAAACGTAAAAACATTCCAGACAAGTTATACCTAAAAATGAGGAATTTTTCCAGTCCATTTAATAGCGGTCTATGGACTTGTCCTTTAGGAATCTATCTAACCCCTTTTTAAACTCCGTCAAGCTAACCGCCCGTACCACGTTCTCCGGCAATGAATTCCAGAGTCTAATTACACGTTGGGTGAAGAAAAATTTTCTCCGATTCGTTTTAAATTTACCACACTGTAGCTTCAACTCATGCCCTCTAGTCCTAGTATTTTTGGATAGCGTGAACAGTCGCTTCACATCCACCCGATCCATTCCACTCATTATTTTATACACTTCTATCATATCTCCCCTCAGCCGTCTCTTCTCCAAGCTGAAAAGCCCTAGCCTTCTCAGCCTCTCTTCATAGGAAAGTCGTCCCATCCCCACTATCATTTTCGTCGCCCTTCGCTGTACCTTTTCCAATTCTACTATATCTTTTTTGAGATACGGAGACCAGTACTGAACACAATACTCCAGGTGCGGTCGCACCATGGAGCGATACAACGGCATTATAACATCCGCACACCTGGACTCCAGTGGCCATTAACCACCTCCCACCCTCAAAAAAATAACTTTAAGAACTTTTTTTGCCAGCCTCAAATGTCATACTCCAGTCCATGATAGCAGTATGCAGGTCCCTGGAGCAGGTTTAGTGGGTGCAGTATACCTCAGGCAGGCGGACCCAGGCCCATCCCCCCCCTACCTGTTACACTTGTGGTGGAAAATGGGAGCCCTTCAAAACCCACCAGAAACCCACTGTACCCACATGTGGGTGCCCCCTTCACCACTTAGGGCTATGGTAGTGGTGTATAGTTGTGGGGAGTGGGTTTGGGGGGGGTTGGGGGGGCTGAGCACACAAGGTAAGGGAGCTATGCACCTGGGACCAATTTGCCAAGTCCACTGTAGTGCCCCCTAGGGTGCCTGGTTGGTGCCCTGGCATGTGAGGAGGACCAGTGCACTACGAATCCTGGCCCCTCCCACGACCAAATGCCTTGGTTTTGGTTCATTTTTGAGATGGGCGCCATCGGTTTCCATTATGGGGAAAACCGAGGGCGCCCATCTCTAAATGTGGCGATCTCAGCATTTAGGTCGAGATTTGGGCGGGGCCAACTGTATTTTCAAAACAAAAGATTGGCGCCCATCTCGTTCGATAATACAGTTGGCCCCGCCCCTTCGCCACGCCGTCCTCGGAGATGGGCGCCCTTAGCGATGGATGTCCCAATTCGAAAATGCCCCTCCAGGTATGCTTTAATCCCTTGGCTTTGCACTGGTTCTCAAAGTGAAATCATATGCATGTAGATGACATTTCCAAATTCTAGCAAACAAAAAAAGTGACGTGGACTCAAGGAGGATGTCAAAAAGTCTTTAATTTAAAAAAAACATAAAAGCGACCCGACACGGCCGTGTTTTGGCACAAAAGCCTCAGGGGTCAAGTGGATCTCTTGTGTTGTGACGAAAAAACTTAACTTAAAAAGAATGTCAAGATCCTGGCTGTCGAACCGCTATGTGATCCCCTGTGGGAAATTCGTGCCGTGATACAAACAACATCTTGCTGGCAAACACTGGTGATGTAATTTATGCAAATTCTACCCACCGACAAAGCACATGTGCACTTTTCCTCAGTTTGACCTAAATGCACCTCCAGGAGTGCCTTCTCGCAGTGTGGCTAACAGTAACATTAACACTGTACACAGTGTAAGTACATAAGTATTGACACACTGGGACAGACCAAAGGTCCTTCAAGCCCAGCATCCTGTTTCCAACAGTGGCCAATCCAGGTCACAAATACCTGGCAAGATCCAAAAAAAAAGTACAAAACATTTTATGCTGATTATCCCAGAAATAGTGGATTTTCTTCAAGTCCAATTTAATAATGGTGTATGGACTTTTCCTTTAGGAAGCCGTCTGGACCTTTTTTAAACCTCACTAAGCTAAATGCCTTTACCACATTCTCTGGCAACGAATTCCAGAGTTTAATTACATGCTGAGTGAAGAAAAATTTTCTCCAATTCGTAGTAAATTTACTACTTTGTAGCTTCATTGCATGCCCTCTAGTCCTAGTATTTTTGGAAAGAGTAAACAAATGATTCACGTCTACCCATTCCACTCCACTCGATACTTTATAGACCTCTATCATATCTCCCCTCAGCCGTCTTTTCTCCAAGCTGAAGAGCCCTAGCCACTTCAGCCTTTCCTCATAGGGAAGTCGTCCCATCCCCTTTATCATTTTCATCGCCCTTCTCTGTACCCTTTCTAATTCCACTATATCTTTTCTGAGATGCAGCAACTAGAATTGAGCACCTTTTCACTGCTGCTTTTAGCTCCTAGCCACAATTGCCCTCCCCTTGTCCCTTCCTCCCTTCTCACCCATTACTTCTCTCACCTGTAACTGTCTTGTTTGTCTGTATTACTTAGATTGTAAGCTCTTTTGAGAAGGGACTGTCTCTTTGTATCAGGTGTTCAGCGCTGCGTGCGTCTGGTAGCGCTATACAAATGCTAATAATAATAATAATATTCGAGGTGCGGTCACACAATGGACCGATACAAAGGCATTATAACGTCCTCACTTTTGTTTTCCATTCCTTTCCTAATAATACCTAATATTTTATTTCTTTTCTTAGCCGCTGCAGCACACTGAGCAGAGGGTTTCAACGTATTATTAACAACAACGCCGAGATTCCTTTCTTGGTCAATGACTCTTAACGTGGAACCTTGCATTACGTAGCTATAGTTCGGGTTCCTCTTTCCCACATGCATCACTTTGCACTTGCTCATGTTAAACGTCATCTGCCATTTGGATGCCCAGTCTCCCAGTCTCGTACCAGAAGATTGGAGGGTAGCCATCGTAACCCGATTTTTAAAAAAGGTTCCAGAGGAGATCCGGGTAATTATAGACCAGTGAGTCTGACGTCAGTGCCGGGCAAAATGGTAGAGACTATTATTAAGAACAAAATTGCAGAGCAAATTCAAAAGCATGGATTAATGAAACAAAGTCAACATGGATTTAGTGAAGGGAAATCTTGCCTCACCAGTCTACTACATACATTTCTTTGAAGGGGTAAACAAACATGTGGATAAAGGGGAGCCGGTTGATATTGTGTATCTGGATTTTCAGAAGGCATTTGACAAAGTACCTCATGAAAGACTCTAGACGAAATTGGAGAGTCATGGGATAGGAGGTAGTGTTCTATGAGCAGGGTTAAATGGTCAGTATTCTCAATGGAGAAGGGTAGTTAGTGGGGTTCCCCAGGTGTCTGTGCTCGGACCGCTGCTTTTTAACATATTTATAAATGACCTAGAGATGGGAGTAACTAGTGAGGTAATTAAATTTGCTGATGACACAAAGAGGGGCATAATCCAACGTCGCCGGCAAAATAGATCGCCGGTGATCTATTTTGGCGGCGGCGCAACAGCTGGCCAGAACTGTATTATCGAAAAAGATGGCTGGCCATCTTTTTTTTTTGATAATACGGTTTAGCCCGGCCAAATGCCAGAGTTCGCCGGGTTTGAGATTGCCGGTTTTGTTTTTCAGCGATAATGGAAAAAAATGCCGGCCATCTCAAACCCAGCGAAATCCAAGGCATTTGGTCATGGGAGGAGCCAGCATTTGAAGTGCACTGGTCCTCCTGACATGCCAGGACACCAACCAGGCACCCTAGGGGGCACTTCTAAAAATGTTTAAAAAATACACAAATAGCTCCCAGGTGCATAGCTCCCTTACCTTGGGTGCTGAGCCCCCCCCCCCAAATCCCCCCCAAACCCACTCCCCACAATTCTACACCATTACCATAGCCCTTATGGGTGAAGGGGGGCACCTACATATGGGTACAGTGGGTTTTTTTTTTGGGGGGGGGGTTGGAGGGCTCAACACTTAGCATCACAAGTGTAACAGGTAGGGGGGGGATGGACCTGGGTCTGCCTGCCTGAAGTGCACTGCACCCATTAAAAACTGCTCCAGAGACTTGCATACTGTTGTCATAGAGCTGGGTATGACATTTGAGGCTGGCATACAGGCTGGTAAAAAAAGTTTTTTATTTTTATTTTTTTAGTGTGGGTGGGGGTTGGTGACCACTGGGGGACTACAGGGAGGTCATCCCCCATTCCCTCCAGTGGTCATCTGGTCAGTTGGGGCACCTTTTTGAGGCTTGGTCGTGAAAATAAAAGGACCAAGTAAACCCGGCGAAATACTGCTTTTTTTTCCATTATCCGTGAAAGCCGGCCATCTGGTAGCCACGCCCATGCCTGCCCATGTCCCACCTTCACTACGCCACCGACACGCCCCCTTGAACTTTCGCCGGCGTGGCGATGGGAAAGCAGCGATGGTGTAAAAAAAAGCTGCTTTCGATTATACCGATTTCGCCGCTTTTGAGAGATCACTGGCCATCTCCCGATTTATGTCAGAAGATCGCCAGCGATCACTTTCAAAAATAAGCCTGAAAGTTATTCAAAGCTGTTAAATCGTGGGAGGATTGTGAAAAATTACAAGAGGACCTTACGAGACTGGGAGACTGGGCGTCTAAATGGCAGATGACATTTAATGTGAGCAAGTGCAAAGTGATGCATGTGAGAAAGAGGAACGTGAATTATAGCTATGTCATGCAAGGTTCCGTGTTAGGAGTCACAGACCAAGAAAGGGATCTAGGTGGTATTGTTGATGCTCAGTGTGGTGCTGTGGCTAAGAAAGCAAATAGAATGTTAGGTATTATTTGGAAAGGAATGGAAAAGAAAAATGAGGACGTTATAATGCCTTTGTATTGCTCCATGGTGTGACCGCACCTCGAATATTGTGTTCAATTCTAGTTGCCGCATCTCAAAAAAGATTTGGAGAGGCATAATCGAAAGGAACGCCCAAGTTTTGCTGAGGACGTCCTTGCAAAATGTCCTGATGGAGGGGCGGGGAAACCCATATTATCGAAACAAGATGGACGCCCATCTTTTGTTTCGATAATACGGTGGGGACGTCCAAATCTTGAAATTTAGGTCGTCCTTAGAGATGGTCGTCCCTAGACTTGGTCGTTTCTAACTTTCAGCGATAATGTAATCCAAGGACACCCATCTCAGAAACGACCAAATGCAAGCCCTTTGATCTTGGGAAGAGCCAGCATTTGTAGTTTCCTGGTCCCCCTGAAATGCCAGGACACCAACCGGGCACCCTAGGGGGCACTGCATTGGACTTCAGAAATTGCTCCTAGGTACACAGCTCCATTACCTTGTGTGCTGAGCCCCCCCAAACACCCCACTACCCACAACTGTATACCACTACCATAGCCCTTACGGGTGAAGGGGTGCACCTAGATGTGGGTTTGTGGTGGGTTTTGGAGGGCTCGCTGTTTCCTCCACAAGTGTAACAGGTAGGGGGGATGGTCCTGGGTCCGCCTGCCTGAAGTGCACTGCACCCTAAAACTGCTCCAGGGACCTGCGTACTGCTGTGATGGACCTGAGTATGACATTTGAGGCTGGCATAGAGGCTGGCAGGACATATTTTTAAAGATATTTTTTTGAGGGTGGGAGTGGGTTAGTGACCACTGGGGGAGTAAGGGGAGGTCATCCCCGATTCGCTCCAGTGGTCATCTGGTCAGTTCAGGCACCTTTTTGTGCCTTGGTCGTAAGAAAAACAGGACCAGGTAAAGTCGTCCAAATGCTCATCAGGGACGCCCTTTTTTTTCCATTATGGCCCGAGGACACCCATGTGTTCGGCACGCCCAAGTCCCGCCTTCACCACGCCTCTGGGACAGGGGCGTAGCTACGGGTGGGCCACCCAATCTCGGCTCAGGCCCACCCAAACGACGACGACTGGAACGGCGACTTTTACCTGAAGTTGCAGCGACGAACGGGCGGGCAGCGCTGCGGTAGTAAAAGCAACAAGGAGGCAGGTTCGACTCCGTCCTTCACTTCCCTGCCCTCTGTGTCCCGCCTTCCTCTGACGTCATTTCCTTTCGGGCAGGCGGAACGCTGATAGGGCAGGGAAGTGAAGGACGGAGTCGAACCTGCCTCCTTGTTGCTTTTACTACCGCCGCCTGCCCGCCCATTCGTCGCTGCAACTTCGGGAGTGGAATGGAAGTGAGCAAGCCTATCTCGTCCACTGTAAGTAAGGAAGATATTTGAAATCACAGTTTCCACTCCCCCGCGCAGCCGTCGCCGTTCACTTAAAACACAGCAAGCAAACCTGTGAGCTGCTGCATCCACGTTGTCGTTTTTTACACATGGCTGGGAGATGCTGTGAAGGGGGAGGAGGGAGACGCTGGATAGAAGGGGGAAGGGGATGGACAGAAACAGGATGGGCAGGGGAGAGAGGAGAATTGCTGGACAACAGGGATGGATGGAGGGGAAAGTGGAGAGAGGAAATTTGCTGGAGATGGATGGAGGAGAGGGCAGGGGAGAATGGAGAGTTGCTGGACGGAGCGGAGGGCAGGGGAAGGAGGAGAATTGCTGGACATGGATGGATGGAGTGGAAAGGGGAGAGAGGAAATTTGCTGGAGATGGATGGATGATGGAGGAGAGGGCAGGGGAGAATGGAGAGTTGCTGGACATGGATGGATGAATGGAGGGGACAGAGGACATTTGCTGGATATGGGTGGATGGAGGAGAGGGCAGGGGAGAATGGAGGGTTGCTGGACGAATGGATCGAGGGAGGGGCGAGAAGTCAGGAAGGAGGTGCACATGGATGGAGGGGAGGGATGAGAGGAGAAATGCTGGACATGGATGGAGTGGAGGGCAGGGAAGAGAGGAGAAATGTTGGACAAGGATGGAGGGAAGGAAAGACAAAGGAAGGAGATGCACATGGATGGAGGGGAAGGGAGAGAGGAGAAATGCTGGACATGGATGGAGGGAAAACTGCAGAGTTTAAGGGCTGGTTTGGAACACGTTGAGGGCAGATACTGAAACTTGAGGAAGGATAGGGACAGGGCTACAGATGGTAGACAGGACACATAAGGACACAGGAGGATGGTGGACATGGTGAGAGAAAAAATATCAAATGGAAAGAAGACACTGCATAAAACAGAAGACACTGGGACCAAAGCGAAAAGATCAGACAACAAAGGTAGAAAAAAGTATTTTATTCAGAATTTATTAATTGGAATATGTCAGCTTTTGGAAATGTGCAACTGTGATATTTTGCATGTAAGTTTCAATTTTTCTGGTATTGCTGCATGCTGAGTCTGACTTCTTGAGTTAACTTTCCAGTTCAGTATTTTGCCTTCATATTTTTTTATTTCTAGTTCCTTGTGTCATGTCTGTTGTGTCATGTGTTTTTCATGTGTGATTAAGGTGCAGTATTCTGCTAGCGTGTAGTATTTGCAGCCCTTTTTGTTTTGCTTTTTTTTTCACCAGGTAGTGTATTGGTGTTTTAGAGCCTAGTGTAATTACAGTTCTGCCTTTTCAAGCATAAGGTTGTAGCTCATCCTGTCCTTGGAATTAGTGCTGTTATGGTTTAGTAAGGATATGAGTGTGTTTTTGCACAAGTTTGTGTATAGCATTTTGCAGTGGAGAGATTGTGGGACAATGTAATTATATTTAAAATCTAGTAAATAAGGCCCGTTTCTGACACAAATGAAACGGGCGCTAGCAAGGTTTTCCTCGGAGTGTGTATGTTTCAGAGAGTGTGTGAGAGAGTGAATCTGCGAGTGTGTGTGTGTGCAACAGAGAGTGAGTGAGTCTGTGTGCGAGTATGTCTGTGAGAGAGTGTGTGTGTCAGAATGAGAGTGTATGTGTTTGAATGAGAGTGTGTGTGAGTGCGTATGAGACACAGTGAGTGAGTGTTTCACACAGATACAGTGTGTGTGAGAGTGAGTGTGTGTGTGAGACAGAGTGTGAGAGAGTATGTGTGCGATACACAGACACTCTGTGAGACCGAGTGTGTGAGTGACTCTGTGACACAGAGAGTGAATGTGATACAGTGTGAGACATAGTGTGAGAGACTATGTGAGAGTGTGAGACAGAAAGACAGTGACTGTGAGATAGAGAGTGTGTGTGTGTGACCGAGATACCTCCCCCCCTCCCCTCTGGTCTGAGGATCCCCTCTCCCCTTGTCAGGTCTCAGGACCCCCCCTCTGCATTCCCCTCCCCTCTGGTCTCAGGACCCCCTGCCCCTCCCTTCTTTACATGGTTGGCAGCACCATGCAAGTGTGTGTGTGAGAGAGAGTGAGACTGGGTGGGAGTGTGTATGAGAGAGTGTGTGTGATTGTCCTCTCTCCCCTGCTTCCCTCCACTGTGTTCCCCTCCCTTCTGGTCTCTGGACCCCCTGGCACTCCCCCCCGTGCGTGGTTGGCAGCACCGTGCAAGTGTGTGTGTGTATGAGAGAGAGTGTGTCTGATTGTCCTCTCTCCCCTGCCCCCCTCCAGGCACCCAGAAAATTGTCCCCTGGCCCCCCTGCAGTCACCCAGCGATTCCAGCGATTATCCTCTGTCCCCCTTCAGCCACCCAGCGATTATGCTGTGTCCCCTGCCCCCCCTTCAGCCATCCAGTGATTCTCATCTGTCCCCTGCCCCCCCCCGCAGCCACCCTGCGATTCTCCCTGTGTATTGCCCCCCCCTCGAGCCATCCTGCAATTGTCTCTGCCCTGCCCCCCCTCCAGCCACCCAGCAATTATCCTGTGTCCCCTGCCCCCCCCTTCAGCCCCCCAGCGATTATGTTCTCTCCCCTGCTCTCCCTACAGCCACCCAGCGACGAACACATAGAAAAAATGTTCTTCTCATTCCAGCGATGTTCTTCTCCTCTGTGCTGCACTGAAAATAAATGACCACTGCTGCCTTCTCCTCCTGATCCCTCATGCATCTGCCTGGCATGATCCTTCCTGACGCTCCTCCCTTCTTAGCATACACTTCCCTATGATAGGTGTTCCGCCCTTGACGTCATCCACATTCTCGTTGTCCGTGGTAGTCCCATGAGCTGAATGCCGAGGCAAGGAGGGAGGGAGAGAGGAGGGGAACGGTGGCTGACTGTCAACTGCAGAGAGGTTAAAATTTGTAAAGGAAAAGCCGAATTTGCTGGGGAAAACCGCTCTTGTTTAATGCTGGTGTGTCCTCACTCCTCCTCTGTGGCAGAAAGCATGGTAGGTCCTTGCCCGGTTGATCCGCCCCCTTCTGACGCTTATCTCGCGCTGTGCTGTGATTGGGTGAGGAGATGGATACAGAAGAAGCATGAATGCTTCAAGGTTTTTGTCCACACTGCCAGCTTCAGAATGTTGGAGGTGCGTTTTATTATATAGGATATCAATTTTTCCATTAAGTATGTATGTGGTTATACTGATGCAGGGCAGCTGTTGGGCAGACTACTTAGAAATCCATCATCAAGTGAATTCTAAGGCATTATTTTGTAGGATCCCAAGAGACACTACTCATACTTATATAGACAGTGCGTGCCCACCCATATTAGCTCTGGGCCCACCCAAAATCTCAGGTCTGGCTACGCCACTGATTTGAGGGTCACTTTGGATTCACAATATTCTTTTAAAATGCATAGTCATAATGTGATAAAATATTATTTTTTTTAAATTGCAAATGTTGAGTAGATTGAAAAGTTGTATTCCATCAGATGATTTTAGATCAGTCATACACCCTCGGATTCTATATATCATACTTTTCCATGCGGAAATCGAAGCCTATTCTATAGCAATGCGTGTTATTTAAGTGGTTAACTAGCTAATCAGTGTTGTCAATTGGATGTTAACAAGCAATTATATCAGCACTCAGTTACATCGTTGAAAAGAGTGTAGCCATGGGTGGAGCATGGGTGTTTCTAAAATCTATGCACATTGTTATACAATACACCCATTCAGCGCCTAATTTAGGCATCAGGATTTACGCCAAGTAAAACATGGCGTAAATGGCTGTGACTAAATTTGGTCACGTGGACAGGCCTCGGCGTATTCTATATACTCCACTGAAATTTAAGCTTATTCTATAAAATATAGGCGTACTTTAGAGAATATACCTAGGTGTATTTTTTTTGCACATGGAATTTTCAGGCATCATATATAAAATCTAGCCCACAGAGCCTAATGATCAGTGGCCTGGATTATGGTAATGCATTATGCAATATGCCTAGGTGTATCTATAAACTACACTTAAAAGCTAGGCACGGTTTATAGAATGCGCCTAGGGCCCATCTGCATGACTACATCTAGTCATGGGAATTTATGCCAAGTAAAACTTGGATTAAGTGCCAGTGACTAAATTAGGTGCAAAGCAGGTGCATTCTATAACAGCGCACATAATTTTTAGAAGTGCCCATGATCCACCTATTCCACACCCATGACCATGCTCCCTTTTCAGCAGCATGCATTAGTTTATGCGCATTGCTTTATAGATTACGCTTAGCAAGTTGTACATGTAAATTCTAATTAAAGCCAATTATTGTCCATAATTGCTTGCTTCAACGGAAGTCTCGTGCGGCAGACGCAGGAAGTCTCGGCAGCCATTTTTAAAAGACGATGCAGCACCAAGAGGGTCAGCGACAGCAGGCAGGAAAGACTGAGGATCTTTCCTGCCCCGAAGCCACTAGACCACCAGGGTGGCTTCAGGTATGTGCCGGGAGGGCATCCTGTGGCTCGGGGGAGGAGAGGCAAAGCAGTTAGATTGCCAGTACTAGGAGTGGGAGGGAAATGCCAAAGCTGCCACGGGGCCCCTGGGAGCAAGAGGCCCTATGCGACTGCCCCTGTTGCCCCTGCCTAAGACCAGCCCTGCACACCTTTAAGGCCTCTATGGTCCTCTCAAGGATCATCACTATTTGTACCATCAGCACAAATTGTATGATGTGATACCCACCAGCAAGCCTTCTCAGGAGTAGCCCCCCAAGCTCTGGAATTTACTCCCAGAGGGGCTATGTATAACTCGAGACTACCTCTACTTCAGGAAGCAGGTGAAAGCCAGGCTCTTCTCCCAAGCCTTTAATACATAGGGTGACTGACTATACACCCATTCTGCACCTGGACTAGCATGCTACACACACTGTAACTTAAGATCAGTTCTAATGCATGCTTGCTAACACTGTATTATATCTCTGGTATTTGAATTTCAGTGCTGTCAAATGTGTATATATTTGATACTGTTTCAAGTTCTATTACTAGGTTTCAATTTACTTTTTAAAAGTTTACCTCATTTAGGGGCCCTTTTACAGAGCGATGGTAAGCCCGACGCGGGCTTACTGCTCGCTGTTCTGGGACTACCGCCAGCCTGAAGTTGTCGCTGGCAGTAGTCCCACCCCAAGTGCATGCCATTTCTGGGAGAAAAAGGTTATCAGTAGAAATCAAACAAAATAAAACATGGAAAAGAAAATAAGATGATGCCTTTTTTATTGGACATAACTTAATACATTTCTTGATTAGCTTTCGAAGGTTGCCCTTCTTCGTCAGATCGGAAATAAGCAAATGTGCTAGTTGACATTGTATATAAGTGAAACATCAAAGCATTACTTTGACAGTCTGACAGAGTGGGAGGGTGGGGGTATGTATGGGGACATCAAAGCATTTCATTGATTTTCTAACAGGATGGGTGTGGGTAGGTGAGAGGAGGGTGATAAACAGAGAAATAAACAGAGAAATACAAGTTTATGGTTTATAATGGGCTAGAAAACCCAGATCCTTATTGAGTCCTGTCTGTTGGGTGTCAAAATATTCAATCATTCTGACTTCAAAGGGAGAAAAAGAAAACCCCAGAAATGTCTTGACGGTGATAACCTGGCGGCAATCTGTGCGGGTTAGCGTGGTAGCCCTTATCGCCATCTCAATGTGTGGCGGTAAGGGCTCCCTGCTGTTCTCTTACCACATGGCCATGTGTCCTGGGGACATTTTAACCCGCTGCAGTAAAAAGAGCCCTGGTGTGTGGGAAAAACGGCCCCCATCGCTAGCACAGGGCCCTTTTTCCAACAGTTTGGTAAAAGGACCCCTTATTGTATTTATGTTTATTCTTGGTTATTTTACTATTGTTATGTTTTATTTATTTATTTATTTATGGCATTTATATCCCACATTATTCCTGCCCATGGACAGGCTCAATGTGGCGTACAATAGTCTATTAAACAACATTAATACAAAATACATGTTGTTAACAAAGTTGTAAGTTGTATGTTAAACTGTGCCTGCTGTACACCACTTTGGGTGAATCTCTTTATAAAGGCGGTTAATAAATTCCAATGAATAAATAAAAATAAATAAACATTAATATAGGGGCCCTTTTACTAAAGCTTAGCACGAACTAAGGGCCTCTTTTACCAAACTACACTAGTGATTCCTGTGCAGCAATGCTGACGAAGCCCATGAATGGGCTTTGTCGGTATTGCTAGTGTGGTTTGGTAAAAGACCCTGAATGCTATACCTATGGGCTTCTTAGAATTTAACCCAGGATTCCATATATCGTGCTGTAATTTCCATCCAGAAATTGAAGCATATTGTATAACAATGCGCGTAACCTAATTGGTTAACTAGCTAATCAGCACTGTCAATTGGATGTTAAACAATTATAAACACTAATTGGCATTAAGATTTATGCACATAACTCGCTGAGCATATTCTGTAACATGGTGCACTTAAATTCTAAGTTGCATAGTTGAAAAGGGGGCATGGCCATGGGTGGCTCTAAAATCTCTGCGCGGTTATAGAATACACATGCCCTGCACCTAATTTATGCATCAAGATTTACGCCAAGTAAAATATGGCGTACATGGCTGTGACTAATTTGGTTGCATGGAGAAGTGCTTGGCGTATTCTATATACCGCACAGACATTTAAGCCTATTCTATAAAATATAGACGTACTTTGGAGAATACACCTAGGCCTATTTTTTTTTCTGTGTGGAGTTTTCAGGTGCTATATATAAAAGCTAGCTCTTAGCATGTGCTAAGCTTTAGTAAAAGGACCCCACACTCCAGTGGCGTAGCCAGACTGCCAATTTTGGGTGGGCCTTAGCACAATGTGGGTGGGCACAAAATTTTCTCTCTCTCCCCCCCCCCTCCCAGCCAAGCATCTGTTCCCTCTTTCTACCCTCCTCACCCTCATAGCCTATTTCCCTATACCTTTTACCTCCCACCACCAGCATCTTCCTGTTCCATCTCTCTCCCCTCCCCCATTGTCCAGCATTTTCCCTTTCTCTTCCCTACCATCCATTGTCTATCTTCTCTCCCTGGATCCATCTTCCCTCTTTCTCCCCTCCCCCGCTTGTGCATCTCTCCTTTCCTCTCCTCTTCTCCACCTTCTTCATGTCCAATTTTTCTCCCTCTCCCTGCCTTGAGCCCCTGGTTTAACATCTCTCTTTCCCCGCCACCATCTCTCCATCCTTCCTTTCCCTCACCTCTATGCCATGTTCAACATTTCCCCTCTCATCTCTCCCTCCCTTCCACTTTAATGTCCAACACGTTTTTTTCTCTCATGCCCTTTCCCTCCCTCTCCCCATCCCACCCATATCCAACCATTCTCCCTCTCTTTTCCCTTGCAGCATCTCTCCGTCCCTCCCCTACCTGTCTCACTCCCTCATCCCAACAGTGCTTCTGTCTGTCCCTGACCCCCCCACCAGCACGCACGCACGCACACACACACACACACCAAACCTACCACCCGCCAGCATGCTGCAGGGTTTTTTTCCCCTCCCTTTCCCCAGCCACCACTCACTGACATGCTGGCTGCAGGTCTTCTTTCCCTCGGGCCCTCCCTCCCCTTCGGGCAGCGCCGCAGTCTACCTGTACAGGAAAGCTGCATGGCACCGGGTCGTCCTGCCGCTACGCTGCTGCCCTCTACTCCAGTCATCATCTTTCTGGCACAGAGTTCTTCTGCTGCTTATCTGCAGCGGATCCGCCCGCGCGCTGCCAGGGCTGTATGCTGCTGTGACTGCTTCCTCTGCGCTGGCCCCGCCTTCTTGAAGAGGCAGAAGGCGGGGCCAGCGCAGAGGAAGCAGTCGCAGCAGCATACAGCCCTGGCAGCACGCGGATCCGCTGCAGATAAGCAGCAGACGATCTCTGTGCCAGAAAGATGATGACAACGGAGTGGAGGGCAGCAGCGTAGCGGCAGGACGACCTGGTGCCGTGCAGCTTTCCTGTACAGGTAGACTGCGGCGCTGCCCGAAGGGGAGGGAGGGCCCGAGAGAAAGAAGGCCTGCAGCATGCACCGTTGCTGGGTGGGCCTGAGGCCAAAGTGGGCCCACCCGTGGCTACGCCCCTGCCACACTCTACACAGTAGGTCTCCAGCATGAAACAGGAGCAAATGCAGACACCGCATAGGAGCCAACTTTTCAAAATTATTGGGGATGCTAAGTCCAATGGAAATAACTTCTCCCTGGACGCATAACAAGAAATGTTCTCAGTATTGGGGGAGCTCAAGCACCCACAGCGCCGGCTCCTCAGCAGACACGTGCTCCCATCAGTGGGGGTACGTGACAAAATGCCAGGGGGAGGAGGGGTAAGAGCGCGAGATGAGGAGGAAGAGAAAAAGGAGCAGCAACCGTCTCTTCCCGTACACAGTCACGCGCCGTCCCTAGCCAGAGGGGGTCGCGGCGAGAGCAGTTGCGCTCAAGGCTACGCAGGCGCAAGGTACAGCGAGAGTGCGCGCACGAGAAGTTCCTCTTGCTGCCGAGAGGGGCGCGCGCTCCCGTCTGTACTGCGTTCAGCTGAGAGAGACACCTATACCAAGAGACAAGACAAACGCAAGGAGGGCGTCGGAGGGGCGCACGCGAGGAGCGAGACTCGCCTCGGGCAGCCGTCCGCCTCGAGCCGTTCGCCTTTTCGTTCTGACTCTGAGGGGGGCGTTTTAGGAAGTAGAGCCGTGTGCGGGGATCCTGCAAGAAGTCGAGCCTGGCACAGGTAAGTCCACGGTGGTGAGAGGGGAGGTGTTTAATAGCGCTGCCTAGTCAGCCCAGGTGGTCCCTGCAGAGGTAGCGCGTAGGGTTCGGTGAGTGCCCGGGTGTCATAGGCTCGCAAGCGTTACCCCTTCCCTTTTCTGTGGCGTTGCATTACTTGTTCTTTTTGAGGTGTTGCTTCTGCGTAGTCGTTCCTCTTCCCTGCGGCTGTGGCCACTGTGCACCTTGGAGCTGTTGGGGAGCCCTGGCGATGGCGTCCTCAAGGGAGCTATTCGCTCTTTCTACTGCTGGGCACAAACAACTGCAATCAACACTTTTGTGTCTATAGTGATTCAAGAAAAAAAGGGGGTGGGGTGGAAGAGTTCGACCTGGACCGGCGAGATTGCATTTGACGTTTCTTCTTAGGGTGCTGGAGGTCTTTTTTTGTGTCGCCTAGAAGATGATGTTCTACATGCAGGGCTTGTTTGAGCTGAGACAGCTCACAATGGAGCACAATGACATCTTTAGTTCCGCTGCTAAAAACCCGAGGAGATAGCGGAAACACAAAAGATCGGGCGACCTTTCCAGCTCCGATCGATGGCTTTTTTTTGCAACTCATTCCACTTCGTCTTCCTGCGGTTCTCGTTTCGCTGCCTCCCTCTGCTCACCGCCGGCTTCTGTGCCTTCTCGGGAAGGAGAAGTTTTGCGAGTGGAGTAGTAGATTCATTAAAAAATGTACGTTATGAGCGAGATCTAATGGATCCTATGTATGTTTTTGCTTTAACAATGTGAACTTAAGAAGATATTTTGTATACTGAATACAGGAGGGGGGGGGGTCTCCTCCTCTTTTTAGGGGGAGACCCTTTTTTCCTCTTTAATAATGATTGGAACATTTTAAGAAGCGATTGCTTGCCTGATGAATGTGAAGTGTTTGATTGAAATCTCATGCCTTTTTTTTCTTTGTTGGCGATCTCAGGCTTGTACCATTACTTTTTGCTGACAGTTTGTCCTTGACCTGATAAGAGATGGTCAGCTAGATTAAAGGAGAAAACATACAATCGATTTTTTTTTCGCAAATAAAACGCATCATATTGAAGTGTGACCTAGTAGTTCTATACCCTTTTTATAATCTAATATTAGGATTTTTTTTTTCATGTGAGAATTACTGTTGCCACCTAATTTCGTTGTCATGGAGGTCCCTGTTAAAAAGACACAATATTAACTCGGTCTTTATGTTGTACCAATTACATTCAAACAAGACTGTTTGCTCTAAAACTACGTTTTCAGTTATTTGGAAAATAGTCGGGCAGTAGTACTGCTATATTGACCGTAGGGACAAGTTAGAAGTAACAACCATGATTCTCCACCCCGTCGGTTCTTTTTCTATTTCTGTGCAGTTGGTCAGTTTTAATACTCTCCTGTCTTTAGTACTATAGTACTACTGTCCCAGGTTCATTGGGTTCACAGCAAGGTGCCAAACTGCCCAAACTATTTCAAAATGTAAATGCAGATACGATCTACTTAAGGATAAATAAATACATGTTTGGTAAGTTAACTTGTTTCTGTGTGCCATATTCACTTCATCACAAATTTGTTTCAGCTATGGTACTTTTTAAGTTGATTCATTTTTATTAAATGCAGTAGGAAATGTGATTAGTTTTCAGTTGATCATGACATTAAGCAAGATGGAAAACATGCAAGCTCATTTTCAAAGCACTTAGCCTCCCAAAGTTCCATAGAAACCTATGGAACTTAGCCTCCCAAAGTGCTTTGAAAATATGCCTCATGGTCACCCTAATTCTATACATGGTGCTCAAAATTGCGTGTGTAAATATGGGCGCACACCTAATTTGCGTGTGCTGTTTAAGAAATAAGCCACTTAGTGCCATTAATTGATTAGCACTCAATTAGCACTAATTGGCATTCATTTAAATTTGCATGCACATCTTTAAGCACTGGGACCAGCACGTAAATTCTATGTGCACATCTGAAAAGGGGGCACAGTCATTGCGAAGGGCATGGGCTGATCAGGAGCGTTCCTGGAATTTGCACTTAGTGTTACAGAATAAGGGAGATCCACTCCTAATTTAGGTGCAAGAATCTAACACAATATACAGTATTCAGACCGATGTGTCTAGAAGGAATATTGATGTCTTTTTTTTTTTTTTTTTTTTTTAAAGATGCATTGGAGATACTTTGGTTAAGCTAGAACAGCTTTGCAGTTGTTCATGTGGTAAAAGACATCCTTTTGTTTCCCTTAATGGAAAACTCCTTGAGTTGTCTGGGTAAAGATGGTGACAGCATGGGATTGCCCCCTGTCTTCTCCTTATCACTTTGATTTGCACTGCTGTGTCATTTGCAACTCTCCAACTCAAACACCATAGTCCAAGCCTGAGCTCTTTCAGCGCTGAACAGTTGGTGAGCATTCAGAGAGGAGCTTAGGGTAGGTGTTTGCATAGTCTTTTATTGCTAAAGTCTGCCTATTGAAGGTTTGTGCTCAGGCTTTACCAAAAGTATTATGCACATCTAGCAACAGCTTTATCTTGATAGGAACAAGAATTTAAAGGAGGATACACACTATATGATTGGCAGAAATCTCTCACCATCTAAAAACAGTGGTTCTCAAATCTGATTCTGGAGGCACCCCCAGCCAGTCAGGTTCTCAGGATATCCACAATGAATATTTATGAGAGATTTGCTTGCACTCTCTCCACTGCGTGCAAATCTCTCATGAATATTAATGGTTATCCTGAAAAGCTGACTGGCTGGGGTCCTTCCAGAACCTGATTTGGGAACCACTGATATATGCCTGGTGGTCAGAGTAGTTCATATGGTTTCCTTTAACCACTTGGTCAGTGAATTTCTTCCTTGGTGCACCCAACAACAAATGGAGCCCTTCATTAACAGAAGATTCTGTAAATTCTGTGTGACTTCTGAGGCTCAGGAAAGTTGAAGGTCTTTCCTGGCTGAGAGGCAGTAGAGTGGCATTGCACAGGTCAAAGTGCAAGACAGAGATGGCTGTATTTTTGTGTACAGTGTATCCTCTTCTGTTTGACATTTTAACCTGCCCGGACAGTGGTCTGCTGATTAACTGTGTCAGCTGTGTGGGAAGTTGTTCGGAGAGAGTTTTCAAGGCGCACACCAAGTTTATGGTCACAAAATCAACCCAAAGATTGAAAAATCAAGAATCATTCTGTGTTAGTGTGCTCACATCATCGTGCACTAACTGGCAAACACTGAGTTAATGCAGGCACACTTAGCACGTAGTGCTCCTGTTTTAATTTTTTTGCAAGTCTCGCGCGATATTGTAAAGATTAGCTCATGACTTGCAAAAAATAAAGACGCCTTAAGTACTGCCGTGTTGAATCTGAGCTTTGCTCTTGGGAACGTCCTGTATTAAGATGCGCTAAATCCAGATTCTAATGTCTTTTAGTAAAAGGACCTCTAAATTCTATTTCTTATTAATATTTTCTTCGAGATGCTTTCTTTTCAGTAGGGGAGTGTGGTAGCCGTGTTAGTCCACTCTTAAGGTTATCAATAGAAATCAAACAAAATAAAACATGGAAAAGAAAATAAGATGATACCTTTTTTATTGGACATAACTTAATACATTTCTTGATTAGCTCTGCTGCTCCCCAGTATCTCTCCACACTCGTCCTTCCCTACACCCCTTCCCGTGCACTCCGCTCCATGGATAAATCCTTCTTATCTGTTCCCTTCTCCACTACTGCCAACTCCAGACTTCGCGCCTTCTGTCTCGCTGCACCCTACGCCTGGAATAAACTTCCTGAGCCCCTACGTCTTGCCCCATCCTTGGCCACCTTTAAATCTAGACTGAAAGCCCACCTCTTTAACATTGCTTTTGACTCGTAACCACTCGCCTCCACCTACCCTCCTCTCTTCCTTCCCAATCACATTAATTGATTTGATTTGCTTACTTTATTTATTTTTTGTCTATTAGATTGTAAGCTCTTTGAGCAGGGACTGTCTTTCTTCTATGTTTGTGCAGCGCTGCGTATGCCTTGTAGCGCTATAGAAATGCTAAATAGTAGTAGTAGTAGTAGTAGTAGCTTTCGAAGGTTGCCCTTCTTCGTCAGATCGCAAATAAGCAAATGTGCTAGCTGACAGTGTATATAAGTGAAAACATTCAAGCATTACTATGACAGTCTGACAGGGTGGGAGGATGGGGGTGGGTCGGAGGTATGCATGGGGACATCAAAGCATATCATTGATATTCTAACAGGATGTGTGTGGATAGGTGAGGGGTGGGGTGATCAACAGAGACATACAGCTTTATGGTTTATAATGGGCTAGGAACCCCAGGTCCTTGTTAAGTCCTTTCTGTTGGGTGTTAAAATATTCAATCATTCTGACTTCAAAGGTCTTACGTTCTTGTATGGTTTTAAAGTTACCTTTCAGTATTCTCACTGTGAAATCACTGGTACAGTGTCCTGGTTCTGTGAAGTGCTGTCCCACCGGGGTGGGGGTCCTACTGGCTGTATTGTTCATGTGATGTCTATGTCAATTGAATCTTGTCTTAAGCATCTGGCCTGTTTCTCCAATATTGCATCCTTCGTTAACATTTTTTACACTGAATGATATATACCACATTGGAAGATGAGCAAGTGAAAGATCCCTTTATGTTGAATATCTTTCCTTTGTGGGTAACTGTGGGGTCCTGTGAAATATTTTGGCATAGTTTGCAACTGGATAAATTACAGGGACGTGTGCCCTTCTGTTCCTTTTCAGTCTGTGATGGAAGTTTACTTCTGATTAGCTTGTGTTTTAAGTTGGGTGGTTGTCGGAAGGCCAGAACTGGTGGGGATGGGAATATCTCTTTCAGTAATTCATCCTCCTGGAGTATAGGTTGTAGATCTCTTATGATTTTCCTCAGTTTTTCCAGCTCTGGATTGTATGTCACTACAAGGGGAATTCTTTCTTTCTTTCTTTCTTTCTTTCTTTCTTTCTTTATTTATTTATTTATTTATTTTTGCAATCAAGAGCTACAGAGCTTGCTTGGGTGCACCCCAGGTCCTTTCACCATACAAGAGGGCATCATAGAAAGCACAGTGTAACAGGCATCCTTAGAGGACTATTTGCTGTTTGTCATATCTTTAACAGTACTCAAAGCACATTCTTCGCCTTTCAAATCTTATCATTCAGGGATGGTAAACTGTAGTCCTCATCTTGCATAAATGTTCCTGATTTTTTTTCCCCTCAGGCATAGATGCTAGCTCTGTGGGTGCTTTGGATGATTCAGCATCCCCAATATTGAGTGAAATCCTTCACTGTGTCTGAGGGAGGTGTCGTTTATGCAGATTTTAGCACCATCGATCATTTTGAAAAGTTGGCTCCTATGCCTCCAGACATATTTAAGTATGTAATTTCTCTGAGGACAAGCAGGCTGTTGCATTGTTACACTTGGATGACGTCATCTAACGGAGCCTGATGCAGACGCTGACTAGTGATACTAACTTGGAACTTTCTAGCAGTGTCCCACCGCGCATACACTGGTGCCTCCCCTCCTGATTTCGCAGTTCCTTAGTCTTTGTTTTTTCACAGAGCAGGGAGGACATGATATCGTGTTCTCCTTAGTATATATTTTCTGTCTCGTTCATAGTGCCTTCCTATGTTGGTGTTTTGTCCCATTTTTCAATATTTTTCATTTTTTCCTTTGGCTCCTGAAAGACTGGTGCAACGATGTCGGCACCAGAAACATCAACCTTGATGGCTGCCAAGACTTCAGCATCCACTGGGAGTGCACCAGCATCGAGAAGGTCTCCACCTCTCTCGGCATGGGACCTGGCACTGAGGGTACGTAGGGTTTGATGTTGTCCTTGTCGGCACCAAAGGACTGTGATGCTGAACATCAGGGGAAGCCCAAGAAGAATAAGCATTGGTCTTCATTGATGCATTGTGCTGGGGCATTGGTGGCATCGGGAGCAGTGCTCCCCCCTCTTTGGAAGAGGTGCCGGCGCCCAAGTTTTCGGTCACCCAGGTCTCTGCTACCAGCTTAGCACTGATGCCTTGTCAGGCTGCTTCTTTCTCAGCTGCCCCACCTTTGCTGATTCCTGCCTTCTATGAGTGGTTCCAAACTATGCTCAGGGAGGAGCTGGTACAGATGCTGCAGCTGGAAACTGCTTGGGCATCAAGGGCAGCAGCTGTGGATCAGCCCTAGATTGTTCCTCAGGCTCCATACATGCCTGTGTGAAGATCCTCGTAGATGTCAACATTGCACATACAGTACCGCTCTCGAACGTCGGGGGAGGAAGCTTCCCCAGAGTCTGAGGTTAGGGCTGTACCTCGGTGCTCCTCGGGACATGGACGTGGTTCCATTGATCCAAAGCAGGCACAGTCGCTCAGACTGATCAGAGTACAGTGAGGAGTCTGAACAGTCCCATTCATGATTATTTCTTGGAGAAGGAGATACCTTCTGATCCCTCCCCACCTCACGAGAAACGTAAATCTCCACCTGAGGATCTCTTTCACTGGTTTTTGTCAGGAAGATGGCATCAGCCATCCTTTTTAAGTTAGAAATGGAAGAAGTGCCCAGGGCGGAGATGCTCATTGTCCTGGACTACAAATCTTCTTCTAAGGAAGGGATCACAGTACCATTGCACCGTATCCTTAAAGATGCACTAATGAAGAACTGGGAATATCCCCTTTCAGAGCAGGTTGCACCTAAAAAGGTGGATATGCATTATTGTATCCAGAAGGGTTTGAGAGAGCCCAATTGCCACACCACTCTTTGGTGGTCGAAGCCGCACTCAAATGAGCTAGGAGCTCCAGGACTTGTGCCTCAGCGCCCACAGGTAGAGAGGCTCGGACAGTAGACTCATTTGGGAGGAAATCTTTTCAGGCCTCATTGTCTGTTGGCCACATCCAGACTTACCAGCTCTACATGAGCCTTTACTTGCAGTGTTTCATCCGCAGTACATTAAATCTTGTGGATCCTATCCCGCAGGAGCAGGCCACAGAGCTTTGCCAGTTGGCCAGAAAGCAGCTGGAGTATAGGAAATATCTGACCAGGGGCACATAAGACTCTTGATGTAGCATTCAGACTCTCTGCCATGGGTATGGGGATACGCAGACTCCCATGGTTTTGTGTCTGTAACCTAGAACCAATGCTTCAGGAGAGATTGGTGGATGTTCCTTGCTGAGGTGACAATCTCTTTAGAGATGAGGTAGAATAGATCACAGACATAAAGAAACGATGGCTTATTGGTAGGGGGCAGGTTGAATTTTTACTAACACAGGTGGCCCCTTTGAACCTCTGACCAGTGGGTTCTTCAAATAGTCCATCTCAGTTACACTCTGCATTGGCGTCAAAAACCACCAAATTGCCCACCAAGAGCATCGTACATCAGCTCTCGGCACAAGCAGGTTCTTGTAGAGGAAATCTCTGCCCTTCTATAGGCTAATGCGGTTGAACCTGTACCACCAGGGGAAGAAGGGAATGGATTTTTATTTAATGTATTTCCCTGTGCCCAGAGGGACAGGGAGGATTTTGTCCCATCCTAGACCTGGACACCCTTTTCCCCATGATTCAGGAGAAAAATTTGCTATGCACTGTGGACTTCTCGGATTCCATATAGGGAAACAGCACTACCAGTACCATGTTCTGCCATTTGGCCTTGCCAACTACCAGGGTATTCACCAAGTGTCTAGTGGTAGTTGTGGCATATTTGTGCAGACTGGGAGTATATGTATGTCCCTATCTAAGCGATTGGCTGGTTAAGAGCACATCGCAGGAGGGAGTGACAGTCAATGTGCCTACTATTCGGTTGTTGGAAATACTAGGGTTCATTATAATCCACCCCAAGTCCCAACTTCTCCGGTCTAGCAATTGGAGTACATGCCAACCAGGAAGGGACACTTCCCTGGCAGACAGACTGTGCAGGGTTTTGTAACCGCATGAGTGGTCTCTCCACATGGGCATAGCCCACAAGATCTTCTGAGTGGGGCACCTCCTCAGACCTTTTTGCCATTCATCTCAACAACAAAGTCCCCCAGTTCTGTTCCAGGCTCAGGTTACATGGCACATTAGTGTCTGATGCCTTCCTCCTACATTGTGGGGGAGGGTCTTCTAAATGCATATCATTCAATATCTCACATAGAGAAGACTTCTAAAACTCAAGCAAGACCAGGGAACTATGATCCTAATTGCGCCTTACTAACAGATATCGTTTTCTCTTCTTCTGGACTTGTCCGAAGATATGGGAATACTTTCTGACCCTTGTCGTGCAGAATGAGGGATCTCTTCTACATCCCCACCTCCAATCCCAGGCCCTCATTTCTTGGATGTTGAGAGCATAGAATTTGAATCCTTAGATTTGCCCAAGGAAGTCCCCCACATCCTGCTTGCTTTTAGGAAAGATTTCACTATCATTTAAATGGAGGAGGTTTGCTGTCTGTTGTGAGAGCAAGGCCTTAGATTCCCTTACCTGCCCTATACAAACACTGCTTGAATATCTCATGCACCTCTCTGTCTGGTTTGAAAACTAACTCTGCAAGGGTTCATCTCCCTGCAATTAGAACTTATCACCATGTGAGAGGTAAGCTATCTCTGTACAGCCTCTAGTTGTTCACTTCATGTGAGCTTTGTTATTAACAAAGCTGCCTGTGAAACCTCCGACTGTGTCGTATGATCTCAATGTTGTCCTTGCCTAGCTGATGAAAGCTCATTTTAAGCCACTTGATTCCTGTCATCTGAAGTATTTGTCCTGGAAAGTTGTAGCTTCAGGCAGTAGTAGCTGATCCAGCTTACACTAAGTTTCATCACAAGTAGTTTTCTGCACGTACCCCAAGTTCCTTCTTAGGTAGTGTTGGAGTTCCATCTTAATCAGTCAATTGTCCTACCAACATTTTCCCCAAATCTACATGTCATTCCTGGTGATAGTGTACTGCATACCATAGATTGCAAACGAGCCTTAGCCCATAGACAGTTCACTCAGCTTTTTGTTTCTTTTGACCCAAACTGATTGAGGGTAGCCAGTTTGGCAAACGCACACGTTCTAATTGGCTAGCAGACTGCATCCCCTTTACTTATGCCCAGGCTGGGCTTACTGGAGGATCATGTCAAGGCTCATATTGTCAGAGCCATGGCTATGTTGGTACCCCACTTGGTCAGCTTCCATAGAGGAGATTTGAAAAGCTGTGACACGGTCATCTGCTGGTTTTGGTAGGCAGTCCTAAAGAATTTATTTGGTGTCTAGAATCCAACTCCAACCCCAGTTTTCTGCCCAGTTTTCTTTAGTTTCAAACTGCACCTTGACAGCTACTGTGTAAATAGTTTCAGGTTTATTGACTTGACTTACAGGCCTCATTGTTTTGAGACCTTATTATCCAAGCGTTGTTATATTCAGTGAGCCTGGTAGCTAGGAATTGCCAGCTGTGAGAATACAATGGCTTCTTGTCCTCGTAGAAGGCAAGGTTACTCACCTGTAGCAGGTGTTCTCTGAGGACAACAGGCAAAGTATTCTCACATATCCTCCCATCGCCCCTTGGAATTGTATTCTTTGTCTTTTTAACATGACTGAGGAACTCGTGCTTGTACGTTGGGTGAGAAGGCACCAGCGTATGCGCAGTGGAATGTTTCTAAAAAGTAAGTTAGTATCTCTAGTCAGCGTCTGCACTGGGCTCCATTGGATGATGTCACTCAGCTCTGAGAATACTTGGCCAACTGTCCTCGGAAAACATCTGCTACAGGTGAATAAATTTGCTTTACCAGAGTGCTATTGTGTGCTTATACATGGTGTCTCGAAAAAAAAATGGGATCCCCAGTGTTTTTCCAAATAACCCAAAAACATCCTATTGCAGCAGAAACTTCTGCCTGAAATTTGAGACAGTTCTGAATACTTTTTTTCAACAGGATGGCACTCCAGTGCATCTAGCTTGCAAAACAGTTGAGCTCTTAATTAATGAAGCCCCTGAATTCATTGAGTCAACAGAAGACTTCAAAGTTGAAGGAGGACATTGAAGACAAATTATGAGTTAACTAAGAGAAACTCCCATTATACTAATGTATTTTCAAAGTTCATCCTAAATGTTTAAGCAGTTGCAAAGTATTTTGAAACTATGTAAGGGATCCTGTTCCCCTCCCCCCCCCCCCCCTGGACACTGTGTAAATATGGTTAATATTGATTTCAAATGTTTTGTTTGGTCTCCTTGTAGTGGCTTATTGGGTAGGTGGGAGTGATGAAGTTAGGTTGTAGAATGGATAGGTACCTAACCTGCCCTAATCTGATAGGGAAATAGAAACACCAAGCTTGCGTCATCCTGCTCAGTTTAGCTACCATGTTAAAACTGTAGAAATGAAGGTCAACAACTTTTTTTTTTTTTTTATTGGACTTTACTAAAGGTGTTTTGTGCCTTGCTACACACCTTTCTTTGGCATCTTTTTATTGGAGTCCTGGGTGAAGGTGGGCAGGTCTTCTTAACACTTTGAAAAATGTATAGAACTGGTGAAATAGAAACCTGGATAAAAGTGAAAAAGTGCCAGGAAATTGTCATTACAGTAGTATAAAAGAACAATAGGAAATAAAGATCTTTCTTTTGGTTGTGTGTGTTGGGAGGGAGGGGAGAAATTTCACCATGTGAGCTGTGTTGCTGTTCCTTTATTAGGATTCAATTTAATGCAGCCTGGAAAGGCTTAGTGATAAGCATCAGTACTAGCAAAAATGTTTTAGGTAATTGAGCTGGCAGTGGAAACTAACCAAGTGGGAGTCCTTTTTTGTTCAAAGATGTTGAGTTTCTCCTCCCACCCCCTCCTCCCCTTAGCCCCCACAGCACTGCTCTGATTTCTTTATCAACAGTGTTTCTGTGTGGTCTAATTGTGTGGGTTAGCTATAGTTCCTTGGTGTTGGTCTGTTTTGCGGTAGTATGATTTTTTTTTTTTGTATCTTACATGATGGTTGACGGCTCTTAGCCATTCTATTTTTATGTCTGCTTTAGGTATGTTTCACGCAAATGTGATCACTGATTGTGGAAGGTTAGTCTGTCTGTACACAAAGAAACAGATGTATATGGGGTAAGGGGAAAAATAGGTAATAGAGTAGAGGAGCCTGGACAGAGAACAGAAGCTCCTGAAATAAAAAAAATTAAGGCACTATTCTAAAGTGGACACTGATGAAAGTTAATACTATCCGATAAGTAATCTATAAAATGAAATGGGAGAAGGTGAGTAAGAGCAACTTCAGCAGCAGAAAGTGCTTAAGCACACTTTTACACCACTGGGTAAGTCGTACAATCGGTGCCAAGCTAGGCTGTTACACATCCTCCTCGGATTCTATATATGGTGCCCAACTTTGTGCAAGCCTCTAAGATGAACGTGCAAATAAATTGGATAATGAGCTCTGAACCATCAATAATTGGGGGCTAACAATGAATTACTGATGATAATTGGCACTCATCTGAATGCACAGCGCCTTTCTCCATGGCATGTATCTCAAAAGGGGGCATGTTGGTGGGCCTTCTGAACAGTTGTGCGCAGAACTATAGAATACTGCTTAACCGTGCCTAACTTGGGCACTGGCATGGGTTACAGGGCTCTGTCCTCTCCTGGTTCTCCTCTTATCTCTCCCACCGTACCTTCAGAGTACATTCTCATGGTTCTTCCTCCACCCCCATCCCACTCTCTGTTGGAGTTCCTCAGGGATCTGTCCTTGGACCCCTTCTCTTTTCAATCTACACCTCTTCCCTGGGCTCCCTGATCTCATCTCATGGTTTCCAATATCATCTTTATGCTGACGACACCCAGCTTTATCTCTCCACACCAGACATCACTGCGGAAACCCAGGCCAAAGTATCGGCCTGCTTATCCGACATTGCTGCCTGGATGTCCAACTGCCACCTGAAACTGAACATGGCCAAGACCGAGCTTATTGTCTTCCCACCCAAACCCACTTCTCCTCTCCCTCCACTCTCTATCTCAGTTGATAACACCCTCATCATCCCCGTCTCATCTGCCTGCAACCTCGGAGTCATCTTCGACTCCTCCCTCTCCTTCTCTGCGCATACCCAGCAGATAGCCAAGACCTGTCGCTTCTTCCTCTATAACATTAGCCCTTTCCTCTCTGAGCACACCACCCGAACTCTCATCCACTCTCTCATTACCTCTCGCCTTGACTACTGCAACCTACTCCTCACTGGCCTCCCCCTTAGCCATCTATCCCCCCTTCAGTCTGTTCAGAACTCTGCTGCGCGTCTTATCTTCCGCCTGGACCGATATACTCATATCACCCCTCTCCTCAAGTCACTTCACTGACTCCCGATTAGGTACCGCATACAGTTCAAGCTTCTCCTACTAACCAACAAATGCACTCGATCTGCAGCCCCTCCTTACCTCTCTACCCTCATCTCCCCTTACGTTCCTACCCGTAACCTCCGCTCTCAAGACAAATCCCTCCTTTCAGTACCCTTCTCCACCACCGCCAACTCCAGGCTCCGCCCTTTCTGTCTCGTCTCACCCCATGCTTGGAATATCACCCCGTGCTTGGAATAAACTCCCTGAGCCCATACGCCAGGCACCCTCCCTGCCCATCTTAAAATCCTTTCTCAAAGCCCACCTCTTCAGTGTCGCCTTCGGCACCTAACCACTATACCTCTATCCAGGAAATCTAGACTGCCCCAACTTGACATTTCGTCCTTTAGATTGTAAGCTCCTTTGAGCAGGGACTGTCCTTCTTTGCTAAACTGTACAGCGCTGCGTAACCCTAGTAGCGCTCTAGAAATGTTAAGTAGTAGTAGTAGGCATAAGTCCAGTGCACAAAAGTTAGGCACGGGGTCTGTGGTAAATGCATGGAGGAGTAGCCTAGTGGTTAGTGCAGCGGCCTGAGAACCAGGGGGAACCAGGTTCAATTCCCACTGCAGCTCCTTGTGACTCTGGACAAGTCACTTACCTTTCCATTGCCCAAGGTACAAAATAACTACCTGTATAAAATATGTAAACCGCTTTGATTGTAATCATAGAAAGGCAGTTTATCAAATCCCATCTTCTTTCCCTATTCTATAAAAGGCATAGGGCTTTGGGCTGAAATTTTTTCAACACTCTTTCAATTCCCTCCTGTAGGTCTAATGTTTACAAATGCAGTGCGTCTGGAACTCGTGTCTTGTGTTAACAGATAGTCTTCAATGATTTCTAGTTTTCATTTGGGTGGCAATCTGAGATGAACCTGAAGGAGCTCAGCAGTGTTGTGTTCTTGGTTAGTGGAATGTTTATTCTTCCTGTGTTTTCCAATAAATACTATTTTGCAAAGAAAAAAATAAAAATTGAAGGGGTGGGCAACCTCTCTCTTTGAGGGCCTCAGCTCAGTTGGGTTTTCAGGATTTCCCCAATGAATATGCATGAGATCTATTTGTAGATAATGGAAGCAGTGCTTGCAAATAGATCTCATGTATATTCATTGGGGAAATCCTGAAAACTTGACTGGATTGTGGTCCTCAAGGACCAAGGTTGCCTACCTCCGTCTTAAACAATATGTAGAAACAGAGAAAATGATGGCAGATAACGACCCTATCCATACCAACTACTATCTCTTCCGATCCCCTTGTCCCATATTTTCTTGATTTTCCAATAGTTTTTCACTCCACTTCCTCCACAAGGAGGCCATTGCATGTATCTTCTTCCTTTCTGTAAAGAAGTATTTCCTGTCTTTAGGCTTGAGAACAATACAGAAACAATTTTAGCAGCCTTTTTTTATTTTTAATTATTGTGAAGTACATGTACTCTGGATAGTGGGGAGGTAGTCCTGTCTTATCTTTTGGATTTAGCATCAACTTTTGATTGATCATGGTCTTCTGAGGCAGCGGCTACAGTCATTGAAGTACTTCAACTCATTTTTATCAGACTGTGCTTTTTCAGTTTTAGCAGGAACACTAATGTCTAAGTCAGTGGTTCCAAAACCTGGTCCCGGAGGCACCTCAGCCAGTCAGGTTTTCAGATACTCACAATGAATATTCGTATGAGAGATTTGCATGCAGAGGAGGCAGTGTTTGCAGATATCTCTCATGAATATTCATTGAGTGTATCCTGAAAACATAACTGGCTGGGGTGCCTCCAAGACCAGGTTTGGAAACCACTGGTGTAAGATGTACGTGCTGAAATGTGGTGTAGCTCAGGGCTCTGCCTTACCTCCTATAACATCTTTTTAAGCCCTTTAGCTACTGCTGTATAGGATTTATGGGATGAGTGTTTATTTATATGCAGTAATAATCTTTTAGTGGTTTCATTGGTAACTCCGGATTCTACCACACTTTAGAGCTACCTTGATGGTGTTTCCAGGGGGCTTAAGGATCATCATTTAGTACTAAATATACCCAAGCAGATACAAAACGTCCAGAAAGACAGCAACTACTCTGCCTCTCTACATGCTTAAATATATCTAAGACAACAACTTATTGGATTACTGGACGCTGTGACTGCTCTAAACTGGTTCTGGTTGTGTTAGGTAATGCCATAACAGTGCTTAAATATTTGGGCATATTAATTGATTCTCTTCCATTTGAGCACATTTCTAATGTGGTAAAAGGGGCTCCTATGTATTATGCCAACTGTGTTCTTCAAGAGGCCTTTTTTGATGAGACTGTAAAATGAGAAGTGAATACATTTTTTTACTCATTCAAAAAGTACAAAGACTAGGGGACACTCTCTATGAAGTTATATACTTTAAAAATAGGAGGAGATATTTTTTTTTCACTCAACGAATAGTTAAGTTCTGGAACTCTTTGCCGGAGGATGTAGTAACATCGGGTAGCGTATCTGGGTTTCCTTCTGGAGGAAAAGTCCATAGTCTTCTATTGAGACAGATATGGGGAAGCCACTGCTTGCCCTGGGATTGGTAGCACGGAATGTTGCCACGATTTGGGTTTCTGCCGGGTACTTGTGACCTGGATTGGTCATTATTGGAAACAAGATACTGGGCTAGATGGACCATTGGTCTGACTCTGTATGGCTATTCTTATGTTCTTATGCATACTCTTAATTCATGTGCTTTTATTATCACATTTTGGCTGTGTTGACTTAGTTTATGAAGGTATATCATCTTCGATTACGGACTCTGCAGGATACTGCTAATAGACTTCTGGATAAGGCCTCTAGATGTGATGATGTAACATCATTGTTTGTCCATTTACTTTGGCTTTGGGTCCAGTTTAGGTTCTGTTCCATAGATTCTGTTATGAGAGAGTCCTGGTTTATTTGTCCACAGTGGATATACCATACGTCCCTGGTAGGCCTTTAAGCTCTTTGTTGGAGCCCAGGATGATTATTCCTACTCCAAGAGCACAGTGGGAATCTACCCATAAAAGTGCTTATTTTACAAGCACCCACTCTGTAGAAGAAACTTCTATATTCATTGAAAAGATTTAAAGCTTTGTTTAAAACTCAGTCTTTAACACATTCAGGACTACATTCAATATATGATGCCAAAAAAAGTGCTATTCTATAAACAGCGCTCCGAATTGGGCACCGTTTACAGGATAGCGCCTGGAGCCATGCCTGACTTCTAGGTGCATGGATCTACATCGGCTGAAATCTGGTGTAAATCCCTGTACCTAAATTAGGCGTGGATCAGACGTGTTTTGTAACAATGTGCATAAATTTCTTGGAATGGCCCTGCCCTGCCCCCTTTTCAGATCCGTGCACTAGAACTTACATGCACATCTTCTTTGAATACGTTTAGCAAGATGCGTGCTTAAATTCTGATTGCCATTTTGTGTTAATTGATTCGCACCCAATTAGCACTAATTGGTTCACTATTCAATTAAATTGTGTGCACGCCCAATTTCTCATGCGCAATTTTGAGCACCATTTATAGAATCTGCAAGTTAATTCACAATGTTCAGAAGTCAGAGTGGAACACTGAAGATCTTCTGTAACCCTAGTGTTCCTGATTGGGGGGGTGGGGGGAGTGTCTTTTTTTTTTTTTTTTTTTTTTTACTAAGCTGCGCTAAGAAATGGGCTTAGTTCATCCTTTCCTGGGCCTTTCCTGCACGCTAAGCCCACTTCTAGTGCAGCCGTAAAAAAAAAAAGGCCCTTGAGTTACTGTTTTGGCCATTTGAAAAATTGCAGGAGTAAAGTCAATATACTAGCTGATTAGTGCATCCGTGCCCATTCTCCACTGCTGATTATGCCCCCTCCCAAAAATATAATTACAGCTTCCTTGGCATTCGCAGATCGCTTTAGCACATCCTGCATTAGGACATGCAGTTTAGTAAAAGGGCTCCTATGGAGGAGATTCTGTATATGGCTTCTAAAAAATTGGCGCTGAAATCTATAACTGGCACCTAGATTTAGGCGCTGATTATAGAATATGCATAGTTGATACTGCAGCGCTGATATCTGTGAGCATCCATTGATGCCAATGAAAACCTGGTGTAAATCTCGAGGCATAGATTTAGGTGCACTGGGCCATATTCTATAGCTAGGTGCCTAAATTTTGGAACACCCCATGAAATACCCATTTCCCCGCCTATAACCATGACCCTTTTTGCCTATGTGCGTTAGAAGTTCGGCGCACATCATTACAGAATATGTTTAGCAAGTTGTGCACCTAAATTCTAATCAGTGCCAAATAGTGCTCATTATTGCTTATTGGCTTGTTAAGCAAATTAAGTTACGTGCGGTGTTATAGAATCAATGCCAATTTCGGCACCTAAATCTAAGCACGCTATATAGAATCCGGCGGTACATGTCTTAAAACGTTTCTTAGCCTAGCATCCAGATACTTTTATTTTCTTTATAACTTAAAAAAATTCATTTTCTTTAATTATTTTTGAGTATAACTTCTCTTCGTATGAATGGGAAAAAATATTTTGCCACAAAATAATTACTCCACTGAAATGGATCTTATTTGTATTTATTAACTGCCTTTATGAAGAGATTCACCCAAAGTGGGGTACATAAGGTGCAGGTTAACATAAAACTTAGTTTTGTTAATAGCATAACAATATTAAAAACGACAAAATATAAACATAAATGCAATAAGTGAGGTAAACTTGAAAATAGCAAATTGAAACCTATTAATAGGACTACCATGAAACAGGATCAAAAATATGCACATTTAACAGCGCTGAAATTCAAATAACAGATTTCTTATGTCTGGAAAGTTCAGTTGTGCGCATTTTACGGTGGGGAAAGAAGTAGGATTAACCAATGAGAGAAGTCACATTTGAAAAAGGCAGAAATGGAAATATCTTTCAAAACTGAAATGCAAAGAAAACCAAAATTACAGCAAGCCAGCACCTGAGCTCTTAGTAAATCCTCTCAAGCAAAATGCTTTCATGATAGGTCCTAACAACCTGCATCTATCAAATATTCCCTTAATAGAGCTGGCATGAGAGAATTCTCTAATGAATCTTCCAACAGAGGAGAATTATCCCCATTAAACCCTGTGCTTTCTTAGGTCTAAAATTGATTTGACATGGTCATGCTAATAAGAAATTGTATTAGCTTTGTTACAGATGACCCTGACATTAACAGGATATAACACTACCCTTTTAATTTTTTAAATTGTACCATCCTCTAAGTTGCAAATTTCTTTCTTATGTTTAATTCTAGAAAGATCAGGAAAATCATGCATTCTGCATAATCTTTAAACTTTTTTTAAATTATTTTGCCAAATGAAATCTGGTTCTGCTAGGAATTTTAAGACCTGGACAAGATTTTAGGGCGCACATTAAAAAGATGACAAGCTGGGCTACTAAATTTGTGCCCTGTTTAGCTAGAACATAAAGTCAGCTGAAAATTCTTCCTAGGCATGGAAAAGTAGCCTAGTTATTAGTGTTGTGGGCTTTGATCCTGGTGAACTGGGTTCAATTCCCACTGTAGCTCCTTGTGATTCTGAGCAAGTTGTTTAACCCTCCATTGCCCCAGGTACAAAATAAGTACCTTTTATGTAATATACAAACTGCTTTACTTGTAACCACAGAAATGTGGTATATCAAGTCCTATCCCCTTTCACTTTAAAAGCTATGCTTATGCATTTAGGCCTGCTATTGATTTGCCGAAAATGATGGTAGAGAAGGTTCATACAGGCCCATCTAAGCTGTGTTCACTTCCTGATGCAGTGTTTAGATCCTAGCTGGTTTCTGCCTTTCCCTTTGCAAGTAATGGTCCTCTGTTCTCATCCCATGCCTTCTTGAATTCTGTTACTGTTTTTGTCTCCACCTTTTCTATTGGAAGGCTGTTCTATGCATCCATAAGGGTCTCTGTGAAGAAATATTTTCCTAATGTTACTCCTAGAGCTTTATGTAATCTCCTTGTTCTGGAACTTCTTTCCACTGAAAATCTTTTTGCCTTGTGCATTGTTCATATGGTGTCTGAAAATCTTTTTGCCTTGTGCATTGTTCATATGGTGTCTGAATGCCTCTGGCATATTTCTCTCTCTTCTAGGCTGTATATGCTGAGGTTCTTAAGTCTCATCTCATAGGGCTTTTGGTGCAGGTTTTACTGTTTTGGCAGGCCTCCTGTAGGCCACCTGTTTGTTTTCCCGCAGTATCCTGTTTAGGTACAGCCTTCAGATCACACTATATGAGGGCTAAATAAAGTTTAATACCCTCACTCCCTAACATAAAGTTATACCTTCATTGGACTAATTTAAATATGTTTCTTGACTAGCTTTCAGGATCTAATATCTTTTATGTGCAGAAAGAAAGAATGCTAAGTGCATGTGCCTGATGGTAGGCCTTATGGGGGTGGGGGGGGGGTGGTGGAAAGATCTTGAGTATGGAGGGAGAACTGGGGTTCTTGCTATGTGGGGTGGGAGTAGAGGAGATAGAAAAAAAAATCAGAGAAGCAGAGAGAAATTTGGAGGATGTAGGCTGTTCTTGCAGGAGGTAGGATGTGCAGTCCTGCATCCCTCAGCATTTCTATTGACAATGCTAAGATAGTGGTAACCGAACAACAGGTCCCACCAAATAACATTCTATGGAGAAACGAGAAACAATCACTGTACTATGTGCCTGTCTGGATTCAGTATGTGACCCAGAGACCGAGTCTACATACCACCTCGGCTGGTAAAGCTGCAGATCTGAGGGTTTTCCTTTTGGTTTTTGTGCTTGTATTGTCATTTTTTTAAAAATCATCATCATGCTGAATAGATATGCTTCAATGTAAAGAGATCTTTCCAGTGTCAAGATTCCAGCCCCACGAAGACTGATCCAAGAGTAAGAAGGAAGACACAGGAGGGCTTGGGAATGGTCTGGAGAGACTAAAGGAAAGAAAATTAGCAGGTAAGATCTAATTTCTCTTTCCTAAGTGTCTTCTCCAGACCATTTCCAATGAGTGGGAAGTACTAGAGCAGTACCTAATGAGGGCAAGAAACAGACAACCTGTGAGCCAACACAGTAGCTCCAAAGTTTGCCTCTTCCACTGTGTAGACATCCAATATGTAATGCTTCACAAGGAGTTAGTGGACAATCATGTGGTCACCTGACAAATGTCTGAAATTGAAATGGAGTTCTCAACCCATGACATGGACTGAGCCTGCATGGAATGTGCATTTAAACACTGTAGGCAATCATTTGCCACTAAGCAAATACACGGAAGAAGTGGCCTCATTGATCCAACGGGTGGGAGTGGCCTTGGAGGCTGAAAAAAGGGGCTCCACCGAAATCCTCCCTGCGAAAAACAGGCAGGGAAATTGACTTGGGTGAAAAGACGAAATGACCTTTAGAACAAAGGAACGAACTGGACGCAGAACGACATGCTCATTGAATAAGAGCAGAAAAGGCTCGACGGGACAGAGCCTGCAACTTCGATTCTACGTGTTGATGTAATTGCGACCAAAAAGGCAACTTTTGCCCTTTCAAAGTGAACGATGACAGAGGCTCAAAGGTAGCCTTCCCTAAGGACACCAACACCAGATTTAAATCCCAAGGTGGAACAGGATGAAACGGGGGTCGCAAATGTATAACCCCCCCCCCCCCCGAAGGAAACGAGACACATCAGGATAGAGAGCAATGGAACGGCTCTGGATGGGCCCTGCAAAGGCTGTTGGTGCCACCAAATGCACTCTGAGATGAAAAAGACAAACCTTTCTCCAATCCATCCTGCAGAAAATGCAAGAGATCTGGCATGGAAGATCGAAGGGGTATCACTCCCCCTCATACACAGGTTGCCTACTGAAATATTATCTCGGATAACTAGAGCTGCACGGAAATATTTTTAAAACAAATAGGAAATATATTTTCACTCGAAGAATAGTTAAGTTCTGGAACTCGCTGCTGGATGATGTAGTAACAGGTTAGCGTGTCTGGGCTTAAAGGTTTGGACAAGTTCCTGGAGGAAAAGTCTTGTTATTGCGATGGACATGGAGGAAGCCACCGTTTGCCCTGAGATTGGTAGCATGGAATGTTACTACTAATTGGGTTTTTGCCAGGTACTTGTGACCTGGATTGGCCACTGTTAGAAGCAGGATACTGGGCTGGATGGACCATTGGTCTAACTTGGTATGGCTATTCTTTTGTTCTTATGAGAGAGAACCAAGATGCAGAGAGAAGGACATGGGAGGTGGGGGGAGGCACAGAGATAGAAAGTTGGGGTGCATTCATTCTGGAGAGGAGACAGATTGCTGGAAATTGAACCTTTTGTGGAGTGGGAGTTGTGGAGGGAGAAAGCTGGGGGTGTTCAGCTTGGGGTGGGGAAGAGCCAGGCTTTTATATTTGGGGAAATTTTGCAGAAACTTACAAATTAAGGGGCCCTTTTACCAACCGGCGGTAGGGCACAGTGAATCGGCCTTACTGCTGGGCTCTCCCAGGAGCTCGGCAGTAGTTCTGGTTCTGCTGCACACCATTTCCAGCGCTAGAAAATAGGTGTGTGTGTGTGTGGGGGGGGGGGGGTGTGTGTAAGTGAGTGGCTGGCAGTAATCGTCATTGCTCGATTACTGGTGAGTTACCATTGGAGCCCTCACTGCCTCCTAAATAGGAGTCAGTAAGGGCTATGGCAGTAAATGGCCATACACAAAATTTTAAGTAGCGCACAGCCATTTACTGCCTCTATTAGGAAAATGCCATTTTATCTGCTGCAGTAAAGGGTGACCTCAGCGTGCGGCAGTCCCACACACAAACTCCACTGTGGGCCACCTTTTACCGCCGCTTGGTAAAAGGGCCCCTAAGGATGCAGAATTTTTTAAAACTGAGTTCTTTAATTTTCAAAAATTTTGCACAGAGCTTAAAACAACAAATTTTGCAAAGAAATTCCCGAAGCTGTCTCCATCCCCCTTAGCTCTCAACCACTTGACAAGTCCTCACACCCGTTGCTTCTTACTTTGTGCAAGATCCCTAAGACACTCCAGGGCTCATTTTTGAAAGAGAAAAATGTGGCATAAAGCAGCATTTGGATGTTTTTCTCACAAAAAGTCCAAATCAGTATTTTCAAAACCTATTTTTAGACGTTTTTCTATGAAGTTCGTCAAAAATGCGTTCAAATCACAAAGGCGCTTGTTGGAACATTTTAAAGGCAGAATTAGAGCGTGCATAACACTTGGATGTGTTACAGCCATAATGGAACAAAACAAAAACGTCCAGGACTAAAACAAGACATTTTGGTCTAGTCCTGTTTTCAGAACGAGTAAGGCACAAAAAGGTGCCCTAAATGATCAGATGACCCCATCCAGTGGTCACTGACTCCCTCCTACCCCTAAAAACTGTGAATAAAAAATATGACTTATCAGCCTCTATAACAGCCTCAGATGTTAGTCAGGTCTACTAGAGCATCATGCTGTTCCCTGGAGTGTTCAGTCCAGTGCACTATGGAGTGGGGGACACAGGTCCCTATTTCCCTGTACCTGTCACACTTGTGGAAACTGTGCCCTCGTCACCCATAAGGGCTATTGTAGTGGGGGGACAGTGGGTTTTAGGTGGGTTTTGGAGGGCTGAGGGGGCAAGTTAAGGGAGCAAAGGTGAGATGTGTACCTGGAAGCATTTTTATGAAGTGCACGTGTGCCCCATTGCTCTCCTGGGATGTCTGGGGGACCAGGCTACTAAAAATGCTGGCTTCTCCTACATCCCAGTGTCATGAATCTCTACATTTTGCAGCTATTTGTGTTTTTTTTTTTTTTTTAAATGGACCAAAAAACAAAATGTCCAAATCACAAAACCTTATTCAAAACAGTATTTTCAAAAAAAAAAAAAAAAAAAGTTTTTCTTGTTTGAAAATGACCTTCTTTCCGATTTGGATTTTGTATGTTTTGTGCAAAACATCCTAAATAGGACTTGGACGTCATATCGAAAATGCCCCCTCCATGTCTCCTAATCTCTTGTTCAGAATTCTTTCCCCCCCCCCCCCCCCTTCGGGGTGGGACACAAACTTCAGCCTATCTGATCATGATTACTACATGTCATATTTGCTTGTTTTTGTTGAGTAGAGGAGTAGCCTAGTGGTTAGTGCAGTGGACTTTGATCCTGGGGAACTGAGTTTGATTCCCACTGCTGCTCCTTGTGACTCTGGGCAAGTTACTTAATCCTCCATTGCCCCTGGTACAAAATAACTGCCTGAATATATGTAAACCGCTTTGAATGTAGTTGCAAAAACCTCAGAAAGGCAGTATATCAAGTCCCATTTCCTGTCCCCTTCCCTTCTGTTTTCTGTGTACAGTGTATCAGTGCATCATAAAGACAATTTACAAAAAAAGCTTTAGCCAGCCACCTTGGGAACTACAGCAAGGCTGATCAGTTTATGAACTTAATATGTGGGACAGTTTCAAAAGTATATTTCCAGTGTTTGCCCTTGACCTAGTTCTTTGATCACATGACTTTCCTCTGGTTAAACCATGTTGCCTTGTATTCTCCAGCCCTGTGGATTCAGACTGCTCCGAGGTCAATAAGGTACTCTTTTTAATTAGATCAGATTAACCAGCCTGTATTACCAACCAATGTTCTGTTTCCACTTTAATTCTTACTATATCTTCAAGTCCCAAAAGAAGGTGCAGGTTTGAAACTTGATACCCAGGCATTCGCACAACACAAGGAAAGAAAAGGAAAATTGTGGAATATCAAATGTCTGTCTATTCAGTTTTAATGCTGGGTAATACTGCCAAGTGCCATGATGGCCATTTCACCTCTCTCGTCTTTTTTTTGTTTTTTGTTAGGTAAGACAGTCTTCCTTTTGTTCCTCTGTTATATTTATATGGAATGTACATATCTTGACAATATTTTTTATATACATTTTAGCAGTACTCTTTGTAGGAAAAGTACCAGTATTCATTATGGGTGGGGTCACCATCTATGGCTCTGCCCCCTATGGTAGCCACACCCCTTATACCAGCCGTGGCGCATATAAGCAGTATCATTGAAAATACTATACCAGTATAGGAGCAAAAAATAACTTGTGATTTTTTATCATTATAAATAATTTCTATAAGCTGTTACAGCTCTAGTATACCCAGTGCAAAATAAGACAGCAGATGTAAATTCTCAAATTAGACATCTTCCAAACACTCAAATGAAAATAAAATGATTTTTTCTACCTTTGTTGTCTGGTGACTGTTTTTCTGAACATGTTGGTCCCAGTCTCTGATTCTGAGGCTCTTTATCTGATCTCTTAACTCTGTTTCCAGGGCTTCCTTTTCATTTATTTCTTTACTTTCCTCCATTTTTTGCCCTACATCCATAGGTAAAAGCTGGGTCCTCTGCGGACTGGAGGAGGTATAGAGTGGATCCATCTTTTGCCTATCATCCATGTGCAGATTTTCTCCTTTTTTCCCTGTCCTTCACCTTGTCAGTATGCATCTCCTTCCTCTCTCCCACGTCCAGCATTTTTTCTCTCTCCCTCCATCCATGTCCAGCATTTCTCCTCTCTCCTCCCCTCCATCCATGTTCATCTCACTTCTTCTCTCTTCCCTCCCTTCCATCCATGTCCAGCATTTCAACTCTGTCTTTCCTCCCCTCCATCCATATCCAAAATTTCTCCTCTCCCCTAAATCCATGTGCATCTCCTCCTCTGTCTTCCCTCCATCCATGTCCAGCTTTTCTCCTCTCCCCCTCCACTCCATCCATGTGCATCTACGTCCTCTGTCTTCCCTCCCCTCCATTCATGTCCAGTATTTCATCTCTCTCTCTTCCCCTCCAACCGTGTGCATCTCTTTCCTTCCCTCCAACATTTCTCCTCTCTTCCCTGCCCTCCACTCCATCCATGTCCAGCATTTTTCCTGCCCTTCCCTCCATCCATCCATGTCCAGAAACTCTGCTCTCTCCTGCCCTCTCTTCCCATCCATGTCCAGATTCTCCTCTGTCCTCCCATCTATGTCCAGCAATTCTCCTTTGTCCCCTATCCTCCCCTCCATGTCCAGTAACTCGCCCAAGCCCCACCTGCCTGCCCTTAGCTTCCCGACAGCACTGCTTTCTGTTCCACCCCCCCACCCCCCGTGACGTGTTTAAATCTTTCATTATTTTTTTTTTACCGTGAGGTGGTGGGATGAAACGGAATGCCTACTACTCTCAAAGGTGTAGGTATGCTCCTTCTTCCTCTTGCCGTGCTTAACAGAATCAACCCCAGTGCGCTTGTTCCCGTCAACAACGTGCACAGAAGGCTCAACCGGCTCCCAAGTTAAAGCAAGGGACGAGTTTTTGACTGACTGTAGGAGAGCATAACTGCAGTAAAGGTTATTGTCTGGATGACCTACTGGAGGGGGAAGGGGAGAGACTGAGTTTTTGCTAAGAAAGGTGGCCTCTTGTAACCGCCAACTGGTGGGTTCTTCAAATAATCCAATAGTTCCCAAACCTGATCCTGGAGGCACCCCAGCCAGTCAGGTTTTAGGATATTCACAATGAATATTCATGAGAGAATTAGATATTGGAGGCAGTGCATGCAAATCTCTCAAGAATATTTATTATGGATATATTAAAAATCTGATGTTGGCGTGTCTTCAGGACCAGGTTTGGGAACGCACTCCAATGAAAACCACAAAATTGCCCATCGAGAGTGCATTACTTCAATTCTCTGCAAAGAGGTACTTGTAGAAGAACTCTGTCCTTCTAAAGGCCCATGAGATTGAATCTGTACCTCCAGGGAAAGAAGGGAAGGGATTCTATTCCAGATACTTCCTTATGCCAGAGATGGGGGGGGGGGGGGTGGAATTTCATCTCATCCTACACTGCAGGGTCCTAAACAGATAACTAGTCAAAGAAGAAGTTCAGGATGTTTTCCTTGGGTCACTATGATTCAGGAATGTGATTGGCTATGCTCTCTGGACATGAAGGATGCCTTTATTCATATTCCGATGCTTCCAAGTCACAAGAACTATCTCGGATTTCATGTGGGGAGATACCATTTCCATTATTGTATTCTGCTGTTTGGTTCGTGATCTCCCAGGGCCTTCAAGTGTTTAGCAGTAGTTGCAGCTTCACTATGCAGACTGGGAGTTTATGTATTTCACTACTTGGACGATTGGTTGGTCAAGAACATGTCAAAGGAAGGTGCGCAGGAGTCCATGCAAGAGAACTGTTTGGGTGTTGGAGCTACATCAGTAAATTCACTCTTTTTTTTTTTTTCCCCCCCCCCCCCCCAATTGGCTGGCATACTGCATTTCTTTCTCTTATGCCCAGGTTAGGCTGACTCTAGAAGACCATGTCACAGCTCACAATGTTGGAGCCATGATTGCATGGGTAGCCCACTTGAGATCAGCCTCCATTGAAGAGATTTACAAGGCTGCAATGTTGTCCCACTACTGCTTCGAGCAGAACACCCAATATGACAGCTGGTTTGGTCAGACAGTCCTGCAGAATTTGTTTGGTGGGAGTGCTGCTTGAAGATGCAGTATTCTGGGCAGCGTTTCCACACCAGGCTACATCAGATGACGTTAACCTCGTGTGAGAATTGGCTTGCTGTCCTCTAAGAACATCTGTATGTAAACACACATTCACACTCTAAACATCTGTATGTAGACACACACACAATTGCTCACTCACTCTAATATTCTAAGCATGCAAAAAATGAAAATGACTTAAGCACACCTGCACCTAATCTTCAAAAAAGTAGGGAAATTTCACAATGCCAAATGAGACATTCCCCCTTGTATATACTTTCAATATATCTGTCAGATCTCTCTGAACTTTCAGATACCCAGCCTGAAGATAGATATTTAGCAACAGGGTGATTTCAAATTTTGGGAGAGAGACTTAAACCCATAGTCAATTCTATAGCATTTTCAGAAGTTCTGCCTGCTTACAGTAAGGGAAATGAGAGACTACATCACACAACCAGCTTTAACATGTAGCTGTAAGCAAGACGATTGCTTATACCAAACAATAGATGGAACATGAGTCTATATTGCAATGATAGGATCCTTTTTGCCCACCAAAAAAAAGATGTAGCCTAAGTGAAAAATTCAATCGGAAAGTGAAAGGCATTTAAACTAGAGGAAGGAGATGGCAGGTGGGAGAAAAAAAGTTCAGAATGTCAAGAGATGATATTAATGCATGTATCAATAACAAAGGGGACCAGAATAAGAAGTTTATACAATAATAGTGACCAGCATAAAAATTGGAGGAAGCCTAAGAGTACAAGTCCTCACAGAATTGGCAATAAAGTTCCTAATTTGGAAGCCCTAATGAAGGAAATGAACTTGGAAGTTGTAGGCATTATGGTTCAGTGAGTCTCACGAGTGAGAAGATAAGTACATAAGTATTGCCATACTGGGAAAAACCAAAGGTCCGTCGAGCCCAGCATCCTGTTTCCAACAGTGTCCAATCCAGGTCACAAATACACGTCAAGATCCCAAAAATGTACAAAACATTTTATACTGCTTATCTCAGAAATAGTGGATTTTCCTTTTAGGAAGCCGTCTAAACATTTTTAAAACTGCTAAGCTAATCGTCTTTACCACATTCTCTGGCAACGAATTTCAGAGTTTAATTAATTACTATAATTCAGGAGGGTGGAGATGGCAAAAGGGGGGGGGGAGGAGTAGCTCCTATGTCAAAAACATTAAAGCAGTTGAAATATAAGGGGTGTGAAGCGCTGTGTACGACTGGTAGCGCTATAGAAATGATTTATAGTAGTAGTAGTAGTGGGGGAAAGCGGAAGCCCTTTGGATTGTGTGGGAAATAGGGGATGGTGCTCTCATCCATATTGATGTGGTCTACAGACCTCTGACTCAAACGGAAAAACTGGAAAGTGATCTGATCAATAACATTGCAAAGATGGGAATGAAAAGAAAGGTGCTTGAAGCACAGTTCAGTTTGGACCCAAGAGCCAATAATCGTTGTTTTGCTGAAAGCGGTGAATCATTGATAACTGTGGAATCCATTTGCATTTGAGTCTAAGGTTGCTTTTTGAAAAATGAAGCTCTGAATCTTGGTGCTAACTGAGGTAAACCTAGTGAGGCAACAAATTTCAAAGTACTTCCATAAATAGAAGTAATAGCAGTAATATATTAGGAAATAGAGCTATTTAGATAGCTTTGGAAAGCTTAAGGTGAACCTAGGGAATTTTATATGATGAAGTAGAACATTTTGTGCACTTGCATAAATGCAGCTTTTAACCACGTGTTTCAGTGAAGCAGGTATAGTATGCTAAGAACAGAATGGATGGAATTGCAGCCTTCCCATAAACTCGCTATTGTTTCATGGCACAAGATGCTGAGTAACATAAGCCTGAATCGCCTGTACTCTCAACAGTATAACAGAACACCCTGCACAGAAGAGTGTATAATAGAAGTTTACAAGGGAATTCTATATATGGTGCCAAACATTAAGCGTTACAAATGCATTTTAATGGATGCAAAACGCCGAAATGGGGCATAAATGGCAGATGCGAGTGAAAACGCATGCACCCATTATAGAATACCGTCTCCCCGGATCTGCAAATGGGGGCTTGGGGGGGGGGGGGTGGAGGTCATAGTAACATAGTAACATAGTAGATGATTGCAGAAAAAGACCTGCACGGTCCATCCAGTCTGCCCAACAAGATAAACTCACATGCGCTACTTTTTGTGTATACCTTACCTTGATTTGTACCTGTCCTTTTCAGGGCACAGACTGTATAAGTCTGCCCAGCACTATCCCCGCCTCCCAACCACCAGCCCCACCTCCCACCACCGGTTCTGGCACAGACCGTATAAATCTGCCCAGCACTATCCCCGCCTCCCAACCACCAGCCCCACCTCCCACCACCGGTTCTGGCACAGACCGTATAAATCTGCCCAGCACTATCCCCGCCTCCCAACCACCAGCCCCACCTCCCACCACCGGTTCTGGCACAGACCGTATAAATCTGCCCAGCACTATCCCTGCCTCCCAACCACCAGTCCCGCCTCCCACCTCCGGCTCTGGCACAGACCGTATAAGTCTGCCCAGCACCATCTCCGCCTCCCGCCACCGGTTCTGCCACCCAATCTCATGGGTGTTCCCTTAAAATATGCGCAGTGTTATAGAACAGGACAGATCCATGACAATCTTCCGTGTTGGGATTTATACCCGGTTTTAGTTGGTGTAACTCCTCGTGCCCAAATTTAAGCATGAATCCTGTTGCTACACACTATTTTATAAAGGGTGCCAATTCTGGGGTGCCCTTTATAAAATACCATTCAGTGCTGATTTTTTTTTTCAGTTACAAATTTTGAGCACCATTTACTGAATCCAGTCCTTGGTGGACTTTAAAACTTCTAGTTTGTATATGTTGTTTTATATGTGTTCAACCTTAAAGCTATATAATAAAATCCAAAAACCTGACAGCTACAGTATTTGTGATTGTACTGCTCTGGGTTACATCCTTGGGTGGGGACAGGGCTGGTCTTAGGCAGAGGCAATGGGGGCGGTCGCACAGAGCCTCCCCACTCTCTGCTATTGCTGTCTCTTACGCACAAGCTGTGATCTGACTGCTTTGCTTCTCCTCCCCCAAGCCACAGGGTGCCCTCCTGGCATGTACCTGGAGCTACCCTGGTGGTCTAGTGGATTCTTTGGGGCAGGATAGATCCCCAGTCTTTCATGCCTGCTGCCGACGCAGACCCTCTTGCTGCTGCATCACCTTTTCAAAATGGCTGCCGAGACTGCCGCTGAAGTCTCGCGAGGTTGCCATTGGAAGTCTCGACAGCCATTTTAAAGAAGATGCACCAGCAAAGAAGGTCAGTGGCGTCGGGCAGGAAAGCTTGGAGCTTGACTGACTGGTATCAGGAAAGGATTCAAACCTAGGGGCAGGCAGTGCTGGAACCTGGAGCTGAAGCTCTGGTTCTTGCATAGAGACTGAAGCTGGAACATTTGTGCTTTTTTTGTTCTTTCATTTTTGTGTGTACTTTGACCTTCTGTTCCACTGCAGTATTCTTTTGGGATCATCAGGTACATCTTCCTTTCAATTGAAAGAGACTTTTCTCCTGTACATTTATGCCACGTACGTATTTAAATACCTTTATCATATCTCCCCTCTCCCGCCTTTCTTCAAAGTATACATATTCAGATCTTTGTGGGTCTAGGATTTGCCTGCAGAAAGGTGCAAGTAAACCAAGTAGGGATGTGCATACATTTGAAACAACATGGGAAATTTCATTTATTTTCCTGTGTTGTAAATAACGTGCACTGTCTGAAAGAGTGTGTAGTACTAACTCTTACTGCCGAAACAAACAAAAAATGTAAAAACTTCAAACAAAACATATTCACAGGAAACAGAACGAAATGAACATTTATGGGCTGCACACCCTTAAAACTCATAAAAAAAAACAAAAACCTGTTCTTGCTTGGCAGGTACTTTTGTCTCCAGCCCTCATAATTTCTTCATTATACTTAGCTCACCTCCCATCTTAGAGGCCTTCTCCTTCTTTTATGCTCCATCATAAGTACATAAGTGTTGCCATACTGGGACAGACCGAAGGTCCATCAAGCTCAATGTCCTGTTTCCAACAGTGGCCAATCCAGGTCACAAGTACCTGGCAGGATCCCAAAACAATACAATGCACGTTATGTTGCTTATCCAAGAAATAAGCAGTGGATTTTCCCAGGTTCATTTTAATAATGGTTTGTGGACTTTTCTTTTAGGAAGCTATCCAAACCTTTTTTTGAACCCCACTAAGTTAACTGATTTTACCACATTCTCTGGCAACGAATTCCAGAGTTTAATTACACAGTGAGTGAAGAAATATTTTCTTCGATTCGTTTTAAATTTGCTACTTTGTAGCTTCATTGCGTGCCCCCCTAGTCCTAGTATTTTGGAAAGAGTAAACAAGCGATTCACATCTACCCGTTCCACTCCACTCAGTATTTTATATACCTCTATCATTTCTCCCCTCATTAGTCTTCTCCAAGCTGAAGAGCCCTAGCTGTTTCAGCCTTTCCTCATAGGGAAGTTGTTCCATCCCCTTCATCATTTTCGTCGCACTTCTCTGTACCTTTCCTAATTCCACTATGTCTTTTTTTTTTTTTTTTTTAAGATGCGATGATTAGAATTGAACACCGTATTCAAGCTGAAGTCGCACCATGGAGCAGAACACAATATTCAAGGTGCGGTCACACCATGGAGCGATACAAAGTCATAACATCCTCTATTTATTCTCCATTCCTTTCCTAATACCTAACGTTCTTTTACTTTCTTTGCTGCCATAGCACACTGATCAGAGTGTTTCAACGTATCATCAAAGATGACTCCTCATGTGGAACCTTGCATCACGTAGCTATAGTTCAGGTTCCTCTTTCCCATGTGAATCACTTTGCACTTGCTCACATTAAATATCATCTGCCATTTGTATGCCCAGTCTTCCAGTCTTGCAATTTTGCACAATCCTCTTGTGATTTAACAACTTTGAATAACTTTTTTGTGTCATTGGCAAATGTAATTACCTCAGTAGTTATTCCCATATCTAGATCATGTATAAATACATTAAAAAGCAGCTGTCCCAACACAGACCCCTGTGGAACACCACTATCTACCCTTCTCCATTGAGAATACTGACTACTAACAACTAGGCCCGTTTTATTCTGTCCCAGAAAACAACAAGGCAACCGATCTGCAAAATCCAACGTGGAAAACAAACTAGCAGATCAGTATAATATCCAACAAAAACTTTATTGAAGATACCATGTATGAAACGAATGCCCGACACAGGCCGTGTTTCGCCCAACTATAGGGCTGCGTCGGGCTAGTCTGTATATTTTTAAATAAGAGCGGTATCAAACTATCAGGACAAGGATATGAGAAATATTCTTCATAAAAAACCAGCATGAGCAGCTCAAGATAACATATCTCTGGATATGCGTGACGCCAGATAATCGATGAATAGTCTGCTATCGAAAGCTGAAAAAATCAGCTGGTTTTTTATGAAGAATATTTCTCATATCCTTTTCCTGATAGATAATTTGATACCGCTCTTATTTAAAAATATACAGACTAGCCCCTGACGCAGCCCTATTGTTGGGTGAAACATGGCCTGTGTCGGGCATCCGTTTTATTCTGTTCAAGGCTGCACACTCACCCAGTTGAATATAGTTTCAGGTTAAGCTCTCTCCATTGCGAGGTCCAGTTGACCACTGGTGGTTGTTTTTGGTGAGCTTCGTAGCTAGGGATTCTCATCTGTAAGAATTATAGGCCTGCTTGTCCTTGAAGAAAGCTGAGATTCTTACCCATAGCAGGTATTCTCTGAGGACAGTATCTGTGAGAATATAAGGCTTCTGTCCTCGGAAAATACCTGTTACAGGTAAGTGCCTTCACTTTGTGGGGGCAGGTTTCCCTACTATTTCCATCAGTGAATTTGGCTAAATATTTAAGACAGTTCTCATCTTCATTGCCTTATCAGTCTGCCTCACTATGGAAATCTTCCCTCATCTGTCTGTTCATTAGTGGATTATTTGTTGCTTCGTAGGCAGCTTAAAACTTTTTTATTTAAGAAATATGTGGAATGATTTATGGTGTAATGTGTGATTTTGTTTTGTAAATTCCAAGATTTGTTCCGGTATTTTCTTGTTTTGATCTGCATGGAACTGTGGAGGATATCGTGGAATATAAGACTAGATATAATGAATTGCATGAATCATCTTGAGGTGCTGGTAAGTTTAGCTGTGCTATTGGCAGTCTTGACTGCTAACACACTGTAATGACCCATGTCACAGCCAGCTACACCTCTACCCTCCTATATCATGTCCAGATCCAGCCCACTTCTGTGTTACGCAGCTAATGCTGGGTTTTTGGTTCAAAGGCTCTTTTTTAGCCCTCTGCTACTTGTCTACTTGTGCTGAAAACCCTGCGTTAGCTGCTTAATGCACCTTAGTAAAAGGGCCCCTAAATGAGTCAATGCAGATACATTACTGTATCTCTGAATGTTTAAGCAAGGATACTTTTCTTCAATTCAGAATAGTTTTGGAAGTCGGTCATTGATGGTATCCAGTAGTGAGGATGCAGTGAAAGTCGTTTTGCTTAGGTGCAAACTAATATATATTTTAACGTTTGAGGTAATTTCAAAAGGCTTGTTTGTATGGCACTAAGAGGCAGATGCAGCAACCAAACGTAAAAAAATCTAAATCGTTAAAGTCCCTAACGATTTTAAAATAACGAAGAATGCACCAAAAAAAAAGTCACACATGCTGAGATCGGTATTGAAACGTACAATGTATCAAAGAATCACAATACACATCGTTAATCGGCCCCCAAATCATGCGCAGAGCAGCCAAGCGTTATGTTAGCTGCTCTGCGCATGCCACAAACAGTCAAAACACAAGCACATGGCTCCCAAATCAAAACAAAAATAAAAACAAAGGGTCGGGAGGGGGCAAAGGCGCTCGTCAGGAGCGTCCTGTATGGCCGTCCTTGCCCCCCCTCCCACCCGTGGTCGCCGTTCCCCCCTGCCCCACTTCCCCCTGCATTCTGAATTAAAAATCAAGAAGAAAAGCAAATGTACCTTTAGCAGCCCCGGCCCCCCTCCCTTCCTCACTACTCTGTCTCCCCTCAGCTCCACCTCCCGACATCCTCCGCCCTGTGCCCCGCCCCTCTTGGGGTTGTCGCCGCCATTCCCCTCCTCCATCGGGCCCCCCTCCCTCTTACCGGGACCGTGCAGCGCCTCTCTCCTCTGTCCGAAGGCGCTGCACGGGCAAGAAGAAAGCTGATGCCTGCCTTCGCCCAGCTTCTGTGGCGCGTCACTAGAGAGGTGAGCCCAACAGACCCCTCAATCGTGCCTGCAAACCCCAGGTCCAAATGAGCATAACTTAAAGGAGGGCTAAATGCCAATATTTAAAAAATCTTCAGTAAGTGTATACTGCTATTGCAAAATTAGAAGCACACTTGTCAGACTTGTCCCCAGCACATCACTTTCAAAACTGCGCTAGCTGCACTGGTTGCCAGTGAAGGCTAGGATTAGTTTCAAAGTATCCTGCCTTGTTTTTAAATCATTACATGGTTTTCATCTGTACTTTTTTGTATGATCTCCTTTATTGCTGTTCTGCTCGTATTACTCGGATGTTTAAAAATAGCAATACTCTCATCCCCCCCCCCCTCAGTTTGTTGTCTTATCTCTAATTAAAATCATGAAAGATCTTATCCTTACCATGCAGTTGAAAAAGGTGTGAGCAAAATCTAAATAAATGAATAATATAAAATAAATAAAAGGGCTTACTGCAGGATGCAATGAGGTAAATTTCTAATCTGTCATGCTACCTCTGCACTTGCAGGGGGTGTGTCTGGGGGGGGGGCAGAGAGTGGGTGTTTCTGCACTAATCAGTCCATCTACTTCATGCTAACTGATTAGCACAGGATTAGCGCGTGAGCCCTTACCACCCTCAAAATGGGTGGAGGTAAGTGCTCACTTGCTAATTTCTATTATTTTCCGTGCACTAATGGCACGCGTCGCAGTTGGATGTTCAGGCGGCTGCCACGGAGGCGGTTGTACAGGGATTGGGTGTTCCCCCAGTGGGGGTGGGGGGGTTCTCAGCAAAGCGGGGCCAAATTTTGGGAATCCAGGTTGATTCGGCCCATCCTGTGATGCAGGTCCAGGCATCAGCTGAGCCTGCGGGAGGAGGTCTTCCCAAGGGGTGGTTTCCCTTTGGATTTTGTCGTAGCAATGTACAATGCTTACTTGCTCAGGCAGTCATCTCCTCAGCCTCCTTTGGCTTCAGAGCATTCCCTGGGGTCTATTGCTGGCTCCAGAAGACCCAGGGTTTCCTGGGAAGATCAGGAGATGGCTTTAGGGATGGAGTTGGAGTCCGTAGGTGATACAGTCAATTTGGATTTGGAGGCAGAGGAGTATAAGAGTGAGGAAGAAGCCTTCCCTTTGTTAGAATTGCCTACAGGGGAGGACCTGTTGGTGGCCAGGATTTTCCATAAGGAGGACTTAAAGGAGTTGATTGCTTTGGTATCATCCACCTTAAATTTGAAGAAGCGCAGGAATCTACAGTCCAGTTTGACTCTGGGACTTCCATTCCAAATTCCTCAGCCACAAAAAGTGCTGATGATGGATGCAACTCTCTTGGGATGGGGAGCTCATGTAGATGGGCTTCACACTCAAGAAGCTTGTTCCTCCTAGGAAACAAATCTTCAGATCAATCTCCTGGAGCTCCGAGTGCTCTTGAACACCCTAAAGGCTTTCAGAGATCGGCAAGCTCACCAAATTGTTCTCATCCAAACAGACAATCAGGTTGCAATGTATTACACCAACAAGCAGGGGGTCACTGGATCACGCCCTCTGTGTCAGGAGGCTGTCCAGATATGGCATCGGGCTCATCAAGATGGCATGTTCCTTCGAGCCACCTATCTGGTGGGCACAAACAATACCCTGGCCGATAGACTGAGCAGGATAATGCAACCTCACGAGTGGTCTGTCAATATGGACATTGCCTGCAAGATCTTCCGAGTGTGGAGCACCTCTTTGGTGGATCTTTTGCCACTCAGTTCAACCACAAGGTCCCTCAGTTCTGTTCCAGGCTTCAGGCCCACGACAGGCTAGAGTCAGATGCTTCCCTCCTCAGGTGGGGGACAGGTCTTATGTATGTGTATCCTCCCATACCTCTGGTGGGGAAAACTTTATTGAAACTCAACCAAGATGTAGCACCATGATTCTGATTGTGCCGTACTGGCTGCAGCAGATCTGGTTCCCTCTTTTCTGGCGTTATCCTCTGAAGAACTGTGGAGATTGGAATGTTTTCCAACTCTCATCATGCAGAATGAGGGGTCCCACCTACATCCCAACCTCCAGTCTCTAGCTCTTGCAGCTTGGATGTTGAGAGCCTAGAATTGGCTTCCTTGGGTCTTTCAGAGGGTGTCTCACCCAGCTGATGAAGGCTCCTTTTGAGCCACTGAAATCCTGCCTTCTGAAGTACTTGAACTGGAAGGTCATTTTCTTGGTGGCTGTTATTACAGCTTGTAGAGTCGGTGAACTTCAGGCTTTATTGGTGGATGCACCTTATACTAAGTTTCATCACTGCTGAAAGGGGTGTCGGAGTTCCATCGGAACCAGTCGATTGTCTTACCAACATTCTTTCTCCAATCTCATGCTCACCCTGGCAAAAGCAGTTAGCAGACCTTGGATTGCAAGAGATGATTGGCCTACTACATGGTGCGGACAAGGCCCCACAGACGATCCATCCAGCTTTTTCTTTCTTTTGATCCCAATAGGATGGGGGTTGTAATCAGTAAATGCACCATTTCTATTTGACTGGCAGATTGCATTTCCTTCACTTGTGCCAAGGTTGGACTGGCTCTAGAGGGTCTTGTCACGGCTCACATGTCGAAACCATAGCTGCATCGGTAGCCCACTTGAGGTCAGCCTCCATTGAAGAAATTTGCAAAGCTGCAACGTGGTCTTCAGTCCACACATTCAAATCACACTACTGCCTTGGGCAGGATACCCAACACGACAGTTGGTTCAGGCAGACAGTGTTGCAGAATCTGTTTGGGGCCTATAATCCAACTTCATCCTCCTAGGCCCGTTTTATTCTGTTCCAGGTTGCACTGTCATTGACATTGTGTATAGTTTCAGGTTAATCTATGTTATGTCCTTGCTGTTGCAAGGCCCAGTTGACCAATGTTTGTTGTTTTTAGTGAGCCTGGATGCTAGGGACTTCCCACTTGTGAGAATATAGAAGCCTGCTTGTCCTCAGAGAAAGCACAGGTACTTACCTGTAGCAGATGTTCTCCGAGGACAGCAGGCTTTATAGTCTCCCACCTCCCCTTGGAGTTGTCTCCTTCATAATTTTTTACTTTATTTTTTGCTGTAGTATTAAACTGACGAGACCGTGGTCTTTCAGCGGGCGGGAAGGCACTCACGCCTGCATGGTGGTGCGTGTCTCATGCTCCATAAAGCTCTCTTTAGGACTTTTGTAAATTCTGGACAGGGCGATATGGGTCAGTGTCACCCAGTTGTGCGAACATAAAGCCTGTGTCCTCTGAGAAGATCTACTAAAGGTAACCTGCACTTTTTACAGGCTACTTATATTCACTGGGATTTATTTGTATTACAAAGATTTTTTTTTTGGGGGGGGGGGGGGTATTAAAAAAACAGAAAAAGTTATTCAAAGTTAGTGTCCCATAATGATCCTTCACCATACTATTTTATTTACTACATTTATATCCCGCCTGTATCCAAGGCAGGTAACAATATCCACATACATAGTCTTGAACATGTAACAGTCGCTAGGTATATTAAGCTAAAACGTGGTCATTAACCTGGTCTTGGCATGCAAAGAAAGAAAGAAAAAAAATCTTGTAAGAGTCAATCAGATAACTATGTAGCCAAAAAGGCTTTGACAAACAGATGCGTTTTTAGCACATTTTTTCTACAGTTACACTTAACATTTTGAATAGAGCACTTTTATTTTCATTTCTGGATATCAACACATTTTTGTAAATTGCATTTTGTTGTCAGTGTTTACTTTGTTTTCAAATTCATGTGCATTATTCAGAACTACATAATCTGGTTATGATTTGAGTGTTTAGAGTTGAAGGCGATGTAACAGCATGGGTCCAGCTGCCTTGGGTGACTTTGATTTAAATGCAGATGTATGACGACTCTTGGCATTAACCAGAGGGGCTGAGGCATTCTGGTTTGAATGGTTTCATCTATTTTCTGTAGCTGTTAAGTTTCTGGAGTGAAAGAATAATATCAAAACAGCTTCCAAGTTTCTGTTCTGGTAAGTCATGCTAGTGAAATCAATAAATGAACCATAAATAGTAAGAGAGGCACTGGTTATGTTTTAGATAAATTCAGAATGATAATTTATACAGATTAGTTTACCAGTCTAATGTTTTTTGTCTTGTGGTTCTGAATGCACAATTGCAGTCTTCCTATTGCATTCAGCTTTTTGTTTGAGAATTTATGGAGCTGTTTACTTTGGAGCTTGATTTTAGTTTGCATTAATACACATTTCCAATTTGCCTCATGTCAGCATTTACTAAAATACTGATAGTATTTAGAAGGGTTTTTTTTTTTAACCAAGATTTGTGTAAAGTGTACAGTATGCCTTAAGTAAATGATGTACAATAAAACTTTATGACTGTATTTCTCCTTGGGGATGGACCTGTCATGGCCATCTTGACTGCCAAGTGTTTCAACAAATGAGTTTGTTCTCTTGATCTTAATCTTACATTCAGAGCCAACTGGCTTCTCCCCTTTTTATTTTCCCTGAGGTGGAACAGGGAAAGGTTGTTAACATTCTTCAGATCCTCTCTCTCTCTCTCTCTCTCTCTCTCTCTGCCTTTCCTCCCCCACCCCTACCAAACAATTTGTATTTTGGATCACTGCAGGACACAGACATGGTGGAGCCCTATGCCCTGCCCTGTGAAGAAAGCTTGAGATTCTTGGCTTTGGCACATTTGTTGAAATTGTTACCACACCGTAGATGATTTGGCCTTTAAAAGTAAGATAAAAATTGTATCAAGTTAATCCAATTTTTTTTAAAGTATCATCTTATTTTATTTTTTGCAGTAGATAAGATGAATTATCAGTAGTATTCAACTTTCTTGTTCTTATGTACATTATTTTCCTAAAGAGCAAATGATAATGGTTGTAAAGGTTTGTCTACTTGGTTGTTCCCACAAATGTGAATCTAGTTGGGGTGTTGGTATATTGATACTTATCAAGACCCCAGGCAGCCATCACATTGAAAAATTGAATATATGTGAAACATGAATACAGCATTTGCCGTGAGGACTGAGTTATCGCTTTTAGGATAGATGGTGCTGTGTTTTACTGAATGTTTCCCATAGACAAAATATGTGTAAAACCCCACTTCAGTACAGTAGTGTCGGTCTCATTTCAGTGTTGGGCCACATTGGGAAAACAGTTGACTTTAACTGGTCCAAACAGAGGGGTGGAGGACTAGTCTAGTGGTTAGCTTAATAATCAGAGGTGCTTGGTTCAAATTCCACTTCTGCTCCTTGTGATCTAGGCAAGTCAATTAACCTTGCATTGTCTCAGGTACAAAATTAGGTTGGAAAATACTTAGCGTATCACCTGATTGTAACTCACTCACATTCAGGTGGTATGCTAATACTAAAAAAAAAAAAAAAAAAAAAGTGAGCAAAAGCCAAATAAAGGGAAAAGAATTTTGCATAATTTTCTATATAGTAGCATTGTAGCATATTCAGCTAAAACTCAATGAAGAAAAAACACATTGTCTCATTCACTCATCCCAACACAGCGCCGACAACCCCACAACTATCAACACCCCAGACTACTCCCTTCCTATCTCAGACAACCTGAAAATCCTTGGCGTTACAATAGACTGTAACTTAACGCTAGAGAGCCAAGTGGCATCCACAACAAAGAAAATGTTCCACTCAATGTGGAAACTCAAACGCTTGAAACAATTCTTCCCATGGGAAACATTTCGCAACCTGGTACAATCAATGGTACTAAGCCATTTAGACTACTGCAATGGAATTTATGCGGGATGCAAGGAACACCTTAAAGAAGCTTCAGACCGCTCAGAACACGGCAGCTAGGCTTATATTTGGAAAAACACAATATGAAAGCGCAAAGCCCCTCCACAAAATACTACACTGGCTCCCAATGAAAGAACGCATTGCCTTCAAAATCTGCACCCTTGTTCACAAAATTATCTACGGTGAATTATCTACGGTGAAGCTCCTGGATACATGACAGACTTGATCAACTTACCAACTAGAAACACATCAGAATCAACAAGAACATATCTAAATCTGCACTACCCAAGCTGCAAAGGCCTCAAATACAAATCAACTTACGCATCCAGCTTTTCCTACATAAGCACACAACTGTGGGAACACACTACCAAAAGCCTTGAAAATGACGCATGACCACCTAAACTTCTGGAAATCACTAAAAACTAATCTATTCAAAAAGGTATACCCTGCCAGTCCAACCTAAATGCCTGATCTCTGCGACACAACAAAACTAAAGTACGTAATGGACATAAGTCAGCTCTTCCATTGTACGATTCCATAATTGTGGCTGTGCCACATGATCTTTATCCTACCACAAAATCACTTTGTATTTGTTCTCACCAGAGCTGGCAAACGCATCTCCGGTAAATCAGTAGGCTTAATTTATGAGTCATGCTCCATGTAAGAGTCATGAGGATCCATGCTGCAGCCGTGCACCGGATGTTTGCTATCATTTAATTTGGAACACACCAGATGCATACAGAAACATTTTCACCTGGATTCTGTATAAGTCATCCAAATTTGGGTGTAGATCCTAGATCAACTAATTAGTAAATTAGGTGCTATCAATTATTGGTATTAATCACTTAATTGACAGTAATTAGGAGTTACACATAGATCTGCTCTATGCCTTATTCTGTAACATACATGCCTAAATTTCATAGTGCTTAACTCAAAATGGGGTGTGATATTGGGCGGGGTATGGGCGGGTCAGGGGCATTCCAAGAAATTAGGTGCAATATTATATAACTGCCATCAGTTAGGTGCCAGCATTTAAACCAGCTTTTGGTGAGCTAAGTGCTTACACCCAAAGTTAGGTGCAAGAAGCATGCAAAACTAGTATTCTGTAAAGAGTGCTCTGCACACTAGCTTAGCGTGGATCATAACTGAGTCTGACCCTTTGTGGCTAGACCTTGCATAGGATCAACACCGATGAAGTTGAGCTGTGGCCCCCTCATCCTCTCCTCCCCTCAGGAATGATGGCTCTTGGTCAAGGCAATGGGCGATACGGCTGTAGGTTTTCACACCTGTCAGTCATAGGTGAGATACACTACAGTGCCTCTTCTGCCTTTTCTGTTCTCCAGCATCCAGTTGTCCTCTTGGGCCATGCTCATGGACAGCCAGTTGTGGAAGCTGGAACTCCAACATCTGGTCACAAGCAGGGGCATAGCTACAGGTGGGCCTGGGTGGGCCCAGGTCCACCCAATCTCACCTCAGGCCCACTCAGTTTAAGTACCAAACTGCACAGCCTTTCTTCCATGGCTCAGCCACCTCCCATCTGCTTTTAGGCAGCTGGCAGCTCTCCCAGGCGGTCCTCCTACCTGCCTAAAAATTTTTTTTTTTTTTAGTGCAGTGTGGGTTGGGTTATTGATCAATCTCCCCCCCCCCCCCCCCCCAACAAGCACAGGAGCCAGCACACTGCACACACTGAGCTTAGAACAGTGCTCTGCACCATCTGCAAGCAGTTGCCCAGGTAAAATAAATGTTTTTTCATTTTAACAAATACAGAGTGTAATCAAAATGCTGGCTGGTGGTGGATGAGCTCTTCACTGCCTAGGGCAAAGAAAGGTATGCTTAATGATTAAGTATACTTTTTTTTTTTTTTTGCCCTAGGCAATGAAGAGCCCACCCCCATCCAGAAACCAACCAACAATAAATTTTAATAGTGCTTAGGTTAAAATAAAAAAAGGTGGTGGGTTTTTTGAGCGGGGATGGTCTGCTGTGCCCGAGTTAAAATTTAAAAGTTTTAAATTTAATACAGGGGGGTTTTTGGCCGGAGGTGGGCTGTGCAGTGCAGCTGTTGGGTACACTACTTAGAAATCCATCATCAAGTGATTTTTAACGAATTATTTTGTAGTATCCCAAGAAACATTACTCATACCTATAGACATGGTGCCCACCCATATTAGCTCTGGGCCCACCCAAAATGTCAGATCTGGCTATGCCACTGGTCACAAGACATGCTAAGTAGGGAGAAGCAGGCCTCCTCCCGTCCTCCCTTCTTTTTCCTTTTTTCTGCTTGCAGAGTGGCGTTTACTAGTTTCCTTACAATGTTCTCTCTCCTTACATGATTGTGTTCTGCATTCTGTCATATTGTCTATGCCCTCTGAGAGGTCAAGTATGTCTTCATGATCTACAGCATTGTGGAACAGGCATGTCGTCTGCACGGTAAGGTTATTCGTGTGCCGAGGTCAAGCTCGTTCCTAGTTGCCAAGGATGTGTTGAGTAACTCATTCTGTCATTCAAGCTGTAACACATAGTCACTATTTGGAGCTGGTGCCCAGTGCTTTATGCAAAAGGTCAACATTCTTTGTGTGAATCTGTAAAAAGGCATTAAGTATGCGACAGTTGACTTTTGCTTTTCAACTAACTTTGTCATAATTATTCTCCGAGGACAAGCAGGCTGCTTGTTCTCACTAATGTGGGGGTGACGTCCACGGCAGCCCCTCCAATCGGAAACTTCACTAGCAAAGTCCTTTGCTAGCCCTCGCGCGCCCGCGCGCACCGCGCATGCGCGGCCGTCTTCCCGCCCGAAACCGGCTCGAGCCGGCCAGTCTTCTTTTGTCCGCACTCGGTACGGTCGTGTTTTCGCCGTGTCGAGCCCCGGAAAGTCGACCTCGCGCGTCCAATTTGTTTTGAACGTGTTTTTTTCCTTCGGGAAAGCTTTGTCACTAGTCGGGAAGTGCTCCGGAAACCCCCCGCCGGGTTTCGTGTAAATCCTCCCCGTACTTCCAGCTTTTTTGCCCCGGTAAGTTTTCTTTCGTCGTCGGGGTAGGCCTCTTTTCGGCCTCGGTCGAGATTTTTTCTCCCTCTAAATTTGGTGCTTCAAATTTCGCCATTTCGGCTTTTGATTTCGCCGGCGTGATTTTTCCGCCCATGACATCGAAGCCTTCCAGCGGCTTCAAGAAGTGCACCCAGTGCGCCCGGGTTATCTCGCTCACTGATCGACACTCGTCGTGTCTTCAGTGTCTGGGGGCCGAGCACCGCCCTCAGAACTGCAGTCTGTGTTCCCTGCTTCAAAGGCGGACTCAGGTAGCGAGACTAGCCCAGTGGAACGTGTTGTTCTCGGGCTCTTCGTCGGCATCGGCACCGGGATCTTCGAGTGCATCGACGTCGTCAGCGTCCAGACCATCTTCCTCGGCCGCCCCTGCATCGAGTGCATCGAGGCATCGGGCCTCTGCATCGGCGCCGAGACATCGGATAGCTGCATCGACGTCGGTGGTACCAGGACCTCGTCTGCTGATGTCGTCGGACGGTGGTGCATCGGGTGGAGTGCAGGTGAGGGCTGTCCATTCCCCTGCTGGTGGCGGTGAGCCCTCGGGTGGGTCTCCGCCTACCCTGAGGGCTCCTGCGGTACAGCCCCCCCGAGATCGACCTTCTTCAGTCTCGGCCCCGAGGAAGCGACGGATGGATTCGACGTCCTCCTCGTCGGTGCCGGGGAGCTCCGGTGACATGCTTCGGAAGAAATCGAAGAAGCATCGACACCGGTCTCCTCCCCGTGTCGGCACCGAGAGCTCTGGGTCGCCGAGGGATTCGGCACCCAGCAGGCATCGGCACCGAGAGGACCGCTCACCCTCTGTTCAGGAGGTGTCGATGCGCTCCGCTCTGGACAGCCCGGAACAGCCTCCACGCCCGGAACAGGTACTGACGTCGACGCCTGCATCGACCTCTCAGCCTTTCTCTGCAGCCGCTCTAAACGAGAGCCTCCGGGCCGTTCTCCCAGAGATTCTGGGAGAGCTGTTGCGCCCTACCCCTCCGGTACCGGCGGTGCTTGCGCCACCGGTACCGTCGAGCGTGGCGCCGGCTGGCCCATCGCCCAGGTTGAGGTCCCCGACGTCGGTACCGCGGCCACCTCCCAGGAAGGCTCCCCGACTACGTCGGCGGAGGGAGCTTCGCCGATGCGGGCGAGGGAGTCTACCTCTCGACGCCCCCATCGTGGACGGGGTTCCACGGAGTCGAGCAGGGCGAGGTTGCAGACACAGGTCCGTGAACTTGTGTCTGACACCGAGGGTGAGGCCTCGTGGGAGGAAGAGGAAGATCCCAGATATTTCTCTGACGAGGAGTCTGAGGGTCTTCCGTCTGATCCCACTCCCTCTCCTGAGAGACAGCTTTCTCCTCCCGAGAGTCTGTCTTTTGCCTCCTTTGTCCGGGAGATGTCTACGGCCATCCCCTTCCCGGTGGTTGTGGAGGACGAGCCCAGGGCTGAAATGTTTGAGCTCCTGGACTATCCTTCTCCACCTAAGGAAGCGTCCACTGTTCCCTTGCACCATGTCCTGAAGAAGACATTGCTTGCGAACTGGACCAAGCCATTAACTAATCCCCACATTCCCAAGAAGATCGAGTCCCAGTACCGGATCCATGGGGACCCAGAGCTGATGCGCACTCAGTTGCCTCATGACTCTGGAGTTGTGGATTTGGCCCTAAAGAAGGCTAAGAGTTCTAGGGAACATGCTTCGGCGCCCCCGGGCAAGGACGCTAGAACCTTAGACTCCTTTGGGAGGAAGGCCTACCATTCCTCTATGCTCGTGTCCAAGATCCAGTCTTACCAGCTCTACACGAGCATACACATGCGGAATAATGTGCGGCAGTTGGCGGGCTTGGTTGATGCTCTTCCCCCTGAGCAAGCCAAGCCTTTTCAGGAGGTGGTCAGGCAGCTGAAGGCGTGCAGAAAATTCCTGGCCAGAGGAGTTTATGACACTTTTGATGTTGCGTCCAGGGCCGCTGCTCAAGGTGTGGTGATGCGCAGGCTCTCATGGCTGCGTGCCGCCGACCTGGAGAATAGAATCCAGCAGCGGATTACGGACTTGCCTTGCCGTGCGGATAACATTTTGGCGAAAAAGTCGAGCAGGTGGTAGAGTCTCTCCACCAGCGGGACACCGCATTCGACAAGTTCGCCCGCCGGCAGCCTTCAGCTTCTACCTCTACAGGTAGACGATTTTTCGGGGGAAGGAAGACTGTTCCCTATACTTCTGGCAAGCGTAGGTACAATCCTCCTTCCCGACAGCCTGCGGCCCAGGCTAAGCCCCAGCGCGCTCGCTCTCGTCAGCAGCGTGCGAATCAGCAAGGCCCCGCGGCTCCCCAGCAAAAGCAAGGGGCGAGCTTTTGACTGGCTCCAGCAGAGCATAGCCGACATCCAAGTGTCAGTGCCGGGCGACCTGCCTGTCGGAGGGAGGTTGAAAGCTTTTCACCAAAGGTGGCCTCTCATAACCTCCGATCAGTGGGTTCTCCAAATAGTCCGGCAAGGATACACCCTCAATTTGGCCTCTCAACCTCCAAATTGTCCACCGGGAGCTCAGTCCTACAGCTTCCAGCACAAGCAGGTACTTGCAGAGGAACTCTCCGCCCTTCTCAGCGCCAATGCGGTCGAGCCCGTGCCATCCGGGCAAGAAGGGCTGGGGTTCTATTCCAGGTACTTCCTTGTGGAAAAGAAAACAGGGGGGATGCGTCCCATCCTAGACCTAAGGGCCCTGAACAAATATCTCGTAAAAGAAAAGTTCAGGATGCTTTCCCTGGGCACCCTTCTCCCCATGATTCAGCAAAACGATTGGCTATGCTCTCTGGACTTGAAGGATGCCTACACACACATCCCGATACTGCCAGCTCACAGACAGTATCTGCGATTTCAGCTGGGCGCACGCCACTTCCAGTACTGTGTGCTACCCTTTGGCTCGCCTCTGCGCCCAGGGTGTTCACAAAGTGCCTAGCTGTGGTAGCAGCGGCGCTTCGCAGGCTGGGAGTGCACGTGTTCCCATATCTCGACGATTGGCTGGTGAAGAACACTTCCGAGGCAGGAGCCCTGCAGTCCATGCAGATGACTATTCGCCTCCTGGAGCTACTGGGGTTTGTGATAAATTACCCAAAGTCCCATCTTCTCCCAGTGCAGAAACTCGAATTCATCGGAGCCCTGCTGGATTCTCGGACGGCTCGCGCCTATCTCCCAGAGGCGAGGGCCAACAACTTGTTGTCCCTCGTCTCGCGGGTGCGAGCGTCCCAGCAGATCACAGCTCGGCAGATGTTGAGATTGCTGGGCCACATGGCTTCCACAGTTCATGTGACTCCCATGGCCCGCCTTCACATGAGATCTGCTCAATGGACCCTAGCCTCCCAGTGGTATCAGGCCGCCGGGGGTCTAGAGGACGTGATCCACCTGTCCACGAGTTTTCTCGAATCCCTGTATTGGTGGACGATTTGCTCCAATTTGACTCTGGGACGTCCCTTCCAAATTCCTCAGCCTCAAAAAGTGCTGACCACGGATGCGTCTCTCCTGGGATGGGGAGCTCATGTCGATGGGCTTCACACCCAAGGAAGGTGGTCCCTCCAAGAAAGCGATCTACAGATCAATCTTCTGGAGTTGCGAGCGATCTGGAACGCTCTGAAGGCTTTCAGAGATCGGCTGTCCCATCAAATTATCCAAATTCAGACAGACAATCAGGTTGCCATGTACTATGTCAACAAGCAGGGGGGCACCGGATCTCGCCCCCTGTGTCAGGAAGCCGTCAGCATGTGGCTCTGGGCTCGCCGTCAAGGCATGGTGCTCCAAGCCACATATCTGGCAGGCGTAAACAACAGTCTGGCCGACAGGTTGAGCAGGATTATGCAACCTCACGAGTGGTCGCTCAATTCCCGTGTGGTGCGACAGATCTTCCAGGCGTGGGGCACCCCCCTGGTGGATCTCTTCGCATCTCAAGTGAACCACAAGGTCCCTCAGTTCTGTTCCAGGCTTCAGGCCCACGGCAGACTGGCGTCGGATGCCTTCCTCCTGGATTGGGGGGAAGGTCTGCTGTATGCTTATCCTCCCATTCCTCTGGTGGGGAAGACTTTGTTGAAACTCAAGCAAGACCGAGGCACCATGATTCTGATTGCTCCCTTTTGGCCGCGTCAGATCTGGTTCCCTCTTCTTCTGGAGTTATCCTCCGAAGAACCGTGGAGATTGGAGTGTTTTCCGACCCTCATCACGCAGGACGAAGGGGCTCTTCTGCATCCCAACCTCCAGTCCCTGGCTCTCACGGCCTGGATGTTGAGGGCGTAGACTTTGCCTCTTTGGGTCTGCCAGAGGGTGTCTCCCGCATCTTGCTTGCTTCCAGGAAAGACTCCACTAAGAGAAGTTACTTCTTTCATTGGAGGAGGTTTGCCGTCTGGTGTGACAGCAAGGCCCTAGATCCTCGCTCTTGTCCTACACAGACCCTGCTTGAATACCTTCTCCACTTGTCTGAGTCTGGTCTGAAGACCAACTCCGTAAGGGTTCACCTTAGTGCAATCAGTGCATACCATTACCAAGTGGAAGGTAAGCCGATCTCAGGACAGCCTTTAGTTGTTCGCTTCATGAGAGGTTTGCTTTTGTCAAAGCCCCCTGTCAAGCCTCCTACAGTGTCATGGGATCTCAATGTCGTTCTCACCCAGCTGATGAAACCTCCTTTTGAGCCACTGAATTCCTGCCATCCGAAGTACTTGACCTGGAAGGTCATTTTCTTGGTGGCAGTTACCTCGGCTCGTAGAGTCAGTGAGCTTCAGGCCCTGGTAGCCCAGGCCCCTTACACCAAATTTCATCACAACAGAGTAGTCCTCCGCACTCACCCTAAGTTTCTGCCAAAGGTTGTGTCGGAGTTCCATCTGAACCAGTCAATTGTCTTGCCAACATTCTTTCCCCGTCCTCATTCCTGCCCTGCTGAACGTCAGCTGCACACATTGGACTGCAAGAGAGCATTGGCCTTCTATCTGGAGCGGACACAGCCCCACAGACAGTCCGCCCAATTGTTTGTTTCTTTTGATCCCAACAAGAGGGGAGTGGCTGTAGGGAAACGCACCATATCCAATTGGCTAGCAGATTGCATTTCCTTCACTTACGCCCAGGCTGGGCTGGCTCTTGAGGGTCATGTCACGGCTCATAATGTTAGAGCCATGGCAGCGTCGGTAGCCCACTTGAAGTCAGCCACCATGGAGGAAATTTGCAAAGCTGCGACGTGGTCATCTGTCCACACATTCACATCTCATTACTGCCTGCAGCAGGATACCCGACGTGACAGTCGGTTCGGGCAGTCAGTTCTTCAGAACCTGTTTGGGCTTTAGGATCCAACTCCACCCCCCGAGGGCCCTGTTTGTTCTGTTCCAGGCTACACTCTCAGTTAGTTGGTAAATTTTTTAGGTCAATCTCAGTTATGTCCTCGCCGTTGCGAGGCCCAATTGACCAATGTTGTTGTTTTGAGTGAGCCTGGGGGCTAGGGATACCCCATCAGTGAGAACAAGCAGCCTGCTTGTCCTCGGAGAAAGCGAATGCTACATACCTGTAGAAGGTATTCTCCGAGGACAGCAGGCTGATTGTTCTCACAAACCCGCCCGCCTCCCCTTTGGAGTTGTGTCTTCCCTTGAAGTGTATTGTCTTGCTACATACTGGACTGGCCGGCTCGAGCCGGTTTCGGGCGGGAAGACGGCCGCGCATGCGCGGTGCGCGCGGGCGCGCGAGGGCTAGCAAAGGACTTTGCTAGTGAAGTTTCCGATTGGAGGGGCTGCCGTGGACGTCACCCCCACATTAGTGAGAACAATCAGCCTGCTGTCCTCGGAGAATACCTTCTACAGGTATGTAGCATTCGCTGTTTAGATAGTTTAACTCATACTTGTTGTGCTGTTGCCATTAGAAGCAAAAATCAGGGAAGACTGTGAGGGACTTAGCACAGTAAGGGCCAAATTCTATATATGGCACTGAAAAAAAAAAGCACTAAAATAAATAAATAAGTGCTGTTCTATAAAACAGTGCTCCAATTTGGGTGCCATTTATAGAATAGCGCCTAGAGTCACGCCTAACCTTTAGGCATGAGGATTTACATACAGTGGGGGAAATAAGTATTTGATCCCTTGCTGATTTTGTAAGTTTGCCCACTGACAAAGACATGAGCAGCCCATAATTGAAGGGTAGGTTATTGGTAACAGTGAGAGATAGCACATCACAAATTAAATCCGGAAAATCACATTGTGGAAAGTATATGAATTTATTTGCATTCTGCAGAGGGAAATAAGTATTTGATCCCCCACCAACCAGTAAGAGATCTGGCCCCTACAGACCAGGTAGATGCTCCAAATCAACTCGTTACCTGCATGACAGACAGCTGTCGGCAATGGTCACCTGTATGAAAGACACCTGTCCACAGACTCAGTGAATCAGTCAGACTCTAACCTCTACAAAATGGCCAAGAGCAAGGAGCTGTCTAAGGATGTCAGGGACAAGATCATACACCTGCACAAGGCTGGAATGGGCTACAAAACCATCAGTAAGACGCTGGGCGAGAAGGACACAACTGTTGGTGCCATAGTAAGAAAATGGAAGAAGTACAAAATGACTGTCAATCGACAAAGATCTGGGGCTCCACGCAAAATCTCACCTCGTGGGGTATCCTTGATCATGAGGAAGGTTAGAAATCAGCCTACAACTACAAGGGGGGAACTTGTCAATGATCTCAAGGCAGCTGGGACCACTGTCACCACGAAAACCATTGGTAACACATTACGACATAACGGATTGCAATCCTGCAGTGCCCGCAAGGTCCCCCTGCTCCGGAAGGCACATGTGACGGCCCGTCTGAAGTTTGCCAGTGAACACCTGGATGATGCCGAGAGTGATTGGGAGAAGGTGCTGTGGTCAGATGAGACAAAAATTGAGCTCTTTGGCATGAACTCAACTCGCCGTGTTTGGAGGAAGAGAAATGCTGCCTATGACCCAAAGAACACCGTCCCCACTGTCAAGCATGGAGGTGGAAATGTTATGTTTTGGGGGTGTTTCTCTGCTAAGGGCACAGGACTACTTCACCGCATCAATGGGAGAATGGATGGGGCCATGTACCGTACAATTCTGAGTGACAACCTCCTTCCCTCCGCCAGGGCCTTAAAAATGGGTCGTGGCTGGGTCTTCCAGCACGACAATGACCCAAAACATACAGCCAAGGCAACAAAGGAGTGGCTCAGGAAGAAGCACATTAGGGTCATGGAGTGGCCTAGCCAGTCACCAGACCTTAATCCCATTGAAAACTTATGGAGGGAGCTGAAGCTGCGAGTTGCCAAGCGACAGCCCAGAACTCTTAATGATTTAGAGATGATCTGCAAAGAGGAGTGGACCAAAATTCCTCCTGACATGTGTGCAAACCTCATCATCAACTACAGAAGACGTCTGACCGCTGTGCTTGCCAACAAGGGTTTTGCCACCAAGTATTAGGTCTTGTTTGCCAGAGGGATTAAATACTTATTTCCCTCTGCAGAATGCAAATAAATTCATATACTTTCCACAATGTGATTTTCCGGATTTAATTTGTGATGTGCTATCTCTCACTGTTACCAATAACCTACCCTTCAATTATGGGCTGCTCATGTCTTTGTCAGTGGGCAAACTTACAAAATCAGCAAGGGATCAAATACTTATTTCCACCACTGTAACTGAAACCTGGTGTAAATCCCTGTGCCTAAATTAGGTATAATCACATATTTTGTAACAGTGTGCACAATTCTTGGAACGCCCATGGCCACGCCTCCTTTTCAGATCATACATGAATTTACGAGTGCATCTTTATAGAATATGCCTAGCGAGGTGTGTTCATAAATTCTAATTGTGATAATTAGCACTTAATTATCAGCACTAATTGGTTCATTATTCAATTAAATTGCACATGGAAACCGAGTTTGCGAACTCAGTTTTGAGCGCTGTATATAGAATTCGGGGGTAAGTGTGGAATGCTGTGTGTACCAACAGAAATGCAACATTCCAGGGGACCTCACTGCAGGCGAAGGGCCAGACACCGCTGCAGCAGCAAGTACAGAAGGTGCAAGCACCCCCAACACCGAAGCTGACTGTCGTTGCAGTCCCTCCAGAAGTTCTGGAAACAAAGCTCGGATGTGCTCGTTGAGAACCGCCATCAGAGAAGGCTGCAGGGTCGGTGGAACGGGTGGTGTCAGAGTCCGTGGAGGCTTGGGAGCAGGTACTGGGCTGCTAGGAGATCGATGCATCGGCACCTCCTGTATCGAGGGGGAGCGATCCTCTTGGCACCGACGCTTCTCGGGGTGCGGACTCTCTCAACGGGCCGGAGCTCCTGGTACCATGTGTCTAAGGAGAACGATGACGGTGCTTCTTTGCCTTTGCTCGACGCCCGTCATCGAGACTCCTCGGTACCGATGAGGAGGACGTGGAATCCTCGAGTCACCTCGTGGCCAGGTCCGACGAAGGTCGGTCCCGGGGGGGGGGGGGGGCCTGCATAACAGGAGGCTTCGAGGTGGGTGGAGACCCACTCCTTCACTGCTTCCAGTGTGAGTTGGTCTCTCAGCAGCCATTACCTTTCTTCCCGACGTCGATGCTTCTGTCGGCGCCGACAACCTCGGTACCGATGTCGATGCTGTCGTCGAAGGACCGGACTGAGCCCCAAAACGTTTTTCTCATTGGGTTTCTCGAAATGCTTGAGTCTGTTTCTTCATACGAAGACACAAACTACAAGTGGCTGGGCTATGGTCGGGCCCAAGGCACTGGATACACCAGGCGTGAGTATCGGTACCTGAGATAGTCCGGTTGCACCGCGTACAACACTTGAAGCCGCTGGGGTGTCTTCGATGACACGGAAGGGAAAACAGCTTTGGTGAAATCAAACGACGCGATTGTGCCTTGAAAAGAAAAAGGGGCACAAAAGAAAGGACTGAAGTCGGCCGTGATGAAAAAGAAAACATAAAAAAGAGAGGTTTTTTTTTTTTTTTTTAAGAATGAGGTGAAAAATAAAAGTAAAAGTAAATGAACTCATTGTCAAGACTTCTCCTGTGCCAAAAGTGAAGAGAAGTGTAGAAACGCTGTCTCTCTGCCGCGGACAAGAAAAAACTGAGGAAGCATGCTCACGCGATGGGCGGGAAGTCGTCCGCGCATGCGTGGTGCATGCGATTCACGCGCTAGCAGACTCTAGCAAACTTTGTTTTATTTTGCTGTCAAAATGCCAATTCCTAGGCCGACGCGGATGTCGACCCACATGTGAGAACAATCAGCCTGCTGTCCTCGGAGAATACCTGCTACAGGTAAGTATCTTTGCTATATTTGCGGATGCCACATGTCAGGGCGGATCTTCTTTTGAAGAGAAGGTGGAGGAAGTTGCAAACCCCAACAAAAAGCATACTGATACTATCAATACTCTCTCCCATCAGACACCTTCTGCACCCTCCTCATCCAGAAGGTCTTCTCTCCCTCTCCAGCAAGCCCAGATCCAGTGCACGTGTTCTTGTCAACAGCATGCACCTAAGGCCCAGCTGGCTCCCCAGTCAAAACAGCGGATGAGTTTTTGACTGATTCCAGCAGAGCATAGCCGCTATAACAGTGACCGTTCTGGACGCCCTACCAGTGGAAGGGAGGCTGAGTTCCCCCCCACCCCCCAAGAAAGTTGGCTCCTTGAAACCTCCAACTGGTGGGTTCTTCAAATAGTTTGTCTCGGTTACACCCTGCATTGGCGTCAGAGACCATAAAACTGCCCACCTAGAACATCTCACTTCAGCTCAGCACAAGCAGGTGCTTGCAGAGGAATTCACTACCTTTCTAAAGGCCCCTGCGTCAAACCCATTCCACCAGGGGAGGAAGGGCAGGGATTCTCTTCCAAGTACTTGTGCCCAAGAAAACAGGGGGGATGTATCCCATCCTAGACCTAAGGGACCTCAACCAATTCCTTGTCAAATAAAAATTCAGGATAGTTTCCCAGGACACCCTTCTCACCATGATTCAGGATGATTATTGACTATGCTCTCTGGACTTAAAGGATGCTTACAGTCGCATCCTGATACTTTGAGGTTGTAGGAAGTATCTTTGATTTCGGCTGGGAACACATCACTTCCAATACTGCATGTTGCCTTTTGGCTTCATGTTGACTCCCAGGGTTTTCACCAGTGTTACTACGCAGACTGGGAGTCCATGTGTTCCTCTGTCTGGATGATTGGCTGGTGAAGAGCATGTTGCAGGCCTTTTCTCTGTGGACTGAGGGCAGATGCTTTTGTCAGTCTTTCCAGTCCTGGTCCAAGTCAGCTGGCAGGTCACAGCTTGGAAGATGTTGAGATTGTTAGGCCATATGGCCTCTACTGCTCATGGCACGTCTTCACATGAGAACTGTTTTGTGGACCCTAGCTTCCCAGAAGTCCCAAGCTTTGGGGAACCTACCGGATGTCATCTGAGTGACGCCTGATTAGGTTCAGTCCCTTCTTTGGTGGACAGTTTGATCCGATTTGACTGGGGGATTTCTATTCCAAATTCCTCGGCACCGATGATGGACGTATCCCACCTAGGCTGGGGAGTTCACTTGGACAGTCATCATATCCAAGCTGCATGGTCAGCCAAGGAAACAGATCTCAACATCATTCTTCTGGAGCTTTGGGCAGTCGAACTCCTTAAAGGCTGTTCAACCAAATTGTGCTCATTCAAAGAGACAGTCGGGTTGTGATGTACTACATCAACAACCGGGGGGCACTGGATCATGCCCTCGGTGTCAGGAGGCTGTTCAGATGTGGAACTGGGCTGCTTCTCAAAGTCAAATACCGTGGGCAAATCCAACAGTGGCTGGCAGACTGAGCAGGGTCATGCAACTGCACAAGTGGTCACTCAATATTGGTGTTTCCCATAAGATCTTCTGAGTGTGGGGCACCCTCTTGTTGGTTCTCTTTTCCAGTCAATTCAATCACAAAGTCCCTTGGTTCTGCTCCAAGCCCGTGACAGGTTAGCATCGGATGCCTTCCTCCTTCGTTTGGAGACCAGTGTTCTGTATGTGTATCCTACCATCCTTCTCGTGGGGAAGACTTTGAAACTCAAGCAAGACCTTGGAACCATGATTCTGATTGCTCCATACTGGCCCAAACAGATCTGGTTCCTTCTTCTGGAGTTATCCTCCAAAAAACCTTGGATAGTGGAGTGTTATCAGATCCTCATCACACAGAACGAGGAATGTTTTTTTTGCATTCCAACCTCCAGTCTCTAGCTCTCACAGCCTAGATGTTGAGAGCTTAGAATTTGCTTCCTTGCATCTTCCTGAGGGTGTCTCCCAGGGTGTTGCTGGCTTCCAGAAAAGATACCACTAAGAGGTTTGCTGTCTGGTGCAAGGCCAAGGCCCTAGATCCCATTTCCTGCCCTACGCAGACCCTGCTTGAATACCTTCTACATCTCTCTGATTCTGGTCTCAAGACCAATTCTGTTAGGGTTCACCTTAGAGCAATTAGTGCTTATTGTGTAGAGAGTAAGCCCATCTATGCACAGCCTCTAATTGTTTGCTTCATGAGAGGTTTGCTTTGACAAAGCCTTTTCAAGCTTCTGATTGTCTTATGGGACCCCAACATTGTCCTCACCCAAGCTACTCAATTCCTGCCATTGGAAGTATGATAAGAGGGGATGGAACTGCTCCCATATGAGGAAAGACTAAAGACGTTAGGGCTTTTCAGCTTCGAAAAGAGATGGCTGCGGGGAGATATGATTGAGGTCTACAAAATCCTGCGTGGTGTGGAGCAGGTAGAGGTGAATTGATTTTTTACTCATTCAAAAAGTACAAAGACCAGGGGACCTCAGTGAAATTGCATGGAAATACTGTTAAAATGAATGTGAGAAAATAATTTTTTCACTCAAAGAATAGTTAAGTTCTGGAACTCGTTGCTGGATGATGTAGTAAAGGTGTTTAGCATATCTGGGTTTTAAAAAGGTTTAGACAAGTTCCTGGAGAAAATGTCCATAGTCTGCTATTCAGATGGACATGAGGGATGCCACTGCTTGCCCTGGTATTGGTAGCATGGAATGGTGTTACTAATTGGGTCCATACAGTTGGGCGTTTCAGTCCCGTACTGTCTATATAATGCTGCAGCCAGTAGAGAGATCAGTGGTCTTACCAATGGGAGACTTCTATGGCAGTTGCCACTGTACATACAAGTCATCTAGAGTATTGACCCATAAGTGATCAAGGTATAAAACAATTTACAAAATAACAGGAAAATGAAGTGGTGGGTTACAGAAAAGACAACAATGACAGCGGATTCTGGTGCTGGTCCATATTGTCACTGATCAGGTTACATTTCTCACCTGGCAGAAGGATACAACATATTTTAATGTTGCTGCTGCTGTTGTTTCTCTTCATTTTCCCAAGATTATATAACATTTGTCCTGTTCATTCTTTT